>NC_092036.1:24337664-24937664 GCF_003086295.3 Arachis hypogaea
CCAATCTGGTGCAGAGATGACTGGTGCTGTGACCAGCTTAGCTTTCAGGGTCTCAAATGCCTGCAGACACTGTGTGTCAAACACAAATGGCGTGTCAACAGCTAACAGGTTACTCAGAGGTTTTGCAATTTTCGAAAAATCCTTTATAAACCTTCTGTAGAATCCTGCATGCCCCAGAAAGCTTCTGATTGCCTTAACATTGGCAGGTGGTGGTAATTTTTCAATCACCTCTACCTTTGCCTTATCCACCTCTATTCCCTTGCTTGAAATTTTGTGCCCAAGGACAATTCCTTCAGTCACCATAAAGTGACATTTCTCCCAGTTTAAAACCAGGTTAGTCTCTTGGCATCTTTTCAGGACAAGTGCTAGGTGATTAAGACAGGAGCTAAATGAATCTCCATATACTGAAAAGTCATCCATGAAGACTTCCAGAAATTTCTCTACCATATCTGAGAAAATAGAGAGCATGCACCTCTGAAAGGTTGCAGGTGCATTGCACAGACCAAAAGGCATCCTCCTGTAGGCAAACACGCCAGAAGGACAAGTGAATGCTGTTTTCTCTTGGTCCTGAGGATCTACTGCAATTTGGTTGTAGCCTGAATAGCCATCCAAAAAGCAGTAATAGTCATGACCAGCTAGTCTTTCTAGCATTTGGTCTATGAATGGTAAAGGAAAATGATCCTTTCTGGTGGCTGTATTGAGCCTTCTGTAGTCAATACACATACGCCACCCTGTGACTGTTCTTGTAGGAACCAGTTCATTTTTTTCATTATGAACCACTGTCATACCTCCCTTTTTGGGGACAACTTGGACATGGCTCACCCAGGGGCTATCAGAAATAGGATAAATAATCCCAGCCTCTAGTAATTTAGTGACCTCTTTCTGCACCACCTCCTTCATGGCTGGATTTAGCCTCCTCTGTGGTTGAACCTCTGGTTTGGCATTATCCTCCAACAGGATCTTGTGCATACATCTAGCTGGGCTAATGCCCTTGAGATCACTTATGGACCACCCAAGAGCTGTCTTGTGTGTCCTTAGCACTTGAATCAGTGCTTCCTCTTCCTGTGGATTTAAAGCAGAGCTTATAATCACTGGAAAAGTGTCACCCTCTCCCAGAAACGCATACTTCAGGGATGGTGGTAGTGGTTTGAGTTCAGGTTTTGGAGGCTTATCCTCCTCCTGAGGAATTTTCGAAAATTCCTTTGTTTCCTCTAGTTCTTCTTGATCAGGCTGAGCATCCTTGAAGATGTCTTCAAGCTCTGATTCTAGGCTTTCAGCCATATTGATCTCTTCTACTAGAGAGTCAATAATGTCAGCGCCCATGCAGTCATTTGGTGTGTCTGGATGCTGCATGGCTTTTACAGCATTTAACTTGAACTCATCCTCATTGACTCTCAAGGTTACTTCCCCTTTTTGTACATCAATGAGAGTTCGTCCAGTTGCTAGGAAAGGTCTTCCTAGAATAAGAGTTGCACTCTTGTGCTCCTCCATTTCCAGCACCACAAAGTCAGTTGGAAAGGCGAATGGCCCAACCTTGACAATCATATCCTCTATTATGCCTGATGGATATTTAATGGAGCCATCAGCAAGTTGGAGGCATATCCGGGTTGGTTTGACGTCTCCAGTCAACCCAAGCCTTCTGATAGTGGATGCAGGTATTAGATTGATGCTTGCTCCAAGATCACATAGGGCTATCTTGGTGCAAGCACCCTCTAATGTGCATGGTATCATAAAGCTTCCTGGATCTTGAAGCTTTTCAGGTAAGCTCTTTAATATGACTGCACTGCATTCTTCAGTGAGAAACACTTTTTCAGTTTCTCTCCAATCCTTCTTATGACTTAAGATTTCTTTCATGAACTTAGCATAAGAAGGTATTTGCTCAAGTTCCTCTGCAAACGGAATCTTTATTTCAAGAGTCCTTAGATAGTCTGCAAAGCGGGCAAATTGCTTATCCTGCTCCGCTTGGCGGAGTTTTTGAGGATAAGGCATCTTGGCTTTATATTCTTCAACCTTAGATGCTGCAGGTTTATTCCTTACAGAAGTGGTTGAAGAAGCCTTGTTAGAGGGATTACTGTCAGCACTCTCAGGTGTCTGATCATCCCTTGGCGTATGAACGCCAGGATTGGGTGGAAAATGGGCGTTTAACGCCAACTTTTCCCCCTTTTCTGGCGTTTGAATGCCAGAACTGGGCAAGGAATGGGCGTTTAACGCCAGCTTCCCTTCCCTTTCTGGCGTTTGAACGCCAATAACATTCCTCTATGGGCTTTTACTGTCCTCAGAGGGATTTTGAACAGTGGCTTGGTTATCCTCTGTCAATTGTTCCTTGTTTGGCTTTTTGCTCTTTTGAGCAGTGTTATTCAGTGTCTTCCCACTCCTCAGTTGAACTGCTTGACATTCCTCTGTTATCTGTTTGGATATTTGCTGTTTTGCTTGATTCAACTGCAGTTCTATGTTCTTGTTAGCAACTTTAGTTTCATAGAGCATCTCTTTAAATTCTGCTAACTGTTCTGTCATCAGGAGCAATTGTTGATTAAGCTCAATCATCTGTTCTTGAGGATTAGTGTCAGTGACTATTGTCATGACCTCCTCTTTTGGAGAGAACTCATTGCTAGAGTACAAATATTGATTTCTAGCAACAGTGTCTATAAGCTCTTGAGCTTCTTCAATTGTCTTCCTCATGTGGATAGATCCACCAGCTGAGTGATCTAAAGACATCTGAGCTTTTTCTGTGAGCCCATAGTAGAAGATGTCTAGCTGTACCCACTCTGAAAACATTTCGGAGGGGCATTTTCTTAGCATACCTCTATACCTCTCCCAGGCATTATAAAGGGATTCATTATCCTCTTGTTTAAAGCCTTGGATGTCCAGCCTTAGCTGTGTCATCCTCTTTGGAGGGTAAAAGTGATTCAGGAATTTGTCTGATAACTGTTTCCATGTCTTTATGCTTGCTGTAGGTTGGTTATTTAACCACCTTTTAGCTTGATCTTTTACAGCAAATGGAAACAGTAATAGTCTGTAGACATCCTGATCCACCTCTTTATCATGTACTGTGTCAGCAATTTGTAAGAATTGTGCCAGAAACTCAGTAGGTTCTTCCTGTGGAAGACCGAAATACTGGCAATTTTGCTGCACTATGATAATGAGTTGAGGATTTAGCTCAAAGCTGCTTGCTTTGATGGGAGGTGTACATATGCTACTCCCATATGCAGCTGTAATGGGGTTAGCATATGACCCCAGAGTCCTTTTGGACTGATCAATTCCACTTAGATCCATAATGGATTGCAAATAGATATATTTATTTTTTATATTTTTTTTGAATTAAACAAAAAAATAAAATAAAATAAAAAGAAATTAAGATAAAAATTCGAAAATCAAAAAGAAAATAAGATCAAAGCAAATTGAGAACTGAATCAATTAGTTAATTAAAAAGATTTTGAAAAGAGCAATTAAAAAGATATGATTGAAAAATTTTTATGAAAAAGATTTGATTTTTGAAAAGAGGAAAGAGAAAAACAACAAAATGACACCAAACTTAAAATTTTTAGAAAATCAAACACTAATTTTCGAAAAATTTTTAAGGAAAAACACAAAGAGGACACCAAACTTAGAATTTTTAAAGATCAAAAGGAGACTAAAAACATGCAAATTCGAAAATTAAAAGAAAAACAAAAGCATGCAATTGACACCAAACTTAAAATATGAAACTAGACTCAACTAAAAGACTCTAAACCAACAAAACAAAATAGTCCTAATCTAAGCAACAAGATAAGCCGTCAGTTGTCCAAACTCGAACAATCCCCGGCAACGGCGCCAAAAACTTGGTGCACGAAATTGCAATCACACTTTTGCAACTTCACACAACTAACCAGCAAGTGCACTGGGTCGTCCAAGTAATACCTTGCGTGAGCAAGGGTCGATCCCACGGAGATTGTCGGCTTGAAGAAAGCTATGGTTATCTTGTAAATCTTAGTCAGGATATCAGAAATTATCAGGATTGATTGTGAAAAAGAACAAAAGAACATGAAATGATTACTTGTTTTGCAGTAATGGAGAATAGGTTGAGGTTTTGGAGATGCTCCATCTTCTGAATCTCTGCTTTCCTACTGTCTTCTTCTTCAAACACGCAAGGCTCCTTCCATGACAAGCTGTATGTAGGGTTTCACCATTGTCAATGGCTACCTCCCATCCTCTCAGTGAAAATGTTCTTATGCTCTGTCACAGCATGGCTAATCATCTGTTGGTTCTCGGTCAGGCCGGAATAAAATCCAATGATTCTTTTGCGTCTGTCACTAACGCCCCGCCTGCTAGGAGTTTGAAGCACGTCACAGTCATCCAATCATTGAATCCTACTCAGAATACCACAGACAAGGTTTAGACCTTCCGGATTCTCTTGAATGCCGCCATCAGTTCTAGCTTATACCACGAAGATTCCGGTTAAAGAATCCAAGAGATAACTACTTAATCTAAGGTAGAACGGAGGTGGTTGTCAGGCACACGTTCATAGTTGAGAATGATGATGATTGTCACGGATCATCACATTCATCCGGGTTAAGAACAAGTATTATCTTAGAATGGAAGCAAGCATGATTGAATGAGAAACAGTAGTAATTGCATTAATCCATCAAGACACAACAGAGCTCCTCACCCCCAACCATGGGGTTTAGAGACTCATACTGTGGAAGATACACAAAGGAAACGTGTAAAGTGTCATGAGGTACAGATACAATGTCCAAAGATCCTATTAATAGTAAACTAGTAACCTAGGGTATACAGAAATGAGTAAATGACGTAAAAATCCACTTCTGGGTCCACTTGGTGTGTGCTTGGGCTGAGCATTGAAGCTTTTATGTGTGGAGACGTTTTCTGGAGTTAAACGCCAGTTCTCATGCCAGTTTGGGCGTTTAACTCCAAGTTTTATGCCAGTTCCAGCGTTAAACGCTGGAATTTCTGAGGCTGTTTTGCCACGCCGGTTTGGGCCATCAAATCTCGGACAAAGTATGGACTATTATACATTTCTGGAAAGCCCAGGATGTCTACTTTCCAATGACGTTGAGAGCGCGCCAATTGGGCTTCTGTAGCTCCAGAAAATCCACTTCGAGTGCAGGGAGGTCAGAATCCAACAGCATCTGCAGTCCTTTTCAGTCTCTGAATCAGATTTTTGCTCAGAACCCTCAATTTCAGCCAGAAAATACCTGAAATCACAGAAAAACACACAAACTCATAGTAAAGTCCAGAAAAGTGAATTTTAACTAAAAACTAATAAAAATATACTAAAAACTAACTAGATTATACTAAAAACATACTAAAAACAATGCCAAAAAGCGTATAAATTATCTGCTCATCACCTGACAACCGAGTGCTCGCCTGACAACCGAGCCAACCATTCCGTGAAATCAGAGTCTTCGTGGTATAAGCTAGAACTGATGGCGGCATTCAAGAGAATCCGGAAGGTCTAACCTTGTCTGTGGTATTCTGAGTAGGATTCAATGATTGAATGACTGTGACGTGCTTCAAACTCCTAGCAGGCGGGGCGTTAGTGACAGACGCAAAAGAATCGCTGGATTCTATTCCGGCCTAACCGAGAACCGACAGATGATTAGCCATGCTGTGACAGAGCATAGGAACATTTTCACTGAGAGGATGGGAGGTAGCCACTGACAACGGTGAAACCCTACATAAGCTTGCCATGGAAAGGAGTAAGAAGGATTGGATGAAGACAGTAGGAAAGCAGAGAAACGGAAGGGAAGGCATCTTCATGCGCTTATCTGAAGTTCCTACCAATGAATTACATAAGTATCTCTATCTTTATCTTTTATGTTTTTATGCGTTCATCACCATATCCATTTGAGTTTGCTTGACTAAGATTTACAAGATGACCATAGCTTGCTTCATACTAACAATCTCCGTGGGATCGACCCTTACTCGCGTAAGGTTTATTACTTGGACGACCCAGTGCACTTGCTGGTTAGTTGTGCGAAGTTGTGTAATGCCATGGTATTGAACACCAAGTTTTTGGGGTTCATGACCGGGGATTATGAGAGTTGTGAAAAGTATTGTTCACAATTTCGCGCACCAGTGAGCATGAAACCTAAGAATTTGCCCGCCTCTACTGCCAAGGTGCATTTCACGGGATTGATTCGCATGTCATGCTTTCTTATGGTGTCGAACACTTGGGCCAGATCGGACAATAATGTCTCTTCGCTTTGTGTTTTTATTAACATGTCGTCCACATAGACTTCCATGAACTTTTCGATGTGATCCGAGAAGACTTTATTCATTAGCCTTTGATAAGTAGCTCCTGCGTTCTTGAGACCGAAAGGCATCACAATATAGCAGTAATTTGCTTTCGGTGTTAAGAACGAGGTCTTTTCTTGATCTAGTGGGTACATGGGGATTTGGTTGTACCCCGAGTAAGCGTCCATAAATGAGAGATATCTATATCCAGAGGAAGCATCTACCAGAGCGTCAATACTTGGGAGTGGATATGGATCATTTGGACAAGATTTGTTGAGATCGGTGTAATCGGTGCACATTCGCCACTTCCCGTTTGATTTTTTCACCAAGACGACGTTGGCTAGCCATAGTGGGTATTTGACTTCTCTTATGAATCCTGCTTCCAGTAGTGCTTGTACTTGCTCTTCCACAGCCTGGGATCGCTCTGGCCCAAGTTTTCTTCGTCTCTGCTGTACCGGCCGAGATCCTGGATAGACCGCCAACTTATGGCTTATTAGCTTAGGGTCTATTCCTGGCATGTCTGCGGCTTTCCACGCGAAGAGATCAACATTATCTCGTAAGAATTGTATTAGTAATTCTTTTGAATCTTCTCTTAGGATTGTGCCGATATTGGTTATTTTTTCCGAAGTATCCCCAATCTGAATCTTCTCTATCGCACCTTCTGGTTGTGGACAAAGCTCTTCTCGTTGTTGGGCTCCACCCAGCTCGATTGTGTGGAACTCTTCTCCCCTGCCTCTGAGATTTAGGCTTTCGTTATAACAGTGACGTGCCATCTTTTGATTTGCTTTTATCGTGGCTATTCCTTTCGTAGTGGGGAATTTCATACATAGATGTGGGGTCGAGACTATCGCGCCAAGTTGGTTGAGTGTTGTCCGACCTATGAGAGCATTGTAAGCTGAACTTACATCGACCACGATGTAGGAGGTACCCGATTTTGAGGTCTCTCCTAACCGAGCGTTTTCTTCTATGTTGATATATTTTTCTGCTCGTTCCTGTACTTCGTCTAAGGAGGTTGGGTACTTCTTTGATATAGATTGGCTAAAAGGTCCTTCTTGCAGGCTGTTAATGAGTCCCATGATGGCGGCTTCTGTTGGTAAACTTTGTATGTCCATGCACGTTTTGTTGAATCTTTCCATGTAGTTGCGGAGGCTCTCCCGATCTCCTTGTTTGATCCCTAGTAAGCTGGGGGCGTGCTTGGCCTTATCTTTCTGAATGGAGAATCTGGCTAGGAATTTTTTAGCTAGGTCATCAAAGCTTGAGATGAACTTTGGGAGTAGGTTGTCGAACCATCGGATTGCTGTCTTTGTGAGAGTTGTTGGAAAGCCTTTACAGCGAACAGCATCTGGGGCGTCGGTAAGGTACATTTTGCTTCTGAAGTTGCTGAGGTAGTGGTTGGGGTCCGTGGTGCCATCGTATAGGGTCATATCTGGGAGTTTGAAGTCTTTTGGAATTTTGGTTTTCAAGATTTCCCTGGTGAACGGGTGTTGTTCTTTGCGTAAATTTTCTTCAGGATTGGCCCGGGGGACTTTTAATTTAAGATCGGCTTCCAATTGCTGTAGTTTTTCTTCCAATTCTTGACGTCACCGCACCTCTCTTTGTAGATCTTTTTCGATTTCTCGTTGTTGTTGGGTTTCTTTTTCGAGTTGTTTTAGGCGATCTAGGAGCGCTTCTATTGCCCCGGAATTTGGTGAGTCTTTGTCCTTGTTGGTTTTCGGGGTATCTTGTAGCGTGACATCCGCATTTTTGTGCGGTGTTCTATCTTCTAGACCTGAATCGTGGTCGTTGTCATGGTCGTCCGCCATGGTGATGGGATGACTTCTAGGTTCCCCGGCAACGGCGCCAATGTTCCGGGGGTTACCTGAAACTGTAGGTCGATCTCGGACGAGATCTTCTGTGCTGGTCGGAGCTGGTGTGTCCGACTTGCTGGACTCGGTGATGGTGCTGATCCTTCATCCCCGGAGGGTGGGGGGTACCTCCAAGGGACTCCGATTCTTAAGTTAGCAAGAGTATTAAGCAGGTAATGAGTAGAATCAGAGTATGAGTTATACCTGGGTGCTCCAGTGTATTTATAATGGTGAGATGTGACCTTCTGTGGATAAGATAAGTTAGTTATCTTATCTTATCTTTATCTTGAGGTGAGGTCATCTTATCTTCAAGGGAACTGCCCTTCTCCTTGTAGGCTTGGGCTGCTCTTAGATTTGGGACGTGTTCCTCTATTTGGGCCCTTTGTTTGGGCTTTCCTCTGACTTGGCCGACCTCTTTCAGAAGAGGCCGGGTTATCCTGACCTAAAGAGGTCGGTCGTTTTGTCTGTCGAACATCCCAGGTCGGACAGCTCGACCCAGGGTATGAACACCTTGGCTGGGACGTTCTGAACCGCGGTAGCTTTCCTCGCCTTCTTAAAGGCCTTCAGTGAGTCATTATTCTTCGACATCTCTGAAAAATAAAGAAAAATACAAACGACTTATGAATACCCAGAAAAGAAAGCAAGAAAACAAAGACAGGAGAACACAGTCTATAAAATACCCAGCACAGCACGAATCAAGGACGGATCCCCCAGAAATTTCTTGGTCTCAAGATGAGGAAGTTTCCCTCAAATATCCTCCAGCAGCAACAAAGGCCTGCTCGACCTCATCTAGCATCTCCCAGGTATACCTAGACACAACTACATTCCTCTGCCACTCTAAAAGAAAGCGAGGCTTGTCATTCTCATCCAGGAAGAAAGGGCGAGCTCTTTCAACAGCTCGGATCTTGAAAAAGTAATTCTTAAAATCGCAGAAAGACTTATCATACATGGAGAAGACTTTGTGCCCCTGGGCCGACCTAAAAGAAATCCAAGAAGCTTTCTTTTTGGTAGTCCCAGGTTTAGTCAACATAAACAAATACAGAAAAAGAGTCAAAGAGGGCTTAATGTCGAATTCATGACAAACCATCCGAAAAATCTTAATAAAACCCCAAGAATTCAGGTGAAGCTGAGATGGGGCCACGTTACAAGACCACAACAAGTCGGTCTCAAAGGAAGAAAAAAGAAGAAAGGATGCTCCCCCTAGGTCAAAGTAGGAAAGCAGACCCGGTCATCAGAGTCAGGTGCCACCAGCTCATAGTTGTATTCTTGATTCTTACTACTACATATCTGATGGTGTTTTCTAAGTGCCGCACAGAACTCCGAATTAGCCAGAGATACACATAGCAGCATAAGGGAGTCCAACCAGTCAGACATTCCCTCGGGAACTTTAGAGGATGCCTCGACAATATTTTTGCGAGAAGACATGGTTAACTAGTCCTACAAGAAGAAAAGAAGATTAAATTACTCAAAAAATACCTCGGATACTAATTGAACAACTCGGGCATAAACGGAGGTAACAAACAGAGGCAACTCACAAAACTAAAAGCATATAGGTGTCAGAGAAACCAGGAAAAGCAAGAAAAGGAAACCCCAAGACCTAATCCAAAAGGTTCCAAGGGCATCCTTTGGAGGCAGAAAGAAGATTCAGGGAAGCCTACAAGCCTACATCTTTTCACATCCCAACAAAAGCAAATAAAGTCATCAAAATAAGCGCTGACAGAAATTACAACCTCAGTCCACCCAACAGCAAGAACATGCCAAATGGCCAAACGGAAAAACAAATAAAGGCGCAATATTTTTAAAAAATCAAATGAATCAGACAACAACATACAAAAGCCTTAGGAAGCTTCAAGGGAACATCAGAGAAGAAAAAGCCAGAAAATGCAGCAACAAAATACAGAAAAATGAAAAGGTTCAAACTTTCCCAAATATACACTCAAACAAAAACCCTACTGCACTAGGAAGTAGAACAATGCAAGAAGAGAAGACGAACCAACCTGAAAAAGGAGAAGCGTGCGGAGAGCAAAGACGAAGAGACCAAGAGTAGTCATCAAAAGCAAGAAGAGCACCCACGATCGCCAAGCAAACGTCACAGAAGGAAATGAGAAAATCACAGAGAAACAGAAAAGAGAGAAAGAAGGTTACGAAGAAGAGAAATCATTTTTCAAATGCGAAGTTTAAAAATAAAGAGACCCAGAGAAAGCAGAGCATTAAAAGCCCATTAATGAGGGTGTTAAACCCTTGCACGTTTCCAAAGCTAGAGCGCTAAATGCAAAAGCGCGCGCTTTTAAAGAAGCAGAAACGTTCTGCATTCGAAAAGGAGCTCTACAAAGATAAAGCGACAAAATGCTCAAGTTCAGCTTTACCCGAGCAGGATCGAAATCCAAGTCTCAACCTTCAGATTAGGACCGAGCTCGAGCAGGGGCACTGTTCATACCCTAGGTCGAGCTGTCCGACCCGGGATGTTCGACAGACAAAGCGACCGACCTCTTCAGGTCAGGGCAACCCGACCTCTTTCCAAAGAGCTCGGCTAAGTCACCAGGAAAGCCCAAAGAAGGGCCCAAATAGAGGAACACACCCCAAATCCTAAGGCAGCCCAAGCCTACAGAGAAAAGGGCGGTTCCCTTGAAGATAAAGATGACCTCACTAGAAGATAAGATAAAGATAAGATAAGATAACTAACTTATCTTATCTAAGAAGGTCACCCTACACCATTATAAATACACTGGAGCACCCAGGCATAACTTTTACTTTGATTCTACTCAATACCTACTTAATACCTTTCCTAACTTAAGCATCGGAGTCCCTTGCAGGTACCCCCACCCTCCGGGGATGAAAGATCAGCATCATCTCCAAGTCCAACGAGTCGGACACAGTGACTCCGACCACCATCATCAGATCAGACCTCGCAGCTCCGACCAGCATAGAAGATATCGTCCGAGATTGACCTTTAGTTTCAGGTAACCCTCGGAACACTCTCCATGTCGATCTTCCTTCTTTCTGGAAATTTTGTCTTTATCCCGGGAGGCGAATCCGCCTTTCAAGGTCTCTCCTATTTGGGAGTTTTCCTCCATATTGATGTACTTTTCCGTTCGTTCCTGCACCTCGTTCAGAGATGTGCGGTATTTCTTCAATATGGATTGACTAAAGGGCCTTTCTCGCAAGCCATTAATGAGGCCCATAATGGCGGCCTCCGTTGGTAGGTTCTGTATGTCCAGGCATGTCTTGTTGAATCTTTCCATGTAGTTGCGAAGGGTTTTCCGTTCTCCTTGTCTGATTCCCAATAGGCTCGGAGCATGTTTAGCCTTGTCTTTTTGGATGGAGAATCTAGCCAGGAATTTCTTGGCCATGTCGTCAAAACTTGAGATGGACCTAGGAGGGAGGTTGTTAAACCATCTAATTGCCGTCTTTGTCAAAGTAGTCGGAAAGGCTTTGCAACAAACTGCATCTGAGGCGTCGGTGAGGTACATTCTACTTCTGAAATTGCTGAGATGATGGCCGGGATCTGTAGTGCCATCGTATATGGTCATATCTGGGAGTTTAAAGTCTTTTGGGATTTTAGTCTTTATTATCTCCTTGGTGAATGGGTCTTGCTCCTTGTGGGAGCTATCTTCGGGAGGGGATCGGCTGGCTTTGGTTTTGATATCGGCTTCAAGTTTTATGAGTTTGTTCTCCAATTCCCGACGTCGCCTTATTTCCCTTTGTAGGTCTTTCTCGGCCTCTCGTTGACGTAGGGCTTCTTCTTCAAGTTGTTTTAATCGGTCTTGAAGTGCATCCATGGCTCCCTCGTTTGAGGAGTTCTTCTTGTTGTTAAGTTGGGAAGTATCTTTTGGTGTGGTATCCGCATTTTTGTGCGGCGTTCTATCCTCTAGATATGAAGTGTGGTCGTTGTCATGGTCGTCCGCCATGGTGATGGGATGACTTCCAAGTTCCCCGGCAATGGCGCCAATGTTCCGAGGGTTACCTAAAATGGTAGGTCGACCTCGGACGAGATCTTCTGTACTGGTCAGAGCTGTTGTGTCTAACTTGATGATGGTGGCTGAAACCGCCGTGTCCGACTTGTTGGACTTGGTGGTGGTGCTGATTCTTCGCCCCCAGAGGGTGGGGGTACCTGCAAGGGACTCTAATGCTTAAGTTAGCAAGGGTATTAAGTAGAATCAGAGTATGAGTTATACATGGATGCTCCAGTGTATTTATAATGGCGTAGAGTGACCTTCTTAGATAAGATAAGTTAGTTATCTTATCTTATCTTTATCTTATCTTCAAGTGAGGTCATCTTATCTTTCAAGGGAATTGCCCTTCTCTTTGTAGGCTTGGGCTGCGTTAGGATTTGGGACGTGGTCCTCCATTTGGGCCCTTTTTGGGCTTTCCTGTGATTTGGCCGAACTCTTTGAGAAGAGGTCGGATTTGTCCTGACTTGAAGAGGTAGGTTGCTCTGTCTGTAGAACATCCCGGGTCGGACAGCTCGACCCAGGGTATGAACAGATACATAATCCACTGCCACCAGAATATAAGTGTTTGAGTATGATGGTGGGAAAGGCCCAATGAAGTCAATACCCCATACATCAAATAACTCAATCTCCAAGATCCCTTGTTGAGGCATGGCATAACCGTGAGGCAGATTGCCAGATCTTTGGCAACTGTCACAATTATGTACAAACTCTTGGGAGTCTTTATAGAGAGTAGGCCAGTAGAAGCCACATTGGAGGACTCTTGTGGCTGTTCGCTCACTTCTAAAATGTCCTCTATACTGTGATCAATGGCAATGCTAGAGGATTTTCTGTGCTTCTTCTTTAGGCACGCATCTACGGATTACTCTGTCTGTATATCTCTTGAAGAGATATGGTTCATCCCAAAGATAGTACTTTGCATCCGAGATCAATTTCTTTGATTGCTGCCTACTATACTCTTTGGGTATGAATCTCACAGCCTTGTAGTTTGCAATGTCTACAAACCATGGAGCTTCCTGAATGGCAAAGAGTTGCTCATCTGGGAAAGTCTCAGAGATCTCAGTAGAAGGGAGGGACGTCCCTTCTACCGGTTCTATTCGGGACAAGTGATCTGCTACTTGGTTCTCTGTCCCTTTTCTGTCTCTTATTTCTATATCAAACTCTTGTAGAAGCAACACCCATCTTATGAGTCTGGGTTTTGAATCCTGCTTTGTGAGTAGATATTTAAGAGCAACATGGTCAGTGTACACAATCACTTTTGATCCAACTAAATAAGATCTGAACTTGTCAATGGCGTAAACCACTGCAAGTAACTCTTTTTCTGTGGTTGTGTAGTTCTTCTGTGCGTCATTTAAAACACGACTGGCATAATAAATGACGTGCAGAAGCTTGTCATGCCTTTGTCCCAACACTGCACCAATAGCATGGTCACTGGCATCACATATTAGTTCAAATGGTAATGTTCAGTCTGGTGCAGAGATGACTGGTGCTGTGACCAGCTTAGCTTTCAGAGTCTCAAACGCCTGCAGACACTCCTACCAAAGATAAATGGCATGTCAGCAGCTAGCTGATTACTCAGAAGTTTTGCAATTTTTGAAAAATCTTTTATAAACCTCCTATAGAATCCTGCATGCCCCAGAAAGCTTCTAATTGCCTTAACATTGGCAGGTGGAGGTAATTTTTCAATTACCTCTACCTTAGCTTGATCCACCTCTATTCCCTTGTTCGAAATTTTGTGCCCAAGGACAATTTCGTCAGTCACCATAAAGTGACATTTCTCCCAGTTTAAAACCAGGTTAGTCTCTTGGCACCTCTTTAGAACAAGTGCTAGATGGTCAAGACAGGAGCTGAATGAGTCTCCAAATACTGAAAAGTCATCCATGAAGACTTCCAGAAAATTTTCTACCATATCAGAGAAAATAGAGAGCATGCACCTTTGAAAGGTTGCAGGTGCATTGCACAGACCAAATGGCATCTTTCTGTATGCGAATACTCCAGATGAACATGTGAATGCTGTTTTCTCTTGATCTTGGGGATCTACTGCAATTTGATTATAACCTAAATATCTATCCAGAAAGCAGTAGTAATCATGACCTGCTAGTCTTTCTAGCATCTGGTCTATGAATGGTAAAGGAAAATGATCCTTTTTGGTAGCTGTATTGAGCCTTCTGTAATCAATACACATACGCCACCCTGTAACTGTTCTTGTAGGAACCAGTTCATTTTTTCATTATGAACCACTGTCATGCCACCCTTCTTAGGGACGACTTGGACAGGGCTCACCCAGGGGCTATCAAAAATAGGATAAATAATCACATCCTCTGGTAATTTAGTGACCTCCTTCTGCACCACCTCCTTCATGGCTGGATTCAGCCGCCTCTGTGGTTGAACCACTAGCTTAGCGTCATCCTCCAATAGGATCTTGTGCATGCATCTGGCTGGGCTAATGCTCTTAAGATCACTAAGGGACCACCCAAGAGCTGTCTTGTGTGTCCTCAGCACTTGAATTAGTGCTTCCTCTTCCTGTGGCTCTAAGGTAGAGCTTATGATTACAGGAAAAGTGTCACCTTCTCCCAGAAATGCATATTTCAGGGATAGTGGTAATGGTTTGAGCTCGGGTTTAGGAGGTTTCTCCTCTTCCTAAGGGAATTTCAGAGGTTCTATTATTCTCTCTGGTTCCTCCAGATCAGGCTGAACATCTTTAAAGATATCCTCTAGCTCTGATTCAAGACTCTCAGTCATATTGACCTCTTCCACCAGAAAGTCAATAATATCAATGCTCATGCAGTCGTTTGGGGTGTCTGGATGCTGCATAGCTTTGACAACATTCAACTTAAACTTGTCCTCATTGACTCTCAGGGTTAATTTCCCTTTTTGGACGTCAATGAGGGTTCGTCCAGTTGCTAGGAAAGGTCTTCCTAGAATGAGAGTTGCACTCTTGTGCTCCTCCATTTCCAGCACCACAAAGTCAGTGGGAAAGGAAAATGGCCCAACCTTGATAATCATGTCTTCAATCATGCCTGATGGGTATTTAATGGAGCCATCAGCAAGTTGGAGACATATCCGGGTTAGTTTGACTTTTTCAGTCAAACCAAGCTTTTTGATAGTGGATGCAGGTATTAGGTTGATACTTGCTCCAAGATCACATAGAGCTTTCTTGGTACAAGTACCCTCTAATGTGCATGGTATTATGAAGCTTCCGAGATATTTAAGCTTCTCTGGTAAGCTTTTCAGAATGACTGCACTGCATTCTTCAGTGAGGTAAACTTTTTCAGTTTCTCTCTAATCCTTCTAATGACTTAAGATCTCTTTCATGAACTTAGCATAAGAGGGTATTTGCTCAAGTGCCTCTACAAATGGAATCTTTATTTCAAGAGTCCTGAGATAGTCTGCAAAGCGGGCAAATTGCTTATCCTGTTCCGCTTGTCAGAGTTTTTGAGGATAAGGCATTTTGGCTTTGTATTCCTCAACCTCAATTGCTGTAGGTTTATTTTCTACAGATGTGGTTGGAAAAGCCTTTTTAGAGGGGTTGCTATCAGCACTTGTATGTGTCTGATCCCTCACTGGCGTTTGAATGCCAAGGTTGGAAGCTGGATTGGCGTTGGATGCCAAATCCTTACCTGTTTCTGGCGTTTGAACGCCAGAACTGAGCTTCCCTTAGGCGTTTAATGCCAATTCCTTGCCTGTTTGTGGCATTTGAACGCCAGAACTGAGCATGGGTTGGGCGTTTAACGCCAGATCTTCACCCTTTTCTGGCGTTTGAACACCAGAATTATTCCTCTCTGGGCTCTTACTGTCCTCAGAGGGATTTTGGGTAGCAGTTTGTTCATTTTTTGGCTTCCTTCTGCCTTGAAGTAAGGTATTTAATGTTTTCCCACTTCTTAATTGAACTGCTTGGCACTCTTCTGTTATTTGTTTTGATAACTGCTGTTCTGTTTGCTTTAACTGTACTTCCATATTCATATTAGCCATTCTTGTGTCTTGTAGTATCTCCTTGAATTCGGCTAGCTATTTTGTTAGAAAATCTAATTGCTGATTAAATTAGTAACTTGTTCTTGAGGACTGAGTTCAACAGTTACTGTTTTAGCCTCTTCTTTCATGGAAGACTCACTACTTAGGTACAGATGCTGATTTCTGGCAACTATATCAATGAGCTCTTGAGCTTCTTCAATTGTCTTTCTCATGTGTATAGATCCACCAGCTGAGAGGTCCAAAGACATCTGAGCTTTCTCTGTAAGCCCATAATAGAAGATGTCTAACTGGACCCACTCTGAAAACATTTTAGAGGGGTATTTTCTTAGCATCTCTCTGTATCTCTCCCAGGCATCATAAAGAGATTCATTATCTCCTTGTTTAAAGCCATGGATGTTCAGCCTTAGCTGTGTCATCCGTTTTGGAGGAAAATATTGATTCAGGAATTTTTCTGACAGCTGTTTTCATGTCCTTATGCTAGCATTAGGTTGGTTATTTAACTACCTCTTAGCTTGGTCTTTTACAGCAAATGGAAACAGTAATAATCTGTAGACATCCTGATCTACTTCTTTATCATGTACTGTGTCAGCAATTTGTAAAAGGAGATTGGTGTACCATGATAAGCAATCTGTAGGTTCTTCCTGTAGAAGACCGGAATACTGGCAACTTTGCTGTACCATGATAATGAGCTGAGGATTCAACTTAAAGGACTCTGATGGAGGGTATTGGTGCACGAAATTGCAATCACACTTTTGCAACCCCGCACAACTAACCAGCAAGTGCACTGGGTCGTCCAAGTAATACCTTACGTGAGTAAGGGTCGATCCCACGGAGATTGTCGGCTTGAAGCAAGCTATGGTTATCTTGTAAATCTTAGTTAGGATATCAGAAATTATCAGGATTGATTGTGAAAAGTAAAAGAACATGAAATAAGTACTTGTTTTGCAGTGATAGAGAATAGGTTGAGGTTTTGGAGATGCTCCATCTTCTGAATCTCTGCTTTCCTACTGTCTTCTTCTTCAAACACGCAAGGCTCCTTCCATGGCAAGCTATATGCAAGGGTTTCACCGTTGTCAGTGGCTACCTCCCATCCTCTCAGTGGAAATGTTCAACGCACCCTGTCACGGCACGGCTATCCATCTGTCGGTTCTCAATCAGGCCGGAATAGAATCCAGTGATTCTTTTGCGTTTGTCACTAACGCCCCGCCTTCAGGAGTTTGAAGCTCGTCACAGTCATTCAATCATTGAATCCTACTCAGAATACCACAGACAAGGTTTAGACCTTCCGGATTCTCTTGAATGCCGCCATCAGTTCTAGCTTATACCACGAAGATTCTGATCAAAGAATCCAAGAGATATCTACTCAATCTAAGATAGAATGGAGGTGGTTGTCAGGCACACGTTCATAGTTGAGAATATGATGAGTGTCACGGATCATCACATTCATCCGGGTTAAGAACAAGTGATATCTTAGAATGGAATCAAGCATGATTGAATGAAAAACAGTAGTAATTGCATTAATCCATCAAGACACAGCAGAGCTCCTCACCCCCAACCATGGGGTTTAGAGACTCATGCTGTGGAAGGTACACAAAGAAACGTGTAAAGTGTCATGAGGTACAGATACAATGTCAAAAGATCCTATTAATAGTGAACTAGTAACCTAGGGTATACAGAAATGAGTAAATAACGTAAAAATCCACTTCCGGGGTCCACTTAGTGTGTGCTTGGGCTGATCATTGATGCTTTCATGTGTAGAGACTAATTCTGGAGTTAAACGCCAGCTTTCATGCCAGTTTGGGCGTTTAACTCCAATTTTTATGCCAGTTCCAGCGTTAAACGCTGGAATTTCTGAGGCTGATTTGCCACGCCGGTTTGGGCCATCAAATCTCGGGCAAAGTATAAACTATTATACATTGCTGGAAAGCCCAGGATGCCTACTTTCCAATGCCGTTGAGAGCGCGCCAATTGGGCTTCTATAGCTCCAGAAAATCCACGTCGAGTGCAGGGAGGTCAGAATCCAACAGCATCTGTAGTCCTTTTCAGCCTCTCAATTAGATTTTTGCTCAGGACCCTCAATTTCAGCCAGAAAATACCTGAAATCACAGAAAAACACACAAACTCATAGTAAAGTCCAGAAAAGTGAATTTTAACTAAAAACTACTAAAAATATACTAAAAACCAATTAAATTATACTAAAAACATACTAAAAACAATGCCAAAAAGCGTACAAATTATCCGCTCATCACAACACCAAACTTAAATTGTTGCTTGTCCCCAAGCAACTGAAAATCAAATAAGATAAAAAGAAGAGAATATACTATAGACTCCAAAATATCAAAGAAACTAAGCTCCAATTAGATGAGCGGGACTAGTAGCTTTTTGCTTCCGAACAGTTTTGGCACCTCACTCTATCCTTTGAAGTTCAGAATGATTGGCATCTATAGGAACTCAGAACTCAGATAGTGTTATTGATTCTCCTAGTTAAGTATAATGATTCTTGAACATAGCTATGTCATGAGTCTTGGCTGTGGCCCAAAGCACTCTGTCATCCAGTATTACCACCGGATTCATACATGCCACAGACACATACTTGGGTGAACCTTTTCAGATTATGACCCAGCTTTGCTAGAGTCCCCAATTAGAGGTGTCCAGGGTTCTTAAGCACACTCTTTTTGCCTTGGATCACAACTTTATTTCTTTCTTTTTCTTCTATTTCTTCTCCTTTTTTTTCGTTTTTTTTAATCACTGCTTTTTCTTGCTTCAAGAATCAATCTGATGATTTTTCAGATCCTCAATAACAGTTCTCTTTTTCCCTCATTATTTCAAGAGCCAACAATTTTAACATTCTCAAAACAACAAATTCAAAAGACATATGCACTGTTCAAGCATTCATTCAGAAAACAAAAAGCATTGTCACCACATCAAACTAATTCACTAGTTTCAAAGATGAATTCGAAATCCTGTACTTCTTGTTCTTTTGTGATTAAAGCATTTTTCATTTAAGAGAGGTGATGGATTCATAGGGCATTCATAGCTTTAAGGCATAAACTTTAAATTTTATTAATTATGAATTAAGAACAAGACTCAAAAATAGATATAAGATGAGACTAAAAAAATAGAAAATAGAAAACAAAAAAAAATTTAAATAGGCTCCTAATGATAGAGGTTTTCACAGAGTTAGAACTCAACAACCTTGATTTTGAGAAGTGGATGCTCCCTCAAATTGAGGGGAGAACTTTTGGCGTTTCAGTTCTTGAAGCTCACGCCCCTACTTCTCTTGTTCCTTCAGCAATTTGCAGAGCATGCAGTTCTGATTCTGTTGTTCTTCCTTCAGTTGCTCCATAGTTTCCTGTAACTTGGTGATAGATGCTTCTAGGCTGGTCCAGTAGTCAATTTATGGGAATTCAGGGAGGAATTCCTGCGCCCTCCTCTTGATAGAGTTGTCTTGCATTTGTCCTTCCATTGACTTCTTGGTGATTGGATGTTCAATGGGTATGAACTCATCTACTCCCATCTTCACCCCAGCCTCTTTACAGAGCAAGGAGATCAAGATTGGGTAAGCCAATTTGGCTTCAGTGGAATTCTTATTTGCAATTGTGTAGATCTCACAAGCAATCACATGATGAACCTCCACTTCTTTTCCAAGCATAATGTAATGAATCATCACTGCTCTCTTGATAGTGACCTCAGAACGGTTGCTAGTGGGCAGTATGGAACGCCCAATAAAGTCTAGCCAACCTCTTGCAATTGGTTTGAGGTCTCCCCTCTTGAGTTGGTTTGGGACACCCTTTGAATTGGTTATCCACTTAGTTCCAGGGAGGCATATGTCCTCTAGAACTTGATCCAACCCTTTATCTGCTCTCACCATTCTCCTATTAAAGGATTCAGGATCATCCTGCAGTTGAGGCAATTTGAAGATTTCTCTTATTTTGTCCAGATGGAAGTACATAACTTTCCCTCTGACCATGGTTCTGTAAGTATGGTAAGCAGTTCCAGTCATTCTCTGCTTATCTGTTAGCCACAGATTTGAGTAGAATTCCTGAACCATATTTCTTCCAACCTTTATCTCAGGATTGGTTAGAACTTCCCATCCTCTGTTTCGAATTTGCTCTTGGATCCCCGGATATTCATCTTCTTTCAGATCAAATTTAACTTCCGGGATCACTGACCTCAGACCCATTATTTTGTGATAATGGTCTTCATGTTCTTTGGTTAAGAACTTCTTTTGATTCCAAAGATTCTTTGGATTATTCTCTTTCTTTCCTCTTAAATTGGTTTGTTTTCCCTTAGGAGCCATGATCTTGATGAATCTTGGCTTAGTGATCACGGAAAAGCACACCAAACTTAGAGGTTTGCTTGTCCTCAAGCAAAAGAAAGGAAAGAAGAGAGAGAGGAGAAGAGCAAATTCGAATGGTGTGGGGGAATGAGGAGGCCGAACATGTTTTTATAAGGGGGGAAGGAGATTTCGAAAAAATTGAAAGGAGATTTGAGAAGATATGGAGAGAATTTGAGAGAAGGGTGAGTTTTTGAACAAGATTTGGGATTGATTTGAGAGAGATTTGAAGAATGATTTTGATTTTTGAAGATTCGAAAGTGAATGATGAAAGGTTGAAATGTGTTTATGTGGAAATGTATGGGTAAGAAAAGGAAAGTTTGAAAAAAAATTTGATTGGAAATCAAAATCTTGGTCCCCCACCTTTCTGGCGTTAAACGCCCAGAATGGCACCCATTCTGGCGTTTAACGCCCATTTGTTGCCCATTGTGGGCGTTTAACGCCCAGCCAGGTGCCCTGGCTGGCGTTAAACGCCAGAATTCCCTTTATCACTGGGCGTTTTGCTAAACGCCCAGGATACTGCACACCTAGCGTTAAACGCCCAGAATGGTGCCCATTCTGGCGTTTAACGCCCAAAATGGCACCTTTACTGGTGTTAAACGCCCAGAATGGTGCCCATTCTGGCGTTTAACGCCCAAAATGCCCCTTACTGGCGGTTTTTCGCCAGTAAGCTCTTTTTCTCTGCTTTTTGCGCTGAATCCTTCTGTAACTCTGTGAATTCCTTCATTTTTGATACTTGCCTTTGTAAAAATAAAACATATAACTTGCTAATGACTGGGTTGCCTCCCAGCAAGTGCTTCTTTACTGTCTTTAGCTGGACCTTTACTGAGAATCACTCAAGTCTCAGTTTTGAGCATTCCTGCTCAAAATTGCTTTCAAGATAATGCTTGATTCTCTGTCCATTAACAATGAAATTTTTGTCAGAATCAATATCCTGAAGCTCAACATATCCATATGGTGATACTCCTGTAATCACATATGGACCCCTCCATCGGGATTTAAGTTTTCCTGGAAACAATTTGAGCCTAGAGTTGAAGAGCAGAACTTTTTGTCCTGGCTCAAAGACTCTGGATGACAACTTCTTGTCATGCCACTTCTTTGCCTTTTCCTTATAAATTTTTGCATTTTCAAAGGCATTGAGTCTGAACTCCTCTAGCTCATTTAGCTGGAGCAATCTTTTTTCACCAGCTAACTGAGCATCCATGTTTAGGAATCTGGTTGCCCAGTAGGCTTTATGTTCCAGTTCCACGGGCAGATGACAGGCCTTCCCATACACCAGTTGGTATGGAGAGGTTCCTATAGGAGTCTTGAATGCTGTTCTGTATGCCTACAGAGCATCATCCAAACTCTTTGCCCAATCCTTTCTTCAGGCTATCACAGTCCGTTCCAGGATTCTTTTTAGCTCTCTGTTAGAGACTTCAGCTTGCCCATTTGTCTGTGGATGATACGGAGTTGCCACTTTGTGGCTAATTCCATATCTAACCATAGCAGAGTATAGCTGTCTATTGCAGAAATGAGTGCCCCCATCACTGATTAGCACTCTGGGAACACCAAATCTGCTGAAGATATGTTTCTGGAGGAATTTCAGCACGGTCTTGGTATCATTAGTGGGTGTAGCAATTGCTTCTACCCACTTAGATACATAGTCCACTGCCACCAGAATGTAAGTGTTTGAGTATGATGGTGGGAATGGACCCATGAAGTCAATTCCCCATACATCAAACAATTCTATCTCTAGTATCCCTTGTTGAGGCATGGCATATCCGTGAGGCAAGTTACCAGCTCTTTGGCAACTGTCACAGTTACGCACAAACTCTCGGGCATCTTTATAGAGAGTAGGCCAGTAGAAGCCACATTGGAGGACTTTAGTGGCTGTTCGCTCACTTCCAAAATGTCCCCCATACTGTGATCCATGGCAGTGCCATAGGATCCTTTGTGCTTCTTCTCTGGGTACACATCTGCAGATCATTCCGTCTGCACATCTCTTAAAGAGATATGGTTCATCCCAGAGGTAGTACTTGGCATCTGAAATTAATTTCTTTCTTTGCACTCTGCTGTACTCCTGGGGTATGAACCTCACAGCTTTATAATTTGCAATATCTGCAAACCATGGAGCTTCCTGAATGGCAAAGAGTTGCTCATCTGGGAAAGTCTCTGAGATCTCAGTAGAAGGGAGGGACGCCCCAGCTACTGGTTCTATTCGGGACAGATGATCAGCTACTTGATTCTCTGTCCCTTTTCTGTCTCTTATTTCTATATCAAACTCTTGCAGAAGCAACACCCATCTTATAAGCCTGGGTTTTGAATCCTGCTTTGTGAGTAAGTATTTAAGAGCAGCATGGTCAGTGTACACAACCACCTTGGATCCTACTAGATAGGATCTAAACTTGTCAATGGCATAGACCACTGCAAGTAATTCTTTTTCTGTTGTTGTGTAATTCTTCTGTGCATCATTTAGAACACGGCTGGCATAATAAATGACGTGCAGAAGCTTGTTATGCCTCTGTCCCAACACTGCACCAATGGCATGGTCACTGGCATCACACATTAGTTCAAATGGCAATGCCCAATCTGGTGCAGAGATGACTGGTGCTGTGACCAGCTTAGCTTTCAGGGTCTCAAATGCCTGCAGACACTGTGTGTCAAACACAAATGGTGTGTCAGCAGCTAGCAGGTTACTCAAAGGTTTTGCAATTTTCAAAAAATCCTTTATAAACTTTCTGTAGAATCTTGCATGCCCCAGAAAGCTTCTGATTGCCTTAACATTGGCAGGTGGTGGTAATTTTTCAATTACCTCTACCTTTGCCCTATCCACCTCTATTCCCCTGCTTGAAATTTTGTGCCCAAGGACAATTCCTTCAGTCACCATAAAGTGACATTTCTCCCAATTTAAAACCAGGTTAGTCTCTTGGCACCTTTTCAGGACAAGTGCTAGGTGGTTAAGACAGGAGCTGAATGAGTCTCCATATACTGAGAAGTCATCCATGAAGACTTCCAGGAATTTCTCCACCATATCAGAGAAGATGGATAACATGCATCTCTGAAAGGTTGCAGGAGCATTACACAGACCAAAAGGCATCCTCCTGTAGGCAAACACGCCAGAAGGGCAAGTAAATGCTGTTTTCTCTTGGTCCTGAGGATCTACTGCAATTTGGTTGTAGCCTGAATAGCCATCCAAAAAGCAATAATAATCATGACCAGCTAGTCTTTCTAGCATTTGGTCTATGAATGGTAAAGGAAAATGATCCTTTCTGGTGGCTGTATTGAGCCTTCTGTAGTCAATACACATACGCCACCATGTGACTGTTCTTGTAGGAACTAGTTCATTTTTTTCATTATGAACCACTGTCATGCCTCCCTTCTTGGGGACAACTTGGACAGGGCTCACCCAGGGGCTATCAGAAATAGGATAAATAATCCCAGCCTCTAGTAATTTAGTGACCTCTTTCTGCACCACCTCCTTCATGGCTGGATTTAGCCTCCTCTGTGGTTGAACCACTGGTTTGGCATTATCCTCCAACAGGATCTTGTGCATGCATCTAGCTGGGCTAATGCCCTTAAGATCACTTATGGACCACCCAAGAGCTGTCTTGTGTGTCCTTAGCACTTGAATCAGTGCTTCCTCTTCCTGTGGATTTAAAGCAGAGCTTATAATCACTGGAAAAGTGTCACCCTTTCCCAGAAATACATACTTCAGGGATGGTGGTAGTGGTTTAAGTTCAGGTTTGGGAGGCTTATCCTCCTCCTGAGGAATTTTCGAAAATTCCTTTGTTTTCTCTGGTTCTTCTTGATCAGGTTGAGCATCTTTGAAGATGTCCTCAAGCTCTGATTCTAGGCTTTCAGTCATATTGATCTCTTCTACCAGAGAGTCAATAATGTCAGCGCCCATGCAGTCATTTGGTGTGTCTGGATGCTGCATAGCTTTTACAGCATTCAACTTGAACTCATCCTTATTGACTCTCAGGGTTACTTCCCCTTTTTGTACATCAATGAGAGTTCGTCCAGTTGCTAGGAAAGGGTCGATCCCACGGAGATTGTCGGCTTGAAGCAAGCTATGGTTATCTTGTAAATCTTAGTTAGGATATCATAAATTATCAGGATTGATTGTGAAAAGTAAACGAACATGAAATAAGTACTTGTTTTGCAGTGATAGAGAATATGTTGAGGTTTTGGAGATGCTCCATCTTCTGAATCTCTGCTTTCCTACTGTCTTCTTCTTCAAACACGCAAGGCTCCTTCCATGGCAAGCTGTATGCAAGGGTTTCACCGTTGTCAGTGGCTACCTCCCATCCTCTCAGTGGAAATGTTCAACGCACCCTGTCACGGCACGGCTATCCATCTGTCGGTTCTCAATCAGGCCGGAATAGAATCCATTGATTCTTTTGCGTCTGTCACTAACGCCCCGCCTTCAGGAGTTTGAAGCTCGTCACAGTCATTCAATCATTGAATCCTACTCAGAATACCACAGACAAGGTTTAGACCTTCCGGATTCTCTTGAATGCCGCCATCAGTTCTAGCTTATACCACGAAGATTCTGATCAAAGAATCCAAGAGATATCTACTCAATCTAAGATAGAACGGAGGTGGTTGTCAGGCACACGTTCATAGTTGAGAATATGATGAGTGTCACGGATCATCACATTCATCCGGGTTAAGAACAAGTGATATCTTAGAATGGAATCAAGCATGATTGAATGAAAAACAGTAGTAATTGCATTAATCCATCAAGACACAGCAGAGCTCCTCACCCCCAACCATGGGGTTTAGAGACTCGTGCTGTGGAAGGTACACAAAGAAACGTGTAAAGTGTCATGAGGTACAGATACAATGTCAAAAGATCCTATTAATAGTGAACTAGTAACCTAGGGTATACAGAAATGAGTAAATGACGTAAAAATCCACTTCCGGGGTCCACTTAGTGTGTGCTTGGGCTGAGCATTGAAGCTTTCATGTGTAGAGACTAATTCTGGAGTTAAACGCCAGCTTTCATGCCAGTTTGGGCGTTTAACTCCAATTTTTATGCCAGTTCCAGCGTTAAACGCTGGAATTTCTGAGGCTGATTTGCCACGCCGGTTTGGGCCATCAAATCTCGGGCAAAGTATGGACTATTATACATTGCTGGAAAGCCCAGGATGTCTACTTTCTAATGCCGTTAAGAGCGCGCCAATTGGGCTTATGTAGCTCCAGAAAATCCACTTCAAGTGCAGGGAGGTCAGAATCCAACAGCATCTGCAGTCCTTTTCAGCCTCTGAATCAGATTTTTGCTCAGGACCCTCAATTTCAGCCAGAAAATACCTAAAATCACAGAAAAACACACAAACTCATAGTAAAGTCCAGAAAAGTGAATTTTAACTAAAAACTACTAAAAATATACTAAAAACCAATTAAATTATACTAAAAACATACTAAAAACAATGCCAAAAGGCGTACAAATTATCCGCTCATCAGGTATACAGATACTACTCCCATATGAAGCAGTAGTGGGGTTAGTATATGACCCCAGAGTCCTTCTGGACTGTTTATTTCCACTTAGGTCCATGATGGAGAAAGGGAGATAACGTGGATTTATTTTATTTATTTTATTATATATATATATATTTAAAATTTTTTTTTGAAATAATAAAATAAAATAAAATAAAAATAAAAAAAGATTTGAAAATATTTTATGAAGATTTTTTAAAAAGTGAGGAGAGAGAAAGTGGTTAAGATATTTTGAAAAAGATATGATTTTTAAAAATTTTAAAAAGGATATGATTTGAAAAAGATATGATTTTTTTAAAAAAAAACTTGACAACTAAGATATGATAAGATAAAATTTTCAAATTGAAATCTGAATTTTTATGAAAAAAATTCGAAATATTTGCTTAAAAATAGTTAGAAAAAATATTTTTTATTTTTGAATTTTATGATGAAAAAGAAAAACACACAAAAGACACAAGATTTAAAATTTTTAGATCTAATGCTCCTTGTTCTCGAAAATTTTGGAGGAAAAACACCAAGGAACACCAAACTTAAAAATTTTAAGATTAAAACACAAAGAAGTCTCAAGAACACTTTGAAGACTCACAAGAACATCAAGAACATATGAAGATAGAACACCAAACTTAAAATTTTTAGAAAACCACAATAAAATTTTCGAAAATTAAAGAAAAATTAACAAGAGAACACCAAAATTAAAATTTTTAGAAAACCACAATAAAATTTTCAAAAATTAAAGAAAAATTAACAAGAGAACACCAAACTTAAAGTTTGGCACAAGATTTAATCAAAGAAAAATTATTTTTGAAAATTTTTAAAAGGAAGATACCCAATTACCAAGAACACAAGCACAACGCTCTAACCAACTGAGCTATAAATTTAACGTGTTTTGAAAAGGTATTTTTAAAGGAAAACAAAAACATGCAATTGACACCAAACTTAAGATATGAAACTAAACTCAAACAAAAGACTCCAAGAAAAAATTAAAAATTAATAAAGAAAAATAATATTTTTGAAAGATTTTTTTAAAAGGAATAATAAAATATGCAATTCTAGTGACTCTAAACCAAAAAGACAAATTTTTCCTAATCTAAGTAACAAGATAAACCATCAGTTGTTCAAACTCGAACAATCCCCAGCAACGGCGCCAAAAACTTGGTGCACGAAATTGTAAATCGCACTTTTCACAATTCGTACCACTAACCAGCAAGGGCACTGGGTCGTCCAAGTGATGCAGGTGGAAACTGTCTCTCAACAAATTTCCTTCGGCAAGTGTACCGAATTTGTCGTCAAGTAAAAACTCACAATAGAGTGAGGTCGAATCCCACAGGGATTGATTGATCAAGCAACTTTAATTAGAAGAATGTTCTAGTTGAGAGAATTCAGAATTTGGGTTGAGATTTGCAGAAAATAAAATGGCGGGAATGTAAATAACAGAAAAAGTAAATGCTAGAATTAAAGGGCTGAAAGTAAATGACTGAAAGTAAATTGTAGAATTGTAAATGGGAATGGGGTGTTTGCTCATGAAAGTAAACGCAGAAATTAAAGAGAATGGGTGAGATCAGAATTGGGGAGTTCATTGGGCGCAGGAGATGTTGCAATTCTCCGGATCAAGTTCATTTTCATTTCTTCCTCAATCAATGCACTCATTGATCTCCTTGGCAATCTTAATTGATTGAATTACAATTTCTTGCAATTCAATCTCTCAAATTTTGATCAATAGCCAATTCCTTGGTCAATTGCTCATGAGAAAAGATGAAGTGTGGTCACTGATTATACCACATGCATTTCCAAAATCAAGTATTGAGAGGATTATAGTCACATATCCATCCAAACCTAATTTGGTCCAGCATGAGAAAGCATTTCTAACTTGATCTCTTCATTCCTCTTTCAAGGCTCAGAAGATATCCAAGTTTGAATAGCTTCTTTTCCAAGATAACTACCAAATGGGATGAAGATCGAAAGCTTTCAAGTAAAATCAAGAGAAAAGATAGAAGAAGAATAATGAAAACTAGTATTGATCCATCAACTTACAACAGAGCTCCCTAACCCAATGAAAGGGGTTTAGTTGTTCATAGCTCTAGAAAATGAAAACAAAGATGGAGAATACATCATGGAACTAGAAGAGCAGAGTAAAATACAAAGAGTAGTTCTCCTTTTTTCAACCTCCAGAACTCCTAAATAATTCAAAGCTACTCCTATATATACTACTCTTCTCAGCTTCTAGTTGGCTCTTCAAGTCTTGGGCCTTTGGATCTTGAGTTTGAAGCCGTTCTCTTCTTCATTTGGGCTTGGTTTTACTTGCAGAGAGGAAGTGTGAAGTGGGCAGAGACTTTAGCTCAGGACGTTAGGGGTGTTAACGTTTTAGTGAAAGTATGAGTTCGAGAACGTTAGTGACACTCAACATTGTCACTAATGTTCCAATGTACCCCTTTGCCTCACGTTAGAGCCCACGTTAACTAGGTTAACGTGGCTTCTAACGTCGCCTTGCCAACCTTCGAGAACGTTAGTGACACTTAACATTGTCACTAACGTTCCAATGTACCCCTATGTCTCATGTTAGAGTCCACGTTAACTAGGTTAACGTGGCTTCTAACGTGGCCATTCTTAGCCATCCCCAACGTTAGTGACAATGTTGAGTGTCACTAATGTTGGCTTATCTTTCACTCATCAACGTTAGCTTTCCACGTTAACTAAGTTAACGTGGAAGTTAACGTGGCTCCTTGGGGTTTTGTGGTTGCTTCCAACGTTAGTGACAATGTTGGGTGTCACTAACGTTGTCGACCACCCTTGCCTCTTACGTTAGCTCCCACGTTAACCAAGTTAACGTGGTACATTGCACCTTAGGCCAACGTTAGTGACAATGTTGAGTGTCACTAACGTTGGCTTCCTTCCCCCTTTTAACGTTAGAGGCCACGTTAACTAAGTTAATGTGGACTTTAACGTGGCCACTTATGATCATTGGCCAACGTTAGTGATAATGTTAAGTGTCACTAACGTTGGCTCAAAGTCCCTTCTTCACGTTAGAGTTCACATTAACTTAGTTAACGTGACTCTTAATGTGGGCAATGATGGCTTCGAGAGCGTTATTGGCAATCACTTTTCTCATTAACTTTGCAAGTTACCTCCCATTCCACGTTAGTGGTAACGTTAATTAGATTAACGTGACTGCTAAGTGGTTCTTCCTTGCTTCCTTTGGTCCTGAAATCAAGCAATAGAGTGCATCAAAGTTCTAGTCCAAGTCATGGGTAATGCAACATACAATTTGTTATTAAACTCATGCAAAATCCTCATGAAATCATGTAAAATTCACAATGTATGCTTGAATCAAGGTGTAAGTGAATATCTACCCAAAACTAGCTTATTTCCTAAGGAAATGCATGAAACTACCTTAAAAACAGTAAAGAAAAGTTCAGTGAAACTGGCCAAGATGCCCTAGCATCACCAAGTAATACCTTACGTGAGCAAGGATCGATCCCACGGAGATTGTTGGCTTGAAGCAAGCTATGGTTATCTTGTAACTCTTAGTCAGGATATCAATTATAATTACCAGTTGACTTGCAAATGAACAAGAGAGCATGGATTAAATAATACTTGTTATGCAGTAATGGAGAATATGTTGGAGTTTTGAAGATGCTTTGTCTTTTGAATCTCTGCTTTCCCCCGGTCTTCTTCTTCACGCATGCAAGGTTCCTCCTATGGAAAGCTGTGTGTTGGTGGATCACCGTTGTCAATGGCTACCATCCGTCCTCTCAGTGAAAATGGTCCAGGTGCGCTGTCACCGCACGGCTAATCATCTGTCAATTCTCACTCATGCTAGAATAGGATCCATTGATCCTTTTGCGTCTGTCACTACGCCCAACCCTTGTAAGTTTGAAGCTCGTCACAGTCATTCAATCCCTGAATACTACTCGGAATACCAAAGACAAGGTTTAGACTTTCTGGATTCTCAAGAATGCTGCCAATGGATTCTAGCTTATACCACGAAGACTCTAATTAAAAACTCCAAGAGATACTCATTCAATCTAATATAGAACGGAGGTGGTTGTCAGGCACGTGTTTCTAGGTTGAGAATGGTGATGAGTGTCACGGATCATCACATTTATCATATTGAAGTGCGAATGAATATCTTAGATAGAAACAAGCGTGTTTGAATAGAAAACAGAAATAATTGCATTAATCCATCGAGACACAGCAGAGCTCCTCACCCCCAACAATAGAGTTTAGAGACTCATGCCGTCAAAGAGTACAAAGTTTAGATCTAAAAATGTCATAAGATACATAATAAATCTCTAAAAGTTATTTAAATACTAAACTAGTAACCTAGGTTTATAGAAAATGAGTAAACTAAGATAGATAGTGCAGAAATCCACTTTCGGGGCCCACATGGTGTGTGCTGGGGCTGAGACTTGAGCTTTTCACATTCCTGGGCTGTTTCTGGAGTTAAACGCCAGGTTGTAACCTATTTTGGGCGATTAACTCCAACTTGTAACTTGTTTCTGGCGTTTAACGTCAGAATGGAACATGGAACTGGCGTTAAACACCAGTTTACATTGTTTATCTTCAAGCAAAGTATGGACTATCATATATTGTTGGAAAGCCCTGGATATCTACTTTCCAACCCAATTGAGAGCGCGCAAATTGGACTCTTCTAGCTCCAAAAAATCAATTCCTAGTGCAGGGAGGTCAGAATCCAACAACATCAGCAATCCTTTTTCAGCCTGAATCAGATTTTTGCTCAGCTCCCTCAATTTCAGCCAGAAAATACCTAAAATCACAAAAAACACACAAACTCATAGTAAAGTCCAGAAATATGAATTTTGCCTAAAAACTAATAAAAATATACTAAAAACTAACTAAAACATACTAAAAACTACATGAAATTACCCCCAAAAGGCGTATAAAATATCCGCTCATCAGTAGCAAACTGGAAAGGACCCTACCGAGTCATAGAAGTACTTGGAAAGGGCTACTACAGATTGTCCGAACTCGATGGACGAGAGCTTCCTTGGTCATGACACGCCTGCAACCTAAGAAGGTACTATAGTTAGGTAACTAACCCCTGGAAGTCGGTATCGACCTCCCCACACTTAAAGATTGCACCGTCCTCGGTGCATGCTAAGATGTGCAAGTGGATGGGGGTTGTGGTTCCTCAGCTGGTGCTCTTTTTGTTCCTTTCCTTGCTGGTGGTTTGGGAGTAGCTTTCTCTTTACCTTTCTTGGTGGCCATCCTGAAAAGGAAAAAAGAAAGTAACATGTAAAGCTAGGGGTTCGAGCAAGGAAGAGGATGGGAAAGGTAGTAATCAATGCACAGTAAAGAAGAAAGATGTTAACACATGGTCATGACTACATGTGAAAAGTCATCAATGGAAATATAGCAAGTGCATGTGATGACAATTAAATGCAAGATGTTTATTGGCATGCTGGCAAAAGCATGAGTAGCATAGATCAAGCATTCAATGTCTAAGTTAGATTACCAAGTCTTTCAAACTAACAATATGTTTGTAATAACAATTATATTTAACTAATAAAATATAAAAGGGATTTTGTGAAAAGCAAGCATTTAGAGTAGTAGAATAAAAAAAATAGTGCACAATGCCATACGGGCATTTTCACAAATACATAGCATGCATGGTAAATAAGGTATTGAAAGTATTAAATTGAACATGCAAGCAACCCTATAAAAATAATATATAATTGTCAAACAGTTCTTTTTAATAATCCACAAGCAAAATATGGAAAATAATGACCCAAATAAATTTCCAACACCAATTAAAAGAAAAAAGAAAGAAAAAGAAAGGAAGGAAGAAAGAAATAAGAAGGGAAAGAAAAGATTTAGCTTTGGGGAAGAAAAGATAAGATATTTGGCTGATTTGGATAAGCTGTGCGGCGCAGGCGATGCGAGCGCGTGGGGCACGCGGTCGCGTGGATAACGCTTTGATGAAGTGACGCGAACGCGTGGGTCACGTGTTCGCGTGAAGTGATTCGTGCCTTCAGCGCGAGTGCAGCCTCGCAGCCGCGCAACTCTCTGGTGAAAAACTTAATTTGCCAAAACTTTGGGTGACGCGATCGCGTGGTGGACGCGATCGCGTGGTTGGCCTTGTTTTAAAGAACGGCACGGACGCGTGGGGCATGCGTTCGCGTGGTAGGGCTTGTGCTACTAGCACGAGGCCAGCCCAATTCCAGCTCAAACTTTCGGCCATACACCCCTTTGTACGTCGATTTTGAGGCACGCGTTCGCGTGGGTGACGCGGACGCGTGGGAGGCATTTTTCCCACATGACGCAGACGCATCAGTGACGCGGTCGCGTGGGCATATTGGGGCCTAAGGCACGCCTCCAGCCACACTTTCGCATGACTCTCTGTTAAATTTCTTTTCTTCCCAATGCACTGGTGACGCGGACGCGTCGGCGACGCTGGCGCGTCGCGTGTGATTTCTTCTTCTTTTTTTATAAAAGATGCAAATGCAGATGCAAACTATATGCACTAGGACTGAGAAGAGTGATTGAAAAAGAAAACTACGAGGAGGAAAAAGAACGATCATACCATGGTGGGTTGTCTCCTACCCAACACTTTTAGTTAAAGTCCTTAAGTTGGACATTTGGTGAGCTCCCTGTTATTGTGGCTTGTGCTTGAATTCATCCAGGAATCTCCACCAATGTTTGCAAATCCAAAATCCTCCGGGATCCCAAATCTTGTGTCTACACCCGTCTTCAAATTGATTATCATGATTCCATCTGGGTGGTTCAGCTTTAGAATTCTCATTGAAGCATCCAAATAACTTCCTAGACCCATTCAATTGAGCTCTATACCAACCTTTGCATTTAAACTTAAAGCTTCCAACCATAATGAACCTTGCAGGACAATTCTTACCACTGATCATTTTCATCTTACTCTTAATGCCACAAAGAGCTCTAAGTTGACCATCCGTCTCCAGTAGCCCATATTCAAGTGGGAAAGTAAACGATAAGGATAGGAATTTTACCCCCTTGAATGTTGTGTTGGACGGTAATGGCCTTGGGAGAGGTGCTTCTAATGATCTTGCAAGCTCCACTCCCTTGTGCTTTTCTTTAACAACGTCCACCTCTTTGCAATCTCTTTCAATATCAACCTTTTCTTCTTGGTGGATTTCTTCCAATTCAATCTCTACTTCATTGTTCACCAAGGGAATGGGAGGTTGTGCTTCTTCTTCTTTCATCTCCATGTCAAGTCCAATGGGAGAGGACACAAATGTAGATAAGAATTCATCAATGATCGAATCCAACTCTTGACCATCCCTTTCAAAGTCTTCAATCATGAGATGCCTTGGAGGTTGTACACTTTCCTCAACATCAGTTTCAAACGTCTTTGAAGGATGCTCTATAACTTGACTTTCCCATGGAGGTTCAGCATCTTCTAAGTCTTTAACCACTTCTTCTTCTTCAATAATTCCGGCTTCCTCCACTTGTTCCAATACAAAGTCATGCTCCTTATTGTCCACTGGAGTTTCTAATGTCTCCTTCATGCTACGTTCTTCATTAGATTCTGCATATGAAGCCATGGGGGTTCCTTGAATGTCCGAACATCGAAAAGGTAATCGATTTATCGCTTGATCCAGGTGTTTAAGTATGAAATCATATTCCTCCTAGATGGCTTCTTTTCTATGATAACTCCCTTCAACTACTCCTTCATCTGCAAAGGTCTCTTCTACCTTCACCTTTAGTGCCTCCTCTAACTCCTTATGAAGTATGGATTCGCAAAGATGATCCCTTCTCTTTTGTTCCATGTCAATAGCATCATTGGGATCGTGTTACTCATGGATTGATAGATGTGGGTGCTCTTCCATGGATGGTGGTGATGGGATGGAGAGATCATTCTGTGGTTGAGATGGAAGTGCACTGGAGCTTGAGGGTTAAACATTGGAGGTGGAGGGTTTGTCCATACGGGATATAAGATTTTGGAGTGTAGAGGTGAGTCTAGTGAGAGAAGTAAGTGTATTCTCCATGGAGGTTTAGGGTGGATAGGAGGGTTCATTATTTTGGGAAACAGATTCATAATACGGAGGTGGTTCTTTTTTATAAGGATATGGAGATGGTGAATATTGAGGTGGTGGTTCTGGGTATGGTTCATATGGTGGTTGGTGTGGTGGATAAGGATTAGAGTCATATAGGGGTGAATGGCGGAAAGGAGCTTGTGAGTATGGTGGTCCAAAGTCATGTTGATGAGGGGTTCATGGATGGTGGTGGTTCATAGGCAAATGGTGGTGGTTGTTGATAATCAAAAGAGCGCTCACCATAGCCATTGCCTTGATATGCATCACAAAACGGTTGTTGATAGTCCATTGGAGATGGTTTTTGCCATGAGGGTTGATTAAATCCTTGTGTCTCCTCCCATCTTTGATTCTTCCAACCTTGATGCATGTTCTCATTATAGTTTCCATTCCTAACAACAACATTGGAATCAAACTTGAAGCCAGAGGGGTGAAAGTTCATAGTAGTAGGAGAAAATAAAAAAAAACTAACAAAAAGAAAATATTTTAAAAAAGATATGATTTTTGAAAAAAAAAGATAAGATAAGATTTTGAAAAAGATAAGCTTTTGAAAAAGATATGATTTTTGAAAAAAAATTTGATTTTTTGAAAAATAAGATAAGATAAGATAAAAATTTTAAAATCTGAATTTTTTTTGAAAAATATTTACAATAACCAATAATAAGGCACACGTTTGCAATTCCCCTGCAACGGCGCCATTTTAACGATCGGCTTTCGTGTCGGTAAAGAAATTCACAAATGTAGTCGCGTTGTAAGTATAGCTTCTAAACCAACAGAAAATCCTCTCGTGCAAACGTTTTGGTTGTCACAAGTAACAAACCCCTTTGGAATTGATAACCGAAGTATTTAAATCTCGGGTCATCTTTTCAAGAAATTGCAGGGAAGTATGATTTATTATTGGTTATGCAAAGGTATATTTCGGGGTTTTGAAAATGTTTGAACAAATAATTTAATTGATAAGAAAAATGAATTAATAATTAGAAAATCTCTTGGCAAGGTATGAAAACTGGAAGTCCTATCCTAGTTATCCTTATCAATGGTGATGAGAATTATATTTTTGCTCCCACTAAGTCAACCTCTAACTATGAAGGTCACTCAAGTGGACAAATCAATTCAACTCCTGAAGTCCTAGTTATAGGAATCTAAATCAATCAGCAAAGATATCAATTATCAATTATGATGAGTTTGACAACTTAAGAGTTACTAATTAATCAACCAGAACCAAGAATGTAGAAAGCTAAATAAAAATCATATATATAAAAATACCTCAAATTGCATTAGTTAAGAAAATCCTAACATGAAAGGTTCATAAGCCAATTTGGCAAACTAAAATAAAATAATAGAATGAGTAAAAGTAGAAGAGAAATTGAAGTAAAGAAACATTGAACCTGTGATGAAGAAAAAATAAATCCTAATCCTAATAGAAATCCTACTCCTAAATCCTAAGAGAGAGGAGAGAGCCTTTCTCTCTCTCTCTAAAAACTACATCTAAATTATGAAAAGTGAATTATGAGTCGTCTGATGTTCTATGATGTGTGGATGCATTCCCCTACTTTATAGCCTCTAATCTGTATTTTCTGGACCGAGAACTGGGTCAAAAACAATCCAGAAATTGCTGCTGGTTCGTACAGGTCGCGGCAAAGTGACGCGGAGGCGTCGTCCACGCGTTTGCGTGGATTGAAATTCACAGATGCGATGCGGGCGCGTCATCCACGCGTTTGCATCACCTAACTTCGGGGCAGCTATAGAAAATTATATATCGTTGCGAAGCCCCGGATTTTAGCTTTCCAACGCAACTAGAACCGCGTCATTTGGACCTCTGTAGTTCAAGTTATGGTCGATTTAATACCAAGAGGTCAGGCTGGACAACTTTAGCAGTTCCTTCAGTTCCTTGTATTCCTTCCAGTTTTGCATGCTTCCTTTCCATCCTCTAAGCTATTCCTGCCCTGTAATCTCTGAAATCACTTAACACATATATCAAGGCATTGAATGGTAATAAGAGATGATTAAACATAGCAAAATTAAGACCAAAGAAGCATGTTTTCAATCATAGCACAAAATCAGGAAGGAGAATGTAAAACATGCGAATGGTATGAATAAGTGTATGAAAGATTGATAAAATCCACTCAATTAAATAAAAGATAAACCATAAAATAGTGGTTTATCAGGCCCGACATGATGAAGTCGGCCCAAAACATAAAGCTACAAAGTAACCCCTGAAAGAGACCTGAACAAGGTCCAAAAAAGAGGGTTATAAAGTGACTCAGAAACATAAAGCTACAAAATAACCCCTGAAAGAGACTTGAACAAGGTCCAAAAAAGAGGGTTACAAAGTGACTCAAAAGGGTCCGACATAATGAAGTCGGCCCAAAACATAAAGCTACAAAGTAACCCCTGAAAGAGACCTAAAAAAGGTCCAAACAAGAGGGTTACAAACAAGAACTTTGGCAAAAATCGACCTGGAATCAAGCCAATCTGGTCAGACCAAGCTCCAACACTCCAAAAGCCTACAACAGTACCAAGACAAGTGCAGACAGATATAAAAACACAGAGTTATAATAATAACGAGCTTCAGAGGCCACCAAAGTCAGCCCAAAAAGCCTGGAAACTACTTTGTTTTTCAAAACAAAGTTGCTAAACAAGCAACTAAGAGAGTGTCAACAGTCAACAAATACCATTTACAAAAACAAAAGATCAAAAGCCCACAGGCAGGGTCATACGCAAACATATCAGGAATAACTAAAGAGGATCTAGAGGTTTTCCAGTAGCTGCCTCAACACGGGGCGAAGGAGGACGAGTTTGGAGAAGCACAGCATCCACTGTCCCATCCTCCCGGTTCAGGATCTGGTAGTCAGATTCTGGCTCAATTCCGGCTAAAGGAGCTTAAGAAGTCGGCACAACAGAAGCCTTGGCGGCAGGTACAGGAAGAGATTCAACATCATCATCGTCAGGGTCGTCGGGGACAATCTTACCGTCCCTCACAACATTGTCAAGGCTGAAGAGAGTGAGGTCAAGCTCAGGTGCAAGGACCCAAACCTGATCCTTTAGGTTCTCATAAGCCACAGTCACACTACCCACGAGGTGACCATGAAGCTTGGTATAATCATCTCAGGCAGTCTCCAAGTCACCCCTAAGACGCACCACTTCTCGGTAGGCCGAAACATAGCTCTCCTTATGCTTCAACGCTGTGTCTTCAGCCAGCTTCACAGAAGCCGCCAAAGCCACAGAGCTAGCCTTTTTACCCTCCAACTCCTTCTCCACCTTCCCCAACTTTACCTCCAGCTCCTACTTCAAACCTTTTATCCTATCAAACTCCGACTTAGCCTCCATCATAAAAGACTTTGTAGCATGAACCGGGATATCCTGAGCAGTTCGAAAAAGAGTCGCACCCATATGAGCCATCTTCACACTGCTTCTAGTTATGAACTCCAGGTGATGAAGAATGGACACATCATCCATTGAAAGGCCTCCATAGGGGGCAATTTGGTTGTCAACAAACTTGACGGCATCAAAATCAAGGGCATCAAGGTTAAAGGGCTCAGATGTTTTTTGCTTTTTTGGAGGAGGAGAGCCAGAGGCAACAGCTGAAGTTTGGGGAGGGTCAGCCAGACGAACCCGAGGAGTAGGGATCACCCTCCTTGGCCCGGGTGAACTCGGCACGAGCGGCTTCACCTGAACTTGAGAAGACCCCTCTCCTGCCGCCTTGGCCGATATGCTTTGAGCAGCAGCAGCCTTCCTCGCTTTTTTGAAGGCCTTCATGGAGTCATTATTTTTGACATCTCTAAAAAATAGAATTAACCATAGTAAAGGGTTACAATCACAAAATAAGAGCAAGCAAAGCTAAGAAACAAAGAATAAAAACAAGTCAGACAGTACCCAACACAGTTCGGACCAGAGACGGATCCCCTAGAAACTTTTTGGTGTCAAGATGGGGGGGTTCCCCCATATGTCCTCTAAAACAGCCACAAAAGCCCGCTCAACCTCGTCAAGCATCTCCCATGTATAACGAGATACTGTCACATTCTTCTGCCACTCCAGAGGAAAAGCAGGCTCATAATTTTCATCAAGAAAAAGGGGCAGGCCCCCTCAACAGCTCGAACCTTAAAGAAATAGTTCTTAAAGTCCTTAAAGGACTCGTCATACATGGCAAAAACTTTATGGCCCTGAGCAGATCTAAAAGAAACCCAAGAAACTTTTTTTTGGAAGAAGCCTCAGGCTTGGCCAAAACGAAGAGATAAAGAAAAAGAGTCGAGAAGGTTTGACGCCTAATTCATGACAAAGCAACTGAAAGATCTTGATAAAACCCCAGGAATTCGGGTGAAGCTGGGATGGGGCAATGTTACACGACCACAACAAGTCGGTCTCAAAAGCAGTAAAAGGAAAAGTAATGTTCAATTGGCTGAAAAAATATTCATATGCGTAGAAGAAAGGACGCTCCCCCTCGACCGAAGTGGAAAAGCAAACCCTCTCGTCAGAATCAGGCGCTACAAGCTCATAATCCCTCTCCTGGGCACCGCTACCACAAACCCTATGATGTTTTCTCAGCTCTACACAAAACTCAGCATCCACAATAGAAACACACATTAAGACAAGGGAGTCCAACCAATCGGACATCCCCTCGGGAACTTTAGAAGATGTCTCTATAATATTTTTGCGAGAAGACATGACCAACTAGTCCTACAATCAAAGAAAAGATGGATTACTAAAACTACTCGAAATACTAATCAAACACCTCAGGCAAGCCAACGAAGAGCATCTCGGGCATAAATGGATACAACTCAAACATAAAGCATGCAAATAAGTGAAAACTCAGGCATAGCAAACAAAAGAAAACCCCAGAACTTATGCCAAAAGATCCAGGGGCATCCTTTGGAGGCAGCAGAAAAATAAGGAGACAGGAAAAATTTTCAAGTCTATATCCTAGCATCTCTCAAACGGAAGAAACCCTCCTTCTAACCATAACACTTCAAAATACAAGACAGTCATAAAAACGTCATCATCACCCAACAGTCTATCAGCAAATGGAAAAGCATGCCAAGTAGAACATGGTCAAAAAATGCAGTCTTTCTCATAATCAAGCAAGTTCATTTCAAATCAGAAAGCGCAATCGGGAGCAGTAATAAAAACCCAAAGCCCTAAGAGCGGCAACTATCAAAAATGACGCACATTGCAGAAACAATCAAACACAAAGCAAGCAAAGAAAGATTCAAGCTTCCTAAGAAGTAAAAGATCAGAACTTTCTCAAAATGGGATACAAAACAACGAAAGAAGTAAAAGATCGGAAAGAAGAACCAACCTGGAAAAACTGAAAGCCTCAAATTGAAGGAAGGAAATGGAGTCAGGAAGTCGCCCTCTCACAAACAGAGAAAAGCACAGAATAATTGCCGAAACAAGCGTCACGAGGAAAAAAACGAAAACTGCAAACTTCAGGCAAAAACAAAAAGGGAGAAAGAAAGGGGAAGTTACGGAGAAGAGAAACCGTTTTTCTGTAGAATCAAAATTCAAAATGGAAAGGCTAAGAGAAACGATGCAATTAAAAATAATTAATGAGGGTATTAAAACCTCGCCTGTTCCCCAGGCTAAAAGCGATAATGTAAAAGCGCGCACTTTTAAAGAAAAGCAAAAGAAACGTTCCGCATTCTAAGGAAAACTCTACAAAGATTAAGTCAACAAAAATTCTCGAGTTTGACTTCACTAGAGAAGGATCGAAGTCCTAAAATTAAGACTCGACCTCAAAAGAACGACCGAGCTCGAGCAGGGGCACTGTTCATACCCTGAGTCATGCTGTACGACCCGGGATGCTTAGCAACGTGACGACTGCCCTCTTCAGGTCGAACTACCCGACCTCTTTTCAAAGAGCTTGGCCAAATTGCCAGGGAAGCCCAATAGAGGGCCCAAATAGAGGAGCACGACCCAAATCCAAAGGCAGCCCAAGCCTATAGAGATAAGAGCAGTTCCTATAAAGATAAGATAAGATAAAGATAAGATAACTAACTTATCTTATCTGAAAAGGTCACTCCACACCATTATAAATACACTGAAGCACTCAGGTATAACTCATACTCTGATTCTACTAAAAACATGTTTAATACCCCTGCTAACTTAAGCATCGGAGTCCCTTGCAGGTACCACCACCCTCCGGTGACGAAGGATCAGCACCATCACCAAGTCTAACAAGTTGGACACGACAGCTCCGACCAGTACAGAAGATCTCGTCCGAGTTCGACCTACAATTTCAGGTAAACCTCGGAACAGGTATCAATACTGGGAAGTGGATATGGGTCTTTAAGACATGCCTTATTCAGGTCGGTGTAGTCAACGCACATCCTCCACTTGCCGTTTTATTTTTTGACAAGCACTACATTGGCCAGCCATGCCAGATACTTGACCTCTCTGATGAACACGGCTTCCAAGAGGGCTTGTACTTGTTCTTCCACCACTTGAGCTCATTCTAGTCCGAGCTTTCTTCTGCGCTGTTGTACGGGTCGTGCTCCGGGGTGTACTGAAAGCTTATGGGACATGAGCTCAGGGTCTATCCCTGGCATGTCAGAAGCTTTCCAGAAAAAGAAGTCAGAATTTTCTTGTAGGAGCTTTATCAGCCTTTGCTTCAGGTCTCCTTCTAGGCTAGCCCCTATGTTGGTGTTTTTTCCTTCCTCTTCTCCGACCTGTACTTCCTCAGTTTTTCCCAATGGTTGCGGCTGCAGTTCTTCTTTAGTTCTGACCCCACCGAGCTCGATGGTGTGCACTTCCTTGCCCTTCCCTCTCAGGTTCAGATTTTCATTGTAGCATTTCCTTACCAATTTCTAGTCTCCCCTGATGGTTTCTATTTCCTCGGGTGTCGGGAATTTCATGCAAAGATGAGGGGTAGACACCACTGCTCCAAGCCGATTTAGGGTTGCTCTGCCTATTAAGGCATTATATGCTGACCCTACGTCGACGACGATAAAGTCGATGCACAGAATCCTGGATTTTTCCCCTTTTCCAAAAGATGTGTGGAGGGGAATGTATCCTAGTGGCTTTATTAGCCTGTCTCCTAGCCCATATAGAGTGTCAGGGTATGTTCTCAACTCCTTCTCCTCCAAGCCTAATTTATCGAATGTTGGTTTGAAGAGGATGTCGGCCGAGCTTTCCTGATCTACCAGAGTTCTATGAAGATCGGCGTTGGCTAGGATCATAGTTATCACTACGGGATCATCGTGTCCCGGGATGATCCCTTGTGCATCCTCTTTGGTGAATGAGATAGTTGGAAGGTCAGGAGACTCGCTCCAGACCTGGTGGACTCGCTTCAAGTGTCTTTTGCGAGATGATTTGGTGCGTCCCCCTCCCCCAAATCCCCCGAGATCATATGTATATGTCACTCTGGGGTCTGTGGTGGTGGGTCTCTTCGGTCACTGTCATCTCGCTTTCTTTTTCCATGATTGTCCAACCTTTCCATGAGATATCTGTCAAGCCGACCTTCTCTTGCCAGCTTTTCTATCACATTTTTAAGATCGTAACAATCATTTGTTGAATGACCATATATCTTATGGTACTCGCAGTAGTCGCCGCGACCCCCCCCCCACCTTTTTGTTTTTGATGGGCCTGGGGGTGGTAGTCTTTCAGTATGGCAGATTTCCCGATACACATCAACGAGGGAAACTCTTAGAGGAGTATAAGAGTGATATCTCGTTGGCCTTTCAAGGTCGATCTCCTCTTTTTTCTTGGGTTCTTTTTCTTTCTCGTTCGAGAGTTAGAATGCCCAGGTCGCCAGTTCGGCTCTCGCAGTCTAGCATTTTCCTCCACGTTGATGTACTTCTCAGCTCTTTCTTGTACATCGCTCAAGGAGTTCGGGTGCCTTTTTGAGATGGACTGGGAGAAAGAGCCTTCTCTGAGTCTATTTACTAGGCCCATTATTACCGCTTCTGTGGGCAGGTCCTGGATCTCCAGGCATGCTTTATTGAACCTTTCCATGTAGTCTCTTAAAGGTTCTCTTGCCTCTTGCTTTACGCCTAGGAGGCTTGGTACATGCTTTACTTTATCCTTCTGGATGGAGAATCGCATCAGGAATTTGCGTGAGAGGTCGTCGAAGCTAGTTACGGACCTTGGGGGAAGACCGTCAAACCATTTCATCGCTGCTTTTGTCAAAGTAGTCGGGAAAGCTTTGCAGCGAGTAGCATTAGAAGCGTCGGCCAAATACATCCGACTTTTAAAGTTTCTCAAATGGTGTTTCGGATCTGTGGTCCCGTCATAGAGGTCCATGTAAAGACTTTTAAAATTCTTCGGAACCTTTGCTCTCATTATGTCCTCACTGAACGGATCATCTCCTCCCAAGGGCGAATCTTTTTGGTCATTGTGAGAGCTCCAACTTTTGAGGGAAGATTCTAACTTTAAAAGTTTTTCTTCTAACTCTTTTCATCGCTCTATTTCATTCCTCAAGTTCCTTTCTACCTCTCGCTGTCGCTAACTCATGTTCCAGCTGCTCCAGACGTTCTTGATGGCCGTAGACCAATCCCATGAGTTCAGCCGCGTGGGGTGGTCCTTATTTCTCTGATTTGTGTCCCTCAGAGGAGTTTACCTTTAGGTTTCTTAACAAAGAGGTATCTTCTCTGTGCTGGCCATCTGCCTCTTGGTGGAAGGTCATGTCAACGTCATTATTTCCAGTGTTCAGATTTTCCTGTTCTGAATCAGTCGTGGCGTGACCATCTTCAGGAGAATTGTCTGCCATCGAATGTTGATCTCTCGGGTCCCCGGCAACGGCGCCAATGTTACGGTGGGTAATCAGAGATTTATAGGCTAGAATTGTTAAGTTGGCCCAATTGTCTAGTGGAAGAAGCCTTCGAGCGGGTTCGTGCCTGGGAGCCTCCTTTCGACTTATGTATGAGAGAGAATGAGGGGTGGAACCTGCAAAGACACTCCGATGTCTAAGTCAGCAAGGGTCTAAGCAAGTTTAGAGAGTATGGGAACTTCGAGATACCTGAAGGATGTCAGTGTACTTATAGTGGTGAACCCAAAACCACCATTGGAGTGGTTCCGTCGTTTTAGGAGGATAACCGTCCCTTTATCTTAGGGAGGTTAAGCTTTGATTCGTAGAAGGGGGTTGAGAGATTTTAGGGGCAGTTACTTATTTGAATGAGTGTTATCTGCCAACTAATCTTCGTCCCGACTTCTTTCTGGCAGAACCTATGTCGAGCCCAAGGTAATGTTTGGATCTAGGTCTTGTAATTGGGCCAAGGTATGAACAACATTATTAATATATGGGTCAATTGAAGAACGAAACTCTCGCGCGATCTAGAATTTTCACAAATAAATTCCCCGTTGTAAGTATAGCTTCTAGACCGACAAGAATTCCTTTCTTACAAAAGTTTTGTTTGTCACTTAAGCAGACCCAATAAAAATAAATAACCGAAGTATTCAAACCTCGGGTCTTCTTCTCAAGGAATTGCAGGGAAGTATGATTTATTATTGGTTATGAGTTTTCTGGAAAATTTGGAATTTGGGCAATGGGCACAAGCATATGATTGTAAATTAAAGCAATGGAAATTAAAAGAGATTTTATGTAATTAAATTAAAAAGCCTTGACCGGGAGTATGATTAATTGGAAGTTCTATCCTTGTTGGAATTTTCTCAAGTGTAGTATCAAAAGGTTGTTATTTTCACCTAGCTAACCCTTACTAAATAAAGGAAAGTCAAGTGATTGAGCTAACTCTTATTCACAAATCCTAATCCTCTCCCTTAGGAAAGACTAGCGTTAGTAAATAGAGAATTAGCAAACAATTTCCAATTTAACTAATCACTTGAGCATTCCAACTCAAGTGTCTCCTTTTAATCAACCCCCATGTCAAGTTGGAAATATACTCTATCAACATGCATACCATCTTCATTGTTGGGAGAAGGGAGTAGAAAGGAGACATGATAATAAAATTGAAAGCAATTAAATAAATAATAAAATTAGAAATTTCTTCAAATTCTTGTATTCCTTCCACTTTTGTATGCTTTCTTTCCATCCTCTAATCCATTCTTGTCCTGTAATATCTAAAATCACTTAATACACATATCAAGGCATCGAATGGTAATAAGATAGGATTAAACGTAGCAAAATTAAGACCAAAGAAGCATATTTTCAATCATAGCACAAAATCAGGAAGGAGAATGTAAAACATGCAAATCATATGAATAAGTGGGTAAAGAGTTGATAAAAACCACTCAATTGAGCATAAGATAAATGATGAGCGGATAATTTATACGCTTTTTGGCATTGTTTTTAGGTAGTTTTTAGTAAGTTCAAGCTATTTTTAGGGATGTTTTCATTAGTTTTTATGTTAAATTCACATTTCTGGACTTTACTATGAGTTTGTGTGTTTTTCTGTGATTTCAGGTAATTTCTTGCTGAAATTGAGGGACTTGAGCAAAACTCTGATAGGAGGCTGACAAAGGACTGCTGATGCTGTTGGAATCTGACCTCCCTACACTCGAAATGGATTTTTTCTTGAGCTACAGAACTCCAAATGGTGCGCTCTCAACGGCGTTGGAAAGTAGACATCCAGAGCTTTTCAGCAATATATAATAGTTTATACCTTATTCGGGAATTGACGATGTAAACTGGCGCTCAATGCCAGTTCCATGTTACTATCTGGAGTAAAACGCCAGAAACACGTCACAACCCGGAGTTGAACGCCCAAAACATGTTACAACTTGGCGTTCAACTCCAAAAAGGCCTCAGCTCGTGGATAGATCAAGCTCAGCCCAAACACACACCAAGTGGGCCCCGGAAGTGGATTTATACATCAATTACTTACTCATGTAAACCCTAGTAGCTAGTCTAGTAAAAATAGGATAATTTACTATTGTATTAGACATCTTTGGTCTCAGTTTTATTTTATTCTTCATCTGAGGAGACTATTGATCACGTTTTGGGGGGCTGGCCATTCGGCCATGCCTGAACCTTTCACTTATGTATTTTCAACGGTGGAGTTTCTACACACCATAGATTAAGGGTGTGGAGCTCTGCTGTACCTCAAGTTTCAATGCAATTACTATTATTTTCTATCCAATTCGAATTATTCCTATTCTAAGATATTCGTTGCACTTCAATTTGATGAATGTGATGATCCGTGACACTCATCATCATTCTCACCTATGAACGCGCATGATTGACAACCACTTCCGTTCTACCCTATACCGGGCGCATATCTCTTGGATTCCTTAATCAGGATCTTCGTGGTATAAGCTAGAATTGATGGCGGCATTCATGGGAATCCGGAAGGTCTAACCTTGTCTATGGTATTCCGAGTAGGATTCCGGAATTGAATGACTGTGACGAGCTTCAAACTCCTAAAGGCTGGGCGTTAGTGACAGACGCAAAAGAATCAAGGGATTCTACTCCAACCTGATTGAGACCCGACAGATGATTAGCCGTGCTGTGACAGAGCATTTGGACCTTTTTCACTGAGAGGATGGGATGTAGCCATTGACAACGGTGATGCCCTACATACAGCTTGCCATAGAAGGGAGTGATAAAATTGGATAAAAGTAGTAGGAAAGCAGAGATTCAGGAGGAGCACAGCATCTCCATACGCCTATCTGAAATCCCTATCATTGGATTACATGAGTAACTTTATCTTTATTTTATGTTTATTATTTATTAATTTTCGAAAATCCATAATCAATTACTATCCGCCTGACTGAGATTTACCAGATGACCATAGCTTGCTTCATACCAACAATCTCTGTGGGATCGACTCTTACTCACGTAAGGTTTATTACTTGGATGACCCAGTACACTTGCTGGTTAGTTGAACGGAGTTGTGTCCACACATAGCAAAGAGCCATTATAATTATTCCATACAACAATAAAGAGTACAACATTGATGATCACAATTTCGTCCACCAAGTTTTTGGCGCCGTTGCCGGGGATTGTTCTAGTATGGACAACTGACGGTTCATATTGTTGCTCAGATTAGGTAATTTTCTTTTCAAAAAAAGTTTTCAAAAATCTTTCAAAAATTTTTCTTTATTTTCGTTTTCTTAAAATATAATTTTCGAAAAAAAATCATAAAATCATAAAAATCAAAAATATTTTGTGTTTCTTGTTCAAGTCTTGAGTCAGCTTTTAAGTTTGGTGTCAATTGCATGCTTTAAAAAAATTTTTCTTGCATTTTTCGAAAATTCATGCATTCATGGTGTTCTTCATGATCTTCAAGTTGTTCTTGACAAGTCTTCTTGTTTGATCTTGATGTTTTCTTGTTTTGTGTTGTTTGTTGTTTTTCATATGCATTTTTTTGTTTGTTAGAGTCCATGCATTAAAGATTTCTAAGATTGGTGTCTTGCATGTTTTCTTTGCATCAAAAAATCTTTCAAAATTATGTTCTTGATGTTCATCATGATCTTCATAGTGTTCTTGGTATTCATCTTAACATTCATAGTATTCTTGCATGCATTCTTTGTTTTTATTCATAAAGAAAAGAGAAAAACACAATAATGACGTTTTTAATTTTTCCCTCTCATCATTAAAAATTCAAAAATAATAAAAAATATCTTTTCCTTTTTTCTCCCAAAATTTCGAAAATTTGAAGTTGACTTAGTCAAAAATTTTCAAAATTAGTTGTTTCTTACAAGTCAAGTCAAATTTTCAAATTTTAAAAATCTTATCTTTTCAAAAAATCTTTTTTTTTCAAAAATCATATCTTTTTCATTTTTTTCTTTTTTTCGAAAATTTTAAAAAATCTTTTTCAAAATATTTTCAAAATCTCTTCCTTATCTTTATTTCAAAAATTTCGAAATTACACTAACAATTAATGTGATTGATTCAAAAATTTGAAGTTTGTTACTTTCTTGTTAAGAAATGTTCAATCTTTAAATTCTAGAATCTTATCTTGTAGTTTCTTGTTAGTAAAGTAATTAATTTTAATTTTAAAAATTAAATCTTTTTCAAACATATCTTATCATATCTTTTAAATCTTATCTTTTTATCATATCTTTTTCAAAATTTTATCTTTTTCAAAAATTTGATTTCAAAATATCTTATCTAACTTCTTATCTTCTTATCTTTTCAAATTTGATTTTAATATCTTTTTCAACTAACTATTTGACTTTTTATTTGTTTCTTATCTTTTTCAAAACCACCTAACTACTTTTCCCCCTCTAATTTTCAAAAATACCTCCCTCTTTTTCAAAAAAATTCTTTTTAATTGTTTAAATTTTAATTTTAATCATATCTTATCTTTAATTTTCGAAAATCACTAACCACTTTTTCAAAATTATTTTCGAAATTCTCTATCTCTCCTTCTATCTATTTATTTATTTATTCTCTAACACTTCTCTTCATCTCTCTTCATCTCAGATCACCACCTCTATCCTTACCCATTCTTCTTCACTACTCTGCCCTTTTTTTTCTTCTACTAGCATAAAGGAATCTCTATACTTTGACATAGAGGATTCCTCTTTCTTTTCTTGTTCTCTTCTTCTCTATATGAGCAGGAACAAGGAAAAAGACACTCTTGTTGAAGCTGATCCAGAACCTGAAAGGACTCTGAAGAGAAAACTAAGAGAAGCTAAATTACAACAATCCAGAGGCAACCTTTCTGAAATTTTCGAACAAGAGAAGGAGATGGCAGCCGAACCCAACAACAATAATGCAAGGAGAATGCTTGGTGACTTCACAAAACCAACGTCCAAATTTAATGGAAGAAGCATCTCCATTCCTGCCATTGGAGCCAACAATTTTGAGCTTAAGCCTTAACTAGTTGCTTTAATGCAACAGAACTGCAAGTTTTATGGACTTTCATCTGAAGATCCTTACCAGTTTTTAACTGAGTTCTTGCAGATTTGTGAGACTGTTATGACAAATGGAGTAGATCCTGAAGTTTACAGGCTCATGCTTTTCCCTTTTACTGTAAGAGACAAAGCTAGAACATGGTTGGACTCACAACCTAAAGATAGCCTGGATTCCTGGGATAAGCTGGTCACGGCCTTCTTGGATAAATTCTTTCCTCCTCAAAAGCTGAGCAAGCTTAGAGTGGATGTTCAGACCTTCAAGCAAAAAAATGGTGAATCCCTCTATGAAGCTTAGGAAAGATACAAGCAGATGACCAAAAAGTGTCCTTTTGACATGTTTTCAGAATGGACCATATTAGATATATTCTATTATGGTCTATCTGAACTTTCCAAGATGTCATTGGACCATTCTGCAGGTGGATCTATTCACCTAAAGAAAACGCCTGAAGAGGCTCAAGAACTTATTGACATGGTTGCAAATAACCAATTCATGTACACTTCTGAGAGGAATTCCGTGAATAGTGGGACGCCTCAGAGGAAGGGAGTTCTTGAAATTGATACTCTGAATGCCATATTGGCTCAGAACAAAGTGTTGACTCAGCAAGTCAACATGATCTCTCAAAGTCTGAATGGATGGCAAAATGCATCCAACAGTACTAAAGAGGCAGCTTCGGAAGAAGCTTATGATCCTGAGAATCCTGCAATGGCAGAGGTTAATTACATGGGTGAACCTTATGGAAACACCTATAACTCATCATGGAGAAATCATCCAAATTTTTCATGGAAGGATCAACAAAAGCCTCAACAAGGCTTTAACAATGGTGGAAGAAATAGGCTCAGTAATAACAAGCCTTTTCCATCATCTTCTCAGCAACAGACAGAAAATTCTGAACAGAGCCCCTCTAATCTAGCAAACTTAGTCTCTGATCTGTCAAAAGTCACTTTAAGTTTCATGAGTGAAACAAGGTCCTCCATTAGAAATCTGGAGGCACAAGTGGGCCAGCTGAGTAAGAAAGTCATTGAAACTCCTCCCAGTATTCTCCCAAGCAATACAGAAGAGAATCCAAAAGGAGATTGCAAGGCCATTGAAGTAATCAATATGGCCGAATGCACAAGGGAGGAGAAGGACGAAAATCCTAGTGAGAAAGACCTCCTGGGACGTCTCTCAAACAAGAAGGAGTTCCCCATTGAGGACCTAAAGGAATCTGAGGCTTATATAGAGACCATAGAGATTCCACAAAATCTCCTTCTGCCATTCATGAGCTCTGAAAACTATTCCTCCTCAGAAGAGGATGAAGATGTAACTGGAGAGCAAGTTGCTCAATATCTAGGAGCTATCATGAAGCTGAATGCCAAGTTGTTTGGTAATGAGACTTGGGAAGGTGAATCCCCCTTGCTCATTAGTGAACTAGATACATGGATTTAGAAACTCTACCTCAAAAGAGACAAGATCCTGGTAAATTCTTAATACCCTATACCATAGGCACCATGACCTTTAACAAGGTTCTGTGTGACCTGGGGTCAGGCATATATCTTATGCCACTCTCTGTAATGGAGAAACTGGGGATCATTGAGGTACAGCCTGCCTTATTCTCACTTCAATTGGCAGACAAGTCAATAAGACAAGCTTATGGATTAGTAGAGGACGTGTTAGTAAAGGTTGAAGGCCTTTACATCCCTGCTGATTTTATAATCTTAGACACTAGGAAGGAAGAAGATGAATGCATCATCCTTGGAAGACCCTTCCTAGCCACAGCAGAAGCTGTGATTGATGTTAGCAGAGGAAAATTAGTCCTTCAATTGAATGGGGACTACCTTGTGTTTAAAGCTCAAGGACCTTCCTCTACAACCATGGAGAGGAAGCATGAAAAGCTTCTCTCAGTACAAAGTCAAAAAGAGCCCCCCACAGTCAAACTCTAAGTTTGGTGTTGGGAGGCCACAACCAAACTCTAAGTTTGGTGTTGAGAAGCCCCCTCATTCAAACTCTAAGTTTGGTGTTGGGAGGCCCTCATCATGCTTTGAATATCTGTAAGGCTCCATGAGAACCCACTGTCAAGCTAATGACACTAAAGAAGCGCTTGTTGGGAGGCAACCCAATTTTTATATATCTAATTTTAATTTTATTTTATTGTTATTTTGTGTTTTATTAGGTTCATGATCATGTGGAGTCACGAAAAAAATACTAAAATTAAAAACAGAATCAAAAATAGCAGAAGAAAAATCACACCCTGGAGGAATGACTTACTGGCATTTAAACGCCAGTAAGGTGCATCTGGCTGGCGTTCAACGCCAGAACAGAGCATGTTTCTGGCGCTGAACACCAGAAACAAGCAACATCCTGGCGTTTGAATGCCAGGAATATGCCTTGAGGAAAGCTGGCGCTGAACGCCAGTAACAAGCATGGAACTGGCGTTCAACGCCAGAAACATGCTACACATGGGCGTTGAACGCCCAAAGTGTGCATCACTTCGGCGTTTAAACGCCAGAATGGTGTGCAAAGGCATTTTACATGCCTAATTGGTGCAGGGATGTAAATCCTTGATACCTCAAGATATGTGGACCCCACAGGATCATCTCAGGATCTGTGGACCCCACAGGATCCCCACCTAACATATTCTCCCCTCTTCTCAACATTCATTCTCTCTTTCCAATAAACACACTTCCCCAAAAACCCTTCACCAATCACCTCAAACCTCTCTTCCCAATTACCCCCTTCACCACTCACATCCATCCACTCTTCCCCATAAACCCCACCCACCTTCAAAATTCAAAAATCTTTCCCACCCAAACCCACCCTAAATGACTGAAACTACACCCACTCCCCTCCATATATATACCCTTCCATTCTACTTCATTTTCACACAACACAAACCCCCTCTTCTACACCTTGACCGAAACACCTTCCCTCACTCTCCTCTATATTTTCTTCTTCTTCTTCTTCTCTTCTTTCTTCTCTTGCTCGAGGGCGAGCAATATTTTAAGTTTGGTGTGGTCAAAGCATAATCTTTTTGTTTTTCCATTACCATCAATGGCACCTAAGGCCGGAGAATCCTCTAGAAAAGGAAAAGGGAAGACAAAAGCTTCCACCTCCGAGTCATGGGAGATGGAAAGATTCATCTCCAAAAGCCATCAAGACCACTTCTATGATGTTGTGGCAAAGAAGAAGGTGGTCCCTGAGGTCCCTTTCAAACCCAAGAAAAATGAGTATCCGGAGATCCGACATGAAATCCGAAGAAGAGGTTGGGAAGTCCTAACCAACCCCATGCAACAAGTCGGAATCTTAATGGTTCAAGAGTTCTATGCCAATGCATGGATCACTAGGAACCATGATCAAAGTGTGAATCTGAGTCCAAAGAATTATCTCACAATGGTTCGGGGGAAATACTTAGATTTTAGTCCGGAAAATGTGAGGTTGGCATTCCACTTGCCCATGATGCAAGGAGATGAACGCCCCTACACTAGAAGGGTCAACTTTAAATAAAAGGTTGGACCAAGTCCTTATGGACATATGTGTGGAAAGAGCTCAATGGAAAAGAGACTCCAAAGGCAAGCCGGTTCAACTAAGAAGACTGGACCTCAAGCCTGTGGCTAGAGGGTGGTTAGAGTTCATTCAACGCTCCATCATCCCCACTAGCAACCGATCTGAAGTTACTGTGGATCGGGCCATCATGATTCATAGCATCATGATTGGAGAGGAAGTAGAAGTTCATGAAGTCATCTCCCATGAATTCTACAAAATAGCCGAAAAGTCCTCCACCATGGCAAGGCTAGCTTTTCCTCATCTTATTTGCCATCTATGTTACTTAGCTGGAGTTATCATAGAAGGAGACATCCTCATTGAAGAGGATAAGCCCATCACCAAGAAGAGGATGGAGCAAGCAAGAGAGACCCTCCACGGATCTCAAGAAATGCATGAGGAAGCTCATCATCAAGAAATCCCTGAGATGCCTTAAGGGATGCACTTTCCTCCCAACAACTATTGGGAACAACTCAATACTTCCCTAGAAGATTTGAGCTACAATGTGGAACAATTAAGGGTGGAACATCATGAGCACTCCATCATTCTCCATGAAATAAGAGAAGATCAAAGAGCAATGAGGGAGGAGCAACAAAGGCAAGGAAGGGACATAGAAGAGCTTAAGGACATTGTTGGTCCTTCAAGAAGAAGACGCCACTAAGGTGGATTCATTCCTTGTTCTTACTTTTCTGCTGTTCGATTTTTATATTATATGTTTATCTATGTTTTGTGTCTCTATTTCATGATCATTAGTAACTATGTCTTAAAGTGATGAATAATTCCATTAATCCTTCACCTCTCTTAAATGAAAAATTTTTTTAATTCAAAAGAACAAAGAAGTACATGAATTCTGAATTTATCCTTGAATTTAGTTTAATTATATTGATGTGGTGACAATACTTTTTGATTTCTGAATGAATGCTTGAACAGTGCATATTTTTGATCTTGTTGTTTATGAATGTTAAAACTATTGGCTCTTGAAAGAATGATGAATAAAGAGAAATGTTATTGATAATCTGAAAAATCATGAAATTGATTCTTGAAGCAAGAAAAAGCAGTGAAAAACAAAATCTTGCGAAAAAAAATGGCGAAAAAAATAGAAAGAAAAAGAAATAGCAAGTAGAAAAAGCCAATAGCCCTTAAAACCAAAAGGCAAGGGTAAAAAGGATCCAAGGCTTTGAGCATCAATGGATAGGAGGGCCCAAGGAAATAAAATCCAGGCCTAAGCGGCTGAATTAAGCTGTCCCTAACCATGTGCTTGTGTCATGAAGGTCCAAGTGAAAAGCTTGAGACTGAGTGGTTAAAGTCGTGATCCAAATCAAAAAGAGTGTGCTTAAGAGCTCTGGACACCTCTAACTGGGGACTCTAGCAAAGCTGAGTCACAATCTGAAAAGGTTCACCCAGTCATGTGTCTGTGGCATTTATGTATCCGGTGGTAATACTGGAAAACAAAATGCTTAGGGCCACGGCCAAGACTCATAAAAGTAGTTGTGTTCAAGAATCAACATACTTAACTAGGAGAATCAATAACACCATCCGAAATTCTAAGTTCCTAGAGAAGCCAATCATTCGGAACTTCAAAGGAAAAAGGAGATGCCAAAACTGTTCAGAAGCAAAAAGCTACAAGTCCCGCTCATCTAATTAGAATTAATATTCATTGATATTTTGAATTTATAGTATATTCTCTTCTTTTTATCCTATTTGATTTTCAGTTGCTTGGGGACAAGCAACAATTCAAGTTTGGTGCTGTGATGAGCAGATAATTTATACGCTTTTTGGCATTGTTTTTAGGTAGTTTTTAGTAAGTTCAAGCTACATTTAGGGATGTTTTCATTAGTTTTTATGTTAAATTCACATTTCTGGACTTTACTATGAGTTTGTGTGTTTTTCTGTGATTTCAGGTAATTTCTGGCTGAAATTGAGGGACTTGAGCAAAACTCTGATAGGAGGCTGACAAAGGACTGCTGATGCTGTTGGAATCTGACCTCCCTGCACTCGAAATGCATTTTCTTGAGCTACGGAACTCCAAATGGCGCGCTCTTAACGGCGTTGGAAATTAGACATCCAGAGCTTTTCAGCAATATATAATAGTTCATACTTTATTTGGGAATTGATGACGTAAACTGGCGCTCAACGCCAGTTCCATGTTGCTGTCTGGAGTAAAACGCCAGAAACACGTCACAACCCGGAGTTGAACGCCCAAAACACGTTACAACTTGGCGTTCAACTCCAAAAACGCCTCAGCTCGTGGATAGATCAAGCTCAGCCCAAACACACACCAAGTGGGCCCCGAAAGTGGATTTATGCATCAATTACTTACTCATGTAAACCCTAGTAGCTAGTCTAGTATAAATAGGATAATTTACTATTGTATTAGACATCTTTGGTCTCAGTTTTATTTTATTCTTCATCTGAGGAGACTACTGATCACATTTTGGGGGGCTGGCCATTCGGCCATGCCTGAACCTTTCACTTATGTATTTTCAACGGTGGAGTTTCTACACACCATAGATTAAGGGTGTGGAGCTCTGCTGTACCTCAAGTTTCAATGCAATTTCTATTATTTTCTATCCAATTCGAATTATTCCTATTCTAAGATATTCGTTGCACTTCAATTTGATGAATGTGATGATCCGTGACACTCATCATCATTCTCACCTATGAACGCGCGTGATTGACAACCACTTCCGTTCTACCCTAGACCGGGCGCATATCTCTTGGATTCCTTAATTAGGATCTTCGTGGTATAAGCTAGAATTGATGGCGGCATTCATGGGAATCCGGAAGGTCTAACCTTGTCTGTGGTATTCCGAGTAGGATTCCGGAATTGAATGACTGTGACGAGCTTCAAACTCCTGAAGGCTGGGCGTTAGTGACAGATGCAAAAGAATCAAGGGATTCTACTCCAACCTGATTGAGACCCGACAGATGATTAGCCGTGCTGTGACAGAACATTTGGACCTTTTTCACTGAGAGGATGGGATGTAGCCATTGACAACGGTGATGCCCTACATACAGCTTGCCATAGAAGGGAATGATAAAATTGGATAAAAGCTGTAGGAAAGCAGAGATTCAGGAGGAGCACAGCATCTCCATACGCCTATCTGAAATCCCCATCATTGGATTACATGAGTAACTTTATCTTTATTTTATGTTTATTATTTATTAATTTTCGAAAATCCATAATCAATTACTATCCACCTGACTGAGATTTACAAAATGACCATAGCTTGCTTCATACCAACAATCTCTGTGGGATCGACCCTTACTCACGTAAGGTTTATTACTTGGACGACCCAGTACACTTGCTGGTTAGTTGAACGGAGTTGTGACCACACATAGTAAAGAGCTATTATCTCGAATTAAATTTCATACAAGTACAAAGAGTACGAATCACAATTTCGTCCACCAGCTGGGCGTTAGTGACAGACGCAAAAGAATCAAGGGATTCTACTCCAACCTGATTGAGAACCGACAGATGATTAGCCGTGCTGTGACAGAGCATTTGGACCTTTTTCACTGAGAGGATGGGATGTAGCCATTGACAACGGTGATGCCCTACATACAGCTTGCGATAGAAGGGAGTGATAAAATTGGATAAAAGCAGTAGAAAAGCAGAGATTCAGGAGGAGCACAGCATCTCCATACGCCTATCTGAAATCCCCATCATTGGATTACATGAGTAACTTTATCTTTATTTTATGTTTATTATTTATTAATTTTCGAAAATCCATAATCAATTACTATCCGCCTGACTGAGATTTACAAGATGACCATAGCTTGCTTCATACCAATAATCTCTGTGGGATCGACCTTTACTCACGTAAGGTTTATTACTTGGACGACCCAGTACACTTGCTGGTTAGTTGAACGGAGTTGTGTCCACACATAGCAAAGAGCCATTATAATTATTTCATACAACAATAAAGAGTACAACATTGATGATCACAATTTCATCCACCAATAAACCATAAAAAATAGTGATTTATCAACCTCCCCACACTTAAACATTAGCATGTCCTCATGCTAAGCTCAAGAGAAGCTATAAAGGAGTGAAGAGGAATGATAGAGAGTATGTAATGCAACCTATCTATGTGAATGCAACTACATGAAAAATGTTACTTGGTTAAAAGCAAACAAGTTCTTCAAGATAAATACAAACCAGATTCCACTAATTCAAATCGTACAATAAAAATCGAGTAAACTTGTAAGAAGATAGCTAATAAAAGCAGGGAACATAGAATCAAGCATTGAACCCTCACTGGTAGTGTATATCACTCTAGTCTCTCTAGTGTATAGGGTAATCACTCTATTCTTCTCTAATCATGCTTTCTAAACTTTGTTCTTCATCTAACCAATCAACAAATATTTGATGTATACATACAAACATCATGAGGTCTTTTTCAAGGTTGTAATGGGGCTAAGGTAAAGGTAAGGGTATATATATAAGGCTAAGTGAGCTAATAATTGAACCCTTGATTAGTCTAAGATGTCACCTAACATATACATATTCTATATAATCTAAAAATCTTGCCTAGCTGCCCAATTTTTCCACTTGTGTGTTACATACTTATGTTTATTGTGGAACCAATTCATCTGTCTAGAGAAAAGGATGAACAATTTTATATATATCAAACCATAGTACTTTCATTGCTTCATAAGAGTAAGCGTCAAATTAAGAAAAGATATCCAGAAAAAACCAATGTTGATAAGACGAACTTTGCAAAATCCATTCCAAGAACAAGAGATCAAAAAATACCAATTTTATTTTTGATTTTATCCCATGTGCATTGATTCTTTAATTTTTGTACTGGGGTAATTTTTTTGTTCCCTTATTTAATTACTTAATAAATTTTTTTCTTTTTTCTTTTTTTTTTCAATCTCTTTTTTTTTTTTGAAATATAAGAATAATATATCAATGCACATGGTGTTTTAATTATTTTGATTTCACATGAGTATGCTCCCAAATTTCAAATAATTTATTCACTTTAATACCTTTTTCCTATCATCCCATGTTCCCATAAATTTCCCACACATATTTGATACACAATTTCTATCTTAAGCTGACCAAGGATTCAACTTGGGATTTTTAATTTGTTTTTCTACTTAAGGATAATAATGTGGTTATAGAATAGAAGAGGATTAAAAGGCTCAAGAGAGCTAACAAGGGTGATGTAAAAGGTAGGCTTATTTGGGATAAGTGAGAAAAAATTCAAATAATGGCCTCAATCACATGCAGGTAAGTTTCTACATTCTATATTGGACATATAGACTGAAACAAAGTAAAGATTACAATCATAGAGAAGGAAACACACAAGAATAAAATATTATGGTTAAATAATGTAACCATGCAATTAAGCTCAAAATCTCACGAGTTGTGTGTTCTTTAGCTCAAAAACCATGTTCCAATTACAACTTCCAAACAAATTTAACACATAGAAAATTTTAATTTTTTTTTAAATTAGTGAAATTTTTCAAAAATAGGGTCTTAAAAAGAAACTTATTATTTTTCAACCAAGTAGTACTTAAATGCAAACAATCAACCACACATGCAATCTATTATGCAATGCAACAATGAACAAACAAAGAAAATAGAATATTGGTATTGAGAAGAGAATAACTAACCCGTGGAGATCGGTATCGACCTCCCCACACTTAAAGATTGCACCGTCCTCGGTGCATGCTGAAATGTGCAGGTGGACGGGTTGCTCTAACTGATGCTTTTCTCCAAAGATTGTGCGGTAGACTTGTTCACTATTCCAATTAGAAAATGGTCTTTTTCCCTCTTGGTGGCCAACCTGAAAAAAGATGAAAAAGAAGAAAAAGTAACCCAGAAATAAAGATAAGAAAATAAATAAAGTCTAGGTGGGTTAATGCCAAATAATAAGGGTCTCAATTACATGGTAGCTACAACATGCAAGTGAGAAAACAATAGAAGCACATGGCATGTCAACTAAATAGCAAACAAGTTAAGAAGCACCTAAAATAAAGCAGGAGATATGCAACAGATGAGTAAAAAGATTGTAACACCAATGTAAAATAGCAAATATAGAAAAGGAAGGGAGAAGAAGAGAAAGAAGAGAGTAAAGAGAAAAGAAGAAAAAGAATGAATAAGATGAAGAGTGGAGATAATAGAAGAAAGTAAAGAAGGAAGAAGAAAGAATTAAGAAAGGGGAAAGAAAAAGATGAAGAAAAGATAAGATAGTCAGCGCTGGGATGGGTAGGCTGTGCGGCGCAGGCGACGCGAGCGCGTGGGGCACGCGGTCGCGTGGATAGTGCTTCGATGAAGTGACGCGAACGCGTGGATCACGCATTTGTGTGAAGTGATTCGTGCCTTCAGCGCGAGTGCAGCCTCGCAGCCGTGCAACTCTTTGGTGAAAAACTTAATTTGCCAAAACTTTGGGTGACGCGTTCGCGTGGGTGACGCGATCGCGTGAATGACCATTTTTGACGAGTCCAGCCCAATTCTAGCTCAACTTTCGGCCACACACCCTTTGTACGTCGATTTTGAGGCACGCGTTCGCGTGGATAACACGGACGCGTGGGAGGCATTTTTCCCACATGACGTGGATGCGTCATCGACGTAGTTTCGTGGACCAATTTGTGCCAAAGACACGCCTCCAGCTGCGCTTTCGCGTGACTCTCTGTTCAATTTTGGTGTCTTCCCAACGCACCTATGACGCTGTCGCGTCGCGTGCGAAATATTTTTTTTTGATGCAGTATGCAGAATGCAATGAATGTTATGCAAAATTTCAGGTTCAATCAAAACTCAAAAATAGACTAAAATTGAAACTGAAAAAGGAACGATCATACCATGGTGGGTTATCTCCCACCTAGCACTTTTAGTTAAAGTCCTTAAGTTGGACATTTGGTGAGCTCTCTGTTATGGTGGCTTGTGCTTGAACTCATCCAGGAATCTCCACCAATGTTTGCAAATCCAATATCCTCTGGGATCCCAAACTAGGCGCAGAAAGCCTTCAAGCAAGTTAAAGCAAGTGACAAGGCCCCAAGAGTGTTGATTGTCAAAATGAATTCCGAGGTCCCAAACCTTGCTTTTGCACCCGTCTTCTTCTTGATCATCATGATTCCATCTAGGTAGCAAGCAATCTGAATTCTCACCAAAGTGGCCAAACAACTTCCTAGACCCATTCAATTGAGCTCTACACCAAACTTTACGTTTCAACTTGGAGCATACAACCATGTTGAACCTTGCTTGGCAACTCCAACCACTAACCATCTTCCTCTTGCTCTTAATGCCACAAAGAGCTCTAAGTTGACAATTCGTCTTTAGAAGCCCATATTCAAGTGGGAAAGTAAAGGTCAAGGATAAGAATTTTACCCACTTGAATGTTGTGTTGGACGGTAATGGCTTCGGGAGAGGTGTTTCTAATGATCTTGCAAGCTCCACTCCCTTGTGCTCTTCTTTGACAACTTCCACCTTTTTGCAATCTTCTTCAATATCAACCTCCTCCTCTTGGTGGATATCTTCCAATTCAATCTCTTTTTCATTGTTCACCAAGGGCATGGGAGGTTGTGCTTCCTCTTCTTTCATCTCCACGTCAAGTCCAATGGGAGAGAATACAAATGTAGATAAGAATTCATCAGTGATCGAATCTATCTCTTGACCATCCCTTTCAAAGTCTTCAATCATGAGATGCCTTGGAGGTTGTACACCCTCCTCAACATCAGTTTCAAATGTCTTTGAAGGAGGCTCTATAACTTGACTTTCCCATGGAGGTTCAGCATCCCCTAAGTCTTGAACCACTCCTTCTTCTTCAATAATTCTGGCTTCCTCCACTTGTTCCAGTACAAAATCACGCTCCTTATTGTCCACTGGAGTTTCTAGTGTCTCCTTCATGCTACGTTCTTCATTAGATTCTGCATATGAAGCCATGGGAGTTCCTTGAATGTCCGAATGTCGGAAAGGTAATCGATTTATCGCTTGATCCAGGTGTTTAAGTATGAAATCGTATTCCTCCTTGATGGCTTCTTTTCTATGATAACTCCCTTCAACTACTCCTTCATCTGCAAAGGTCTCTTCTACCTTCACCTTTAGTGCCTCCTCTAGCTCTTTATGAAGTATGGATTCGCGAAGATGATCCCTTCTCTCTTGTTCCATGTCAATAGCATTATTGGGATCATGTTGCTCTTGGATTGATGGATGTGGGTGCTCTTCCATGGATGGTGGTGATGGGATAGGGAGATCATTTTGTGGTTGAGACGGAAGTGCATTGGAGCTTGAAGGTTGAACATTGGAGGTAGAGGATTGGTCCATGCGAGATATAAGATTTTGGAGTGTAGAGGTGAGACTAGTAAGAGAAGTGTGTTCTCCATGGAGGTTTGTGGTGGATAGGAGGGTTCATTATTTTGGGAAACAGATTCATAATACGGAGGTGGTTCTTTTTTATAAGGATATGGAGATGGTGAATATTGAGGTAGTGGTTCTGGGTATGGTTCATATGGTGGTTGGTGTGGTGGATAAGGATTAGAGTCATATGGGGGTGAATGGCGGAAAGGGGCTTGTGAGTATGGTGGTCCAAAGTCATGTTGATGAGGGGGGTTCATAGGCAAATGGTGGTGGTTATTGATAATCAAAAGAGCGTTCACCATAGCCATTGCCTTGATATGCATCGCAGAATGGTTGTTGATAGTCCATTGGAGGTGGTTGTCGCCATGAGGGTTGATTAAATCCTTGTGGCTCCTCCCATCTTTGATTCTTCCAACCTTGATGCATGTTCTCATTATAGTTCCCATTCCTAACAACAACATTGGAATCAAACTTGAAGCAAGAGGGGTGAGAGTTCATAGTAGTAGGAAAAAATAAAAACAAAAACTAACAAAAAAAGAAAATATTTTGAAAAAGATATGATTTTTAGAAAAGAAAAAAAAAGATAAGATAAGATTTTGAAAAAGATATGATTGTTGAAAAAAGATAATATAAGATTTTGAAAAAGATATGATTGTTGAAAAAAGATAATATAAGATTTTGAAAAAGATATGATTTTTGAAAAAAGATAAGATAAGATAAAAAAAATTTAAAATAAAAGTCTCAATTTTTTTTAAAATATTTACAATAACCAATAATAAGACACACGTTTGCAATTCCCCAGCAACGGCGCCATTTTGAAAAACGAAACTCTCGCACGATCTAGAATTTTCACAAATAAATTCCCCGTTGTAAGTATAGCTTCTAAACCGACAAGAATTCCTTTCTTACTAAAGTTTTGTTTGTCACTTAAGCAAACCCAATAAAAATAAATAACCGAAGTATTCAAACCTCGGGTCGTCTTCTCAAGGAATTGCAGGGAAGTATGATTTATTATTGGTTATGAGTTTTCTGGAAAATTTGGAATTTGGGCAATGGGCACAAGCATATGATTGTAAATTAAAGCAATGGAAATTAAAAGAGATTTTACGTAATTAAATTAAAAACCCTTGACCGGGAGTATGATTAATTGGAAGTTCTATCCTTGTTGGAATTTTCTCAAGTGTAGTATCAAAAGGTTGTTATTTTCACTTAGTTAACCTTTACTAAATAAAGGAAAGTCAAGTGATTGAGCTAACTCTTATTCACAAATCCTAATCCTCTCCCTTAGGAAGGACTAGCGTTAGTAAATAGGGAATTAGCCAACAACTTCCAATTTAACTAATCACTTGAGCATTCCAACTCAAGTGTCTCCTTTTAATCAACCCCCATGTCAAGTTGGGAATCTACTCTATCAACATGCATACCATCTTCATTGTTGGGAGAAGGGAGTAGAAAGGAGACATTATAATAAAATTGAAAGCAATTAAATAAATAATAAAATTAAATGAAAAAGTACTCTTTGCATTAATAATTTAAATGAACATTGAACCTGTGACGAAGAAGTAGAAATCCTAATCCTAAAACTAAGAGAATCCTAAATCCTAATCCTAAGAGAGATGAGAGAGCCTCTCTCTCTAAAAACTACATCTAAATTATGAAAAGTGAAATATGAGTCTGATCTGAGGTATGGATGGATTCCCCCAGTTTATAGTCTCTAATCTGTGTCTTCTGGGCCGAAAACTGGGTCAGAAGCAGCCCAGAAATCGCTGGAAACAAATTTTGCCACGCTGATTTTCGCAGATGTGACGTGTCCGCGTAGAGCACGCGTTTGTGTCACCTAGCTGTATGGCCACTATGACAAATTATATATCAAATCGAAGTCCCACACGTTAGCTTTCCAACGCAACTAGAACCGCATCGTTTAGACCTCTGTAGCTCATGTTATGACCGTTTGAGTGTGAAGAGGTCAGGCTGGACAGCTTAGCAATTTCTTCAAATTCTTGTATTCCTTCCACTTTTGCATGCTTCCTTTCCATCCTCTAAGCCATTCTTGCCCTGTAATATCTAAAATCACTTAACACACATATCAAGGCATCGAATGGTAATAAGAGAGGATTAAACATAGCAAAATTAAGACCAAAGAAGCATGTTTTCAATCATAGCACAAAATCAGGAAAGAGAATGTAAAACATGCAAATCATATGAATAAGTGGGTAAAGAGTTGATAAAAACTACTCAATTGAGCATAAGATAAACCATAAAATAGTGGTTTATCATCAATCTATGATAAAGATGCAAATTGGTACAGATTTACAGATATTCTTTTTGAATGAATATGGGATTGACACCTAGTGCTGTTTTGCAGGGCTTGTCTGTCTTAAGGGTAGGGGTGGCAAATGGACCTAAACCCATCGAGCCGCCCCGCGTAACCCGCTAAAAAAGGCAGGTTGGGCTGAAAAATTGGGACCGCAAAATAGCAAAAGTCCATTTAACCTGCACCGCTTAAACCGCGGGCTTTGGCGGGCTTCGGCGGGGCGGGGCGGGCTTCCCCGTTGGGCTTAGTATTTTTTAGCAAGGGGATATTTTTACAATTTTTTTTACCAAAATCCAACTTCTTCCAACCCAACTTATAAGAGAATGAAGATGAAAATTGAGTGTTTTGGATTATGTTTATTTTGCTTTGGGAACAATATTTATAATTACAAAGACTTTAATATTTGTGAATATAAAAATTATAATTTATTTATACTTTTAAAAATTATAATAGTTAAAAGTAAAAAAAAACAGAAGAGATTTTTTTTGCCTTTATATATATTATTTAATAGTTAAAAGTAAAAAAAAGATATTTGGCGGGCTTGACCCGCTGGCCCGCCAGTCTGCCGTTAGGCGGCGCGGGCTAGGATTTTGGGACCGCCTCACTAGGCGGGACAGGTCGGGCCAGCCCACCTGAGGGCGGGCTTCTGGTGGGGAGGGACGGGGCAGGGCGAGCTTCCCCGCTTGCCACCCCTACTTAAGGGTGGCTGAGCCAATTAGCCAAACTTGCTTGATTTAAATGTAAGCTGGTGGATTTGTTGAAGTGGGCTTTAGCAGTATTGAATTGGGTAGCCCAAAAGGACCTGAAATTTTTTTTTGTGAATGAAAAAAAAGAAGGAAAAACCAGGTTCAGCAGTATCCATTGAGGGTGAAGTAAAAACAAAGATCTCTCAAAAAATGAAACCCTAAGTTGTAAGGAGAAGGATACAATCGCCGTGGTGGTGCCGTCGCGGAGGATCACATCTGGAAACTGATACTGATCGAAGACACGGATATGCCATAGCCTGGTGGGCATTGCATTGCCTGCATATGGCCGTTCACGCTTCCGCTGCCGGCGCGATCCGTAATTACGGCTGTTCTAGTTTGGTCCGTAACTGAAAAAGCACTAAATTATGACTATTATCACCACAAAAACAAACGGCCACCTGTATGTTCGATAGAGCCAAGGATTCCCTCCCCCCACACTGATCGAAGCCCTATCTACCCGAGAGGGTAGGCTTTCTGTACCAGGTTCTTGGTTGTCTCGGTTGCTCCTTTCTTCAGGCTTGGCAAGGAGGAGGGGATCAGAAAGTCTTTCCTCTCGCTTCGCTGGAGACCTAAAGCCCTCCTATTCATTGTTTTGATTTGTTTTCAATTACCTTCGCCGCATGCCATGGAATGGAAGGGGGCTCGATCTGCCATCCCGAGGTGCTGAGGGGCTGAAGTTTTTGAAACAGACGGCAATGTTTTGCTGATGACTTGAATCAAGCTTTTGACTGAGACCCATGATGTGTTTCTTATTCTGAGTTGAACACTTTCCTACATGTATGAATTTCATTGTTTTTGCTTTGTTCGTTTTTATAGTATTCAAAATGTCATGCTGATGTGATTAACAAGTGTCTAACGTTCAACTCTTCCTTCCATATTTAGTTTCTTCCGCAAATTAAACTCTGAGGATTGTAATGTAAATCTAGTAAGTCTGTCAGTCTTACCCTTTCCCTAGTCTCAAATTAAACTATGAGAATTGTAATGTAAATTACTTTGTTTTAAATATTAAGTCTGTGATGCAAGTCAAGATTTTTTCAAGGCAAATTTCTCTGCCTTATGTAACGCTAGATTTCTATACTTAAGTCTCAGGCTTTATGAATTCTTGCTGCATGTTTTGTTAATTAGAGGGAAACATCTGTGATGGTGACACTTTTCTTTTATAATATTTGTCTTTGTTCAAAGGTTGTAAAGCCTAACTTCAATTACAGTCAAGTCGAAGTTTCAAATATACAATATGTCATCAGGTAAGCTAAGCACGTTTTTGTTTGTTGTGAATTTACTTACATACCTATCAAAAGTAATCTGATGCTAAACCTACTGCTTACGAATTGCAGGAAACAGAGTAAGACAATATCGGCTTTGGAGTGAATATTTGGTTGCCTTTGTAGAGTTCTGAATTTTTTATGAATGGTTCTCATGTACCAGAAAATACACAAACAGTTGAATCAAGTTCAAGGAAAAAATGTTTCGTGGTTATAGGGATCAATATAGCTTTTAGTAGCAAAAAGCGAAGAGATTCTTTTCGTGCAACTTGGATGCCACAAGATGATCAAGTGACATTTTAATCCATTTTCTAGTTTTTCCTTTCTTATTCATTGTATAGTTTTTTCTTTTTTATTCATTGTATCTGATGAATGATTTGAAATGGAACATCATCAGTTGAGGAAAGAAAAAATTGAAGATTTGATTACTGTAAAAAATATTTTAAAATTATTGCTTTTTTTTCTTGTGGTAAAAAAATTGAAGATTTGATTACTGTACAAAATATTTTAAAATTATTGCTTTTTATTCTTGTGGTAGTACCATAGTTACATTTTAGCATTTTTTTCGTAATTTAAACATTTCATCATAATTTGGATCCAATAAAATTAAAGACACAAAAAAAGACAACCAATAAATATTATCATGTTAAAATTTTGAATACATTATACATATTATATAAAGATTTTTAATTCACATATCAAAATATGACAAGCTGATAATCCCACCACCGTTACAAATTCTCCTTGTGATTTGTAAATCTCACTCACTCACACATACATACGTGCTACTTTGCATATACTTCTTTTTTTAATATTTTTTAGAGTATAGCTTAAAACTCATTTTAAAAATTGTAAGTAGAATCCAAATTCTATTAAATTATTAACTTTTAGAAATATTTATACTTCATTATTTAACCTAAATCTCTGACGTTACAGTAGGATTTAATTAAATCACAAAACACAATATCAACAATCAAATAGCACTTAGAATTTCACAAACAATAGACAATTAAATAAATTTATTTTGAAGCAAAGAGAAATGATTGCTTTTTTCAATTCAAAATTTAATTTTAAAATTTTATGGAGTTTGTACTTGACAAAAAAAGAGAAAATTAAATGTTGGCATGAGAAACAAACTGAAGGAAAAAAAAAAGGAATTAAGAAAAGAAAATCAAATTTATAAATAAATATTGATTATATCTCACTCAATTTGAAAATATATTTTTATTATAATATTTATGACATAAAAAATAAGTTTATTTTTTTGTTTTTCTCCTTCCAAAAGATTAATTATTAGTTTTGTGATCTTTTTCTTTCTTTGTTAAATGCTTACGCACACACACAGAGAGATATATATTACACCACATAACTACTAATTAGAAAAAAAATTGTTCTCAAAATTCAAAACTTTAAAAAAAATTAATTGAGATAATTCAATTTAGTTTAAATAATAACTATTTCAATTATATTATTAGTATGTTCAAAATTGACTATATACTAAAATTAATTTATATATATAAATAGTTTCTAAAATATTTTCATACTAATTACATGATGTTATTGAACCATTAGTGTTAATCAACCAAGCCTTTTTCCTTTTTTTTTTGGTTAGCAAAAATATTTAATGGTTCAAAAACTATTTAAGAAGACTCAGTATCACAGTCTAATAGTTTCTAAAGTATTTACGATGAGGGTTTGGAGACCGAACCACATAAAAAAGTTCAATAAAAAAAATACAACAAACCAATAATTAAGCCAAACAATGAAAGATCTACAGTCCAATACTCTATTACTGGACCAAACATTCAAAGATCCACTTCTACTATATCCAAGCCAAGCCAATGTCAGCAGCATGACTTGCCTCTCAACCCTTCCATCACGTTCTCAATCTCTCTAAACCATATTTACAAGCTGTTCCTCCACCTATCAACACTATTTCACATGTCATCATTATACCCTTCTAAGAGAATATCTGTATATGAAAATCTGTATTGTATAATTGGCCTTAATATATTTGTTTCTTTCATATTCACCTACTTTTTTTCGTTTATTGCATCGGAGTACATATAAATTTTATTTGTTGCATGGGAGTACATAAAAATTTGAAATATAATTTAAGTAAAAAAAGTTTCATATTATAGTCATTAAATAAATCACGTGTATTTAAATTATATTTTAAATTTTTAAACAGTGGATAGTTAGAAAAGAGGTAACCGTGTTAACCGTGGACAGTTTAATGGTTTCCAAGTAAACGTGTTAATTTCTATAATTTAAAATGGACTAAAATTAATCAAACGTATCTATTTTAATCTCTTCTACCAACCTTTTTATGTACTAATTGTATGGCAAAAGTTTAGATTATTAATATTATTAATATTTTTTGTTATTTTCAATTTTTTTTAAAAAAAAACATATATCTCGTTTATAGTGAAAACGAGATATAGAATATCTCGTTTACACTGTAAACAAGATAAACACGAGTCGCATACACCTGTCTTATCTCGTTTACACTGTAAACGAGATACATGCAAAATTAGAAATATTTATTTTGGTAAATATTTTTAAAATTATTTATTTTAATAATTATTACATTTATTTAATTTATAAAAATAAAAAAATCTCATCTCAAGGTCATTAACTATTCCTTGTTTCCACACAAATATTAAAGAATAGCCTATGATGGGCGTCACCCTAAGACTTGAGACCGAAGCCTTCTGCTAAATTATAATAAAAAGTATAGTACAATTTCACTTCGACCCTTAACTTTTTTGCGAAATCTCATTCTATCCTTTATCAATTAAAAAAATAACATTATGGTCCTTAACTACTGATTCCGTCAAATTTTTTGCCTCCTCTATTAATGTCTCCGTCTATAGTTAACGGATATTGTTTACGTATACTGTTACCTCAACATGTGTCAAACAACAATTTGAAGGGACAAATTGCCCTCCGATGACTCAGCAAAACACTGCGTTTTAGAAAGGTCAAGAACGCTTTACTTCTTTTTCTTTCTTTCGTTGTTCAACTTCATTATTCTAATTTTGTTTCTCCCAAAAAAGACCAGACATCTCAGGACCTCGATCAAATCTATCATTATCTAGCAAAAAATCATCCAAGTCATTTGAGTCAAAGGCCATAGAGGAGTTTATAAGCAATGGATTATTGTTCTGTGCTTCCAATTTCATTTGAGTCAAATCCTCTCATTCTCTCTTTTTTCCTTGTCTTCTAACTTTAATTGCGCACCAAAATTATCAAATTGATCCAATCCCCTACCCTAAGCACACAATCCACCCTCTAATTTTACATCATTATTATTTACCATGTGCATTGAATTTTCTCCCTCCAAGATAACCCTTCACCCTCTGCTCTATCCACATCATCCAATTGATCCATTCCATTTTCCAATTTTGCATCACCATCACCAACCCCACACTTCTCACTATTCTCAACAATAGTGTTACCATTATTATCACAATTCCCAATTCTATTATTAGCAAACCCTAACAACTCTGACGAAACAATCACAGTCATAGTGAGCTCATCACTGCAATCTCTATTCAATTCCAATTTGCTAGAATCGTAATAGAGGCTTCGTGTTTATAATACCCAGAATCTTTAAAAAGTTTTTTTATGATCAAGTCTCAAATCATATAGTTATTTATAGCCTCATTTTCAGAAATTATTTTATTAAAGATAATTAAGGCAAGTTTTGATTTATTGAATTTGAGATAAGTTATGGTTATTAACCAATTTTGCAATTATTGGATTATTTTCTATATTTAAATCGTATAGTTGGTAGTTGTGAAATAAAAAGGATTTTTATATGATTTTGGACTAAATAATTAATATTTTAGAATATTGATATTACTATTTTAGAAAATGAAGAAATTAAGTATATTATTTCTAATTATTTGGTGGGGATATTTTATTGGAAATAATTTGTAAAATTGATGAGCAAATAGTATTTTTATACATTATTATTATTGAATTAGAATTTATTTCTAATTACTATATTATCCCTATTTTTAAGTGGAATTAATAAAATGCCCATAACCCTAATTTTCAAAAAAAAATGAAACTCTAACCCAGTAACCCGTACTCGACCCGGTTCCCTCTTCACCCACACCCAGCAGCAGCAACGCACCTCTTCCCCTTTCTCCATTCCCGCACAGCAGCAGTAGGGAAAAGGAACCAAGCAGTAGCCTCCAATCCTCCTCTTCAACGCTGCGCAGCCCTAACCCCCTTCTTCACGATCTTGCTGCGCAGCCATCATACATATGCGGCTTTCCCTCCTCCCATGAAAGAAACCGAAACAGAAGTAGAGAAGGGAGAGGGAGTCTGTGTCGCACCAGGAGAAGACAAGGGGAGGGAGGAAAACCACGCCGATGCGTCGGGCTTCACCACCGCCGTCGCGTTCCTGTCGTCCCTGCAAGCTGCCGTCGCGTCGCATTGCCGGATCACCGCGCGTGAGGAGCCGTGTCATCGAGCCACCCAGTCGCCGATCTGTTGCCTCCATTCCGCCGCTGTACCATGGAGAAGAGAGAGCCGCGCCGCACCTCAGCCACTACTAACCCACCGAAGCTGGTGCGTGAGAAGAGGAGAAAGGGACGCTGTCTTGCGTCGTCACCAGCACGGCTGGGCGCTATTGCTGCGGGCGCGCTATCGCCAGAGCTGGGTAGTCGTTGTCCTTGTCGGCAGCGAGAGAGAAACAACGAAACCCCCTCCGTTTCTGTTACCTTAGTCCGTTGTGAAAGGGAAGGCGCCGCCGTGTCTTCCATTGCCGCCGTCAGAAAATGGTTTAGGCCGCCGCAGATGCCACTACCGGAGAGGAAGTTGCGCCTCTGTGTTTCTAGCCGCCGGGAGTGGTTATGTGGCTTCCGAGATCACTGCCAGAGCTCCGGGCTGAGCTTCTGCCACTTGAGACCCTGCTGCCGTCGCCGAAAAACTTTGCCAGAAAGGGTTTTAATTGTGGTTTCTGTCCTTTTTAAATTCCGAGAATACTATAGTCACTGCATGTTGGTTTCAGTTGTCGTGATCATAATTTGTCGCCGCTGCCGCTTGAAGTGGCTGCCGGGCTACCATCGAACCGGCCCGGAAACCGCCACTGTTTCGGTTCAGCCGTCCTTTCTTATTTTCGGTAAGTAATTATGTTTCGAAAAGCCTCACGTTACTATTGGGTCGTGTTGGTTAATGAATATATATTTTGATAACGTGGGATCGAGTCCTGATTATTATATGTTGCGATTAGTGTTGCTATGGTTATTGCAAAAGTGGCTGGGAGCTGAGGTTTTAGTTCCCGTCAGTTCTGTTTGAGGTGGAAAAGACTTGATGAGGCATTTGGGTTATGGATTTGCGTTTTGAGGTAGGGGCGCTTTCTAAAAACTATATTTTATGTATTGGAATTATTACATATGGATACTGATGTGAGAAAATGTGTATTTGGTGATTGTATCGGCCTTATATATGGTTTGAATTGTCTCGATTGATTATGAACGTTTGTTGGTTAGATTTGTTGTGTGGTTTTGTGAAATGAAATGCTTTTGAAGTTGATTCTTTTAAAGCTTTGAAACCGAGTTTAATCCGTTGAGGATTGATTTGAGTTAACTTTCTTGAGAATGTGAAAAATAGAATACACTCTTGAATTTAGCCTGGTTTGCTTTAAATGATCCGGTTTGATAAATGATTGTTGCTGAACGGTTTCTTTAAAGTTTTAGAAATGAGTTTATTCGGCTGATAATGATTTGATTTTGGAATGGTTTTCTTGAAATATGGAATTGAGATGACTGTTGGATTTTGGCCTGCCTTGGACTGATTTTGTAATTTGGACTATTGAAAAGGATTGTGAAACGGTTTTGTTAGGACCCGAACCGGGTGGCAAAGTCCAAGTTTTGGGGGAGGTGCTGCCGAAATTCCGGTAGAATCTGGGACTTTACTGAAATATTATTCGGAACCTTATGAGTTAACGGCTTCTACTATTTTATCCGAATTATTAAGAAAGGGATGACTTATGCTTTTAAAGTGACTTACTAAAAAGAAAATTGTGATTTAGTCTTGTTTCTCAAGAAAGGTATTACATTTCCTTTGCGAACAAGTTATTTAAATGAAACTTATGCTTTAAGGCCGTTGGAATGTGAAAAGGGTTTATGCCTTTGAATTTGACTTAGGGTTTTCAATTAAAGAAGTTTCAATGGTTTTGAAAGAACCCGAATGTCTATTGACAAGTTTCATTTTGAAATGTTTTGAGAAAAGCTTTAAGTACTCTTTGAATTCTGAATTCTTGCAAGACTAAAACAATTTCGAACAATTGAAACGCTGTAGAGTTTATCATGGGGGTTGAAGCTGGTTTTGCCTAAGTAAAGGAAATGGCTTTGAAAGAAGTAAATGATTACGTGACTCGGTTTGGCTTAGATCCTATTTTATTACTCAAATCTAGAAGCCAAGGTTTTTAACGATTTTAAAGTGAATTTGGCAAAATGAGTTATGTTATTCTTCCCTAAAGACTTGGGATTCTGTCGAGAAACTTTGTTATAAAATCCCATTGTGGGATGGGTGATTTTGAATGTTCCCAAAATGAATCTTTAACTTTCCATGGTTTTGGGAGTTTTGGAAAGAGGATGCCGAGAGCGGCTTTGTTTTAAAAAGGAAACCCACTTTGAGTAAATTTGGCTTATAAGCCTGAGATGATTTGAGAAATGAGATCTTTAAAGTCAAGGCTGAAAAGAGTTGAAATTCGATTTTAAAGTGAAATGAATTGAGAAAAAATTATTTATGGTTTAAATGCCGATTTTATGAATTTAATGATGTTGAATGGTGGAAGTGCTATTTTGTTATGTGCCTGAATGGCTGTGTATGATTATGAATATTGGCTGGTTCTGGATTGAACCGTGAGCCGGAATGGCTGTGTATGATATGAATATCGGCTGGTTCTAGACCGAACCATGAGCCGAATAGCTGAGATGGATGTTGATCCATGGATGAGAATGAATGCATGTATATGCTGGATTATTGATAATTGTGATTTGCACTTCCACTATCAGAGGCACGAGATTCCTGGGAGAAAGCAGTGGCTAGCCACCATGTGCTCCAGGTGGAGGCTCGAGACTCTGCTGACCCTACGTCGTAAGTGAGGCCGGACACTGTGAAAGTCCCGGATGAGCTCGCCCTCATAAATATTCACCAGTGAAGGTGATGGATATGGATCATGATTATGATCAAGTTTATGATGAGTATAACTCGATTTGGGGATGCACGACAAAGGGACAGTCCAATGGTTAGCTACCAGGACTTGTCGGGTTGGCTCTATAACCGACAGATGATATCATCAGCCACTAGGACAGGCATGCATCATATGCATCTATGTGACATTGTTTAGGTGTGCATATTGTACTTGGTTTGCCTATGTGATTAACTGCTAATTGTTCTACTTGCAATAACTGTTTGTTTGTGCTTGCATCTTCCTATTCGTGTTTGCTACTGAGACTCTGTTGGACTGTGGTGATTAGTTGATGGTTGGATTGTTTGGGCCTAGGACCGTGGTTGGAATAAGATGAACCGATGGTTGGTTTTGGTTTTGTGTTTCTGGTTTTGAAAAATATGAAAGGCTATTTTGGTTCAGCATAGATAAATCTTTTTGAAAGGCTTTTGAGTTTTGAGAATTGAACGGTTCTTCTTTCAGAAAAGATTTCTGACTTTACTTTTATTGTAAACCATTGTTTTTGAAAAGAGACATAAGACGGTTATTAATCACTGGTACGGTTTATCTTCACGTATCCTATTACAGTAATTCCCAAAAACCCCCTACTGAGAATCCTCTTGAGGATGATATTCTCACCCCCCTACTTTTTTTCCCCTTTCAGGATATGGGCGCAGAAGTCACGAAGAGTTTATTTAGTTGTTGTGAAAATGCTCTGTGTTGCTTTAGATTATTATTTATTGTACCCTCGCCTTTATATTGATATATTTTTGTAAGAGGGATAAGGATTGTATTGGTTATTGTCTGTAATATTATTTATATATATGGATGTACTCTTTATGAGTTTTTGTAAGTTGTATGGTATATATGGATGTACATTGTATAGCAAAAGTATTTTCGGGAGCGGTTTTGCGGTTTAAAGTTTTAAACAGACTCATATTTTAGTATTAAATAGTAAAAGTGTCGTTGTAATGTCCGCGCTATTAGAGTCGCGCAGCCGGAAGCGTGAGCTTTTTGTAGTTAGGGTGTTACATTATGGTATCAGAGCGGTCTTTCCTGTAGAGCCTGAGAAATGGACCGACTATGCTTCAATTGCATACTCTGAGCATTTGTCATGTACTAAGTCTTGTCGAATGACGAGGATTAGAGCTTTATGCACATGACGGTCTATTGATTAACGCTGTTAGTCTTACATTGCATAATTCTTGGTATTAAGTTTGGCCGGCTTAATACTAGTGAATTTTGTATATGAAAGCACTAATGGGTTATCATAGACAATATACGAGTTTTAAGTAAAGCGAATCGTGGGTTTTGGGAGCATTAGAAACTACTTCTCGAGGCTATTCAGCTGTGTATCTTGGATTTTGTTCGAGTCGACCTGTTCTTTCATATCCTAAATTGAAGTTCTTGGTTGTTAATCCCCATGAAAAGTAGTTTGCTTTTGCAACTCTATTCTCCTATTCATATGCATTCTTGTTTGATCTTAAGTGCATATGCTTGTTTGAAATCCTTGTTGTATCTATCTTTTTTTGTTTGAGTTCTTCTTAAATTACGTGTTCTTTGATACAGCTTTGAACTGGTATTAATGCGTTGTGCTTTTAACTCCAGATTCTGAGTCCATTATTAGAGAAATTGTTGATTCAGTTTTTCTTTTATTTGACAGTGATCACAGCCAATTTTGAGATTTTTATGAAAATTGCTGTTAAAAAGATATATACTTATCTATATGTGCAATTTTGAAGATTTCTTATACAATTTAACAACTATTTATTTCTAATACCTCGTCTGTGCTTTTACTGTGTTATGGAACTGCACCTTCTTTAAATACAAATTGACTTTCTAGTAATTTTACTACGGTTCCAATGCACATCTTCATTTGATTATGTATTTGGGTATTTTTCAAAACTCTGAAAAGAAAGAATTTTTCGCTTTTACTCAGGTTGAGTTTCGTTTGGTAAACTTCACTTAATTTATTTTAATTTAAGTTTGGTTTAGCCTACTACATTGTTTATGTTATTGTAGTTCTTTTAAAAATGATGGACTCGCAACTTTCTTCTTATGAACGGACTCATTCTCTCTTAAGCTTTCCATCTCCATGAATGTCATGTTTGACTTTGTTTTTAACTAATCTTTTACATCTTGTGAACATTACCATTGATCTTGGTTTTTTCTCTTTTGTGAATCTCACTCTTATGTGAGTCAGCTTGATTTGTTTCAATTTCGTGCATCGTTTATCCTCCCATTATCTCTACAAGAGTTTTTAGCCAAAGATTTATCCTTGAGAAATTACTAATGGTTGAGTTGTCTTTTTCTATAACTTTTGTATTCTTTTGAATCAATTCAAAGCTTGTTTGATGTCTCATGCCTAGTGGATCTTGTTTGAGCTATCTTGGTTTAAGATCCTTTTGTTGCATGGCTTGACTTCTTTTTAGTACATCTTAAACTTCTTGAATGTTCTTCTGATATGGTGATTTCAAGAACACTTTTGGAGTCTTGTTTTGAACCTTTTAAAGAAGTTTTGAATTCTCTTTAAGAAGTTTTAAACAGAATTTATTCTCTGTTGCTTGATTGAGATTGAAACCATTATTCAATTTTGGCGAAGTTAATTTAAAGTTGGCATGCGCTATTCTAAATGAGGTTTTGGAAAGCTTCCTTGTTTAGTGGAAACCGGTTTGTTTGTAACGCACCACTTATTTCCTTACCAAATTGTAAGCAAATTTTTACCTCGGAATTTCCTTTCTAAAAAGAGTTTAACTTTCTCTTTTTTTCCTTGCTAAAACTTTTATACACGCTTGTTGGAGTATGGACTCTGGGAATTTTTTAACAAGCATTTGATTTCTCTTCCGAGTTTTATGATTGCCTTTGGTTAGGTTGTGCACCTAATTATCTTTCTAACATATTTGAGGGAATATTTTGGCTCTTAGCCAAACTTGTGTGCATTTTGTTTTTAAAACTCTACATAATCTACTTCAACTTGAAATCGAATTAGAGCAAAGACACGTTATTGCTTTTGTTGCCCTCTTGAGGAATGTTTGCTATTGAGCTTTTCTTCTAAATTGCGAAGTGATTTTCCGCAAGTTTTCGATTCTTTTTTGAACAATGTATTTGGAAGTATTTTTATCATGCTCTTAAGTTCTGTGAGCTTTGTCTTAGGTTTGAGATATTCTTTTCTGGACACTTCATGCTTCTTTGACTCAGCTTGAATTTGTTTCAAAATAATGCGCAGAATCTTCTTCTTATTGGTCTTGTTGGATTTCTTTGATACAAGGGTTATCTTTGAAGTTGTCAATTGATTTATTTCTAGTAAACTTCATTGGTTGAGCGTCTTTGTTTACCTGGATTGGATACATTCTCTCAAATCTATCAGTATTATTCTTGACATGTGTCCCTCCTTTCTGAATCTTGTATCTTTCTGAGTAGACTCGAGAATTGTTTTGATATCACATGCGACTTGTAGACGTAGTAATGCGATGCGTTAGTTCTTTAAGACGTGATATGTGTATACAGAAACTGGAGCGGTAGGTGTGCAACGTTATGAGTTGTGGGTGTTTTGTTCCTTGCGAATGGGTTTGCGGTTGTTAGGCTTATGATTGGCTATGAGGTTGTAAAATGATTGGTGGAGTTGGGAAATTAAAGTTCTGAAGTGGGAACAAGATTTGTCGGCGAACGTTATGCCGCTGTTTAAATACCAACATGCTTTACAGCCTTTTACCACACTAATTACCACTTTGCCTTATGAATGCCTATCCTGATTTGCACCCTATTTTGGCACCTCAAGTTTTTGTAAAGCCTTCAGATCATATGACCTTGTGCATTGAGCCTATCTTGTAATGTTTGCTTTGCAATCACACTCCTACCTTTGTATTTTTATGCATACGACCATTCAAGTACATGAAAACCGTATATATATTTATATTTTAAGATATTTTTGCTTCTTCCTTAAATGTGTTCAAGGGTGAACTATTATGAATTTTCTTTCGTTTTGTATCAATTTTCGAGGGTGAAAATTTTTATAAGGTGGGTAGAATGTAAGACCCAGAATCTTTGAAAAGTCTTTTTATGATCAAGTCTCAAATCATATAGTTATTTATAGCCTTAATTTCAGAAATTATTTTATTAAAGATAATTAAGGCAAGTTTTGATTTATTGAATTTGAGATAAGTTATGGTTATTAACCAATTTTACAATTATTGGATTATTTTCTATATTTAAATCATTTAGTTGGTAGTTGTGAAATAAAAAGGATTTTTATATGATTTTGAACTAAATAATTAATATTTTAGAATATTGATATTACTATTTTGGAAAATGAAGAAATTAAGTATATTATTTCTAATTATTTGGTGGGGACATTTTATTGGAAATAATTTGTAAAATTGATGAGCAAATAGTATTTTTATACATTATTATTGTTGGATTAGAATTTATTTCTAATTACTATATTATCCCTATTTTTAAGTGGAATTACTAAAATGACCCTAACCCTAATTTTTTAAAAAATGAAACCCTAACCGAATAACCCATACCCGACCCGGTTCCCTATTCACCCACACCCAGTAGCAGCAACGCACCTCTTCCCCTTTCTCCATTCCTGCGCAGTAGCAGTAGGGAAAAGGAACCAAGCAGCAGCCTCTATTCCTCCTCTTCAACGCTACGCAGCCCCAACCCCCTTCTTCACTGTCTTGTTGCGGAGCCATCACACATATGCGGCTTCCCCTCCTCCCATGAAAGAAACCAAAATAGAAGTACAGAAGGGAGAGGGAGTCTGTGTCGCGCCAGGAGAAGAAGACAAGGGGAGGGAGGAGAACCGCACCAACGCGTCGGGTTTCACCACCGCCGTCGCGTTGTTGTCGTCCCTGCAAGCTGTCGTCGCGTCGCATCGCCGAATCGCCGCGCGTGAGGAGTCGTGTCATCGCGCCACCCAATCGCTGGTCTGCTGCCTTCATTCCACTGCTGTACCACTGAGAAGAGAGAGCCGTGTCGCACCTCAGCCACTGCTAACCCACCAAAGCTGGAGCTCGAGAAGAGGAGAAAAGGACGCTGCCTTGTGTCATCACCGGCACGCCTGAGCGCTGTTGCTGCGGGCTCGCCGTCGTCGGAGCTGGGTAGTCGTTGTCCTTGTCGGCGGCGAGAGAGAAACAATGAAACCCCCTCCGTTTCTATTACCTTGGTCCATTGGGTAAGGGAAGGCACCGCCGTGTCTTTCGTTGCCGCCGTCAGAAAAATGGTTCAGGCCGCCGCAGGTGCCGCTGCCGGAGAGGAAGCTGCGCCTCTGTGTTTCTAGCCACCGGGAGTGGTTATGTGGCTTCCGGGATCACTGCCGGAGCTCCGGGCTGAGCTTCTGCCACTTGAGACCCTGCTGCCGTCGCCGGAAAAATTTTCCGGGAAGGGTTTTAATTGTGGTTTCTGTCCTTTTTGAATTCCGAGAATACTATAGTCACTGCATGTTGGTTTTAGTTGTCGTGATCAGAATTTGTCGCTGCTGCCGCTTGAAGTGGCTACCAGGCTGCCGCCGAACCGGCCCGGAAACTACCGCTGTTTCGGTTCAGCCGTCCTTTCTTAGTTTTGGTAAGTAATTATGTTTTGAAAAGGCTCACATTACTATTGGGTCGTGTTGGTTAATGAATATGAATTTTGATAACGTGGGATCGAGTCCTGATTATTATATGTTGCGATTAGTGTTGCTATGGTTATTGCAAAAGTGGCTGGGAGCTGAGGTTTTAGTTCCCGTCAGTTCTGTTTGAGGCGGAAAAGACTTGATAAGGCATTTGGGTTATGGATTTCGTTTTAAGGTAGCGGCGCTTTCTAAAAACTATACTTTATGTATTGGAATTATTACATATGGATACTGATGTGAGAAAATGTGTATTTGGTGATTGTATCGGCCTTATATATGGTTTGAATTGTCTCGATTGATTATGAATGTTTGTTGGTTGGATTTGTTGTGTGGTTTTGTTAAATGAAATGCTTTTGAAGTTGATTCTTTTAAAGCTTTGAAACCGAGTTTAATCCGTTGAGGATTGATTTGAGTTAACTTTCTTGAGAATGTGAAAAATAGAATACACTCTTGAATTTAGCCTGGTTTGCTTTAAATGATCTGGTTTGATAAATGATTGTTGCTAAACTGTTTCTTTAAAGTTTTAGAAATGAGTTTATTCAGCTGATAATGATTTGATTTTGGAACGGTTTTCTTGAAATATGGAATTGAGATGACTGTTGGATTTTGGCCTGCCTTGGACTGATTTTGAAATTTGGACTATTGAAAAGGATTGTGGAACAGTTTTGTTGGGACCCGAACCGGGTGGCAAAGTCCAAGTTTTAGGGGAGGTGTTACCGAAATTCCAGTAGAATCCGGGACTTTACTGAAATGTTATTCGGAAACTAATGAGTTAATGACTTCTACTATTTTATCCGAATTATTAAGAAAGGGATGACTTATGCTTTTGAAGTGACTTACTAAAAGGGAAATTGTGATTTAGTCTTGTTTCTCAAGGTATTACATTTCCTTTGCGAACAAGTTATTTAAATGAAACTTATGCTTTAAGGCTGTTGGAATGTGAAAAGCGTTTATGCCTTTGAATTTGACTTGGGGTTTTCAATTAAAGAAGTTTCAATGGTTTTGAAAGAACCCGAATATCTATTGACAAGTTTCATTTTGAAATATTTTGAGAAAGGCTTTAAGTACTCTTTGAATTCTGAATTCTTGCAAGACTAAAACAATTTCGAACAGTTGAAACGTTGTAGAGTTTATCATGGGGGTTGAAGCTGTTTTGCCTAAGTAAAGGAAACAGCTTTGAAAGAAGTAAATAATTACGTGACTCGGTTTGGCTTAGATCCTATTTTATTACTCAAATCTAGAAGCCAAGGTTTTTAATGATTTTAAAGTGAATTTGGCAAAATGAGTTATGTTATTCTTCCCTAAAGACTTGGGACTCTACCGAGAAACTTTGTTATAAAATCCCATTGTGGGATGGGTGATTTTGAATGTTCCCAAAATGAATCTTTAACTTTCCATGGTTTGGGAGTTTTGGAAAGAGGATGCCGAGAGCGGCTTTGTTTTAAAAAGGGAACTCACTTTGAGTAAATTTGGTTTATGAGCCTGAGATGATTTGAGAAATGAGATCTTTAAAGCCAAGGCTGAAAAGAGTTAAAATTTAATTTCAAAGTGAAATGAATTGAGAAAAAGTGATTTATGGCTTAAAATGCCGATTTTATGAATTTAATGATGTTGAATGGTGGAAGTGCTGTTTTGTTATGGGCCTGAATGGCTGTGTATGATTATGAATATTGGCTTGTTCTGGATTAAACCGTGAGCCGGAATGGCTGTGTATGATATAAATATCGGCTGGTTTTGGACTGAACCGTGAACCGGATGGTTGAGATGGATGTTGATCCATGGATGAGAATGAATGCATGTATATGCTGGATTATTGATAATTGTGATTTGCACTTCCACTATCAGAGGCACGAGATGCCTGGGAGAAATCAGTGGCTAGCCACCACGTGCTCCATGTGGAGGCTCGAGACTCTGCTGACCGTATGTCGTAAGTGTGGTCGGGCACTGTGAAAGTCCCAGATGAGCTCGCCCCCGTAAATATTCACTAGTGAAGGTGATGGATATGGATCATGATTATGATCAAGTTTATGATGAGTATAACTCGAGTTGGAGATGGACGACAGAGGGACAGTCCAATGGTTAGCTAACAGGACTTGTCGAGTTGGCTTTATAACCGACAGATGATATCTTCAGCCACTAGGACAGGCATGCATCATATGCATCTATTGACATTGTTTGGGTGTGCATATTTTACTTGGTTTGCCTATGTGATTAACTGCTAATTGTTCTACTTGCAATAACTGTTTGTTTGTGCTTGCATCTTCCTATTCGTGTTTGCTACTGAGACTCTGTTGGACTGTGGTGATTGGTTGATGGTTGGATTGTTTGGGCCTAGGGCCGTGGTTGGGATGAGATGAACCGATGGTTGGTTTCGGTTTTGTGTTTCTGGTTTTGAAAAATATGAAAGGCTATTTTGGTTCAGCATAGATAAACCTTTTTTAAAGGCTTTTGAGTTTTGAGAATTGAACGGTTCCTCTTTCAGAAAAGATTTCTGACTTTACTTTTATTTTAAACCATTGTTTTTGAAAAGAGGCATAAGACGGTTATTAATCACTGTTACGGTTTATCTTCACGTATCCTATTACAGTAATTCCCAAAAACCCCCTACTGAGAACCCTTTCGAGGATGATGTTCTCACTCCCCTACTTTTTCCCCCTTTTAGGATATGGGCGCAGAACTCACGAAGAGTTTATTTAGTTATTGTGGAAATGCTCTGCGTTGCTTTAGATTATTATTTATTGTACCCTCGCCTTTATCTTGATATATTTTTGTAAGAGGGATAGGGATTGTATTGGTTATTGTTTGTAATATTATTTATATATATGGATGTACTCTTTATGAGTTTCTGTAAGTTGTATGGTATGTATGGATGTACGTTGTATAGCAAAAGTATTTTCGGGAGCGGTTTTGCGGTTTAAAGTTTTAAACAGGCTCATATTTTAGTATTAAATAGTAAAAGTGTCGTCGTAATGTCCGCGCTATTAGAGTCGCACAGCCGGAAGCGTGAGCTTTGGTAGTTAGGGTGTTACCGTGTTCAATCACTGTCGTGATTCATCTCCGTCCTACCTCCTCTGCTAAGAGTGAAATTATCTAAACCATTAGCGAAATCAACTTCGGAGAAATTATTGAAGAGGGAAAAATGTAGCATTTTTGTTGAACGATCAGGGGGCAATTTGTTCTTCAAATGATTGCTTAACACGTGTTGTGTTAACGTCATAAGTAAGTAACATTCTTTAACTATAGATGGAGACATTAACAGATGGGGCAAAAATTCTGACAAAGACAATGGTTAGATGCCGCAATATCATTTTTCAATTGATGAGGGGGCAAAATAGGAGTTTGTGAAATGATTAAAGGTCAACGTGGGGTTTTACTCTAAAAAGCGATCCATTTGCTGGCAATTCTTAAATTGTCTTATTAGACATGATGAAAATAACTTCAACCTAATATTTTTCCTGTTGTGCTCCTCGCCAAATGATCTCAAACCAGACAGATATAATATCACTCTTGCCAACTCCAAAAATACAAATCAGCATGCCATTCAAACATCATTGGAATCTTTGATCTATGAAATGGTTTCCACCAAAATTCTTTAGGATTAGACATGAATCATTAAAAATACAATTCACACCAATATTTTTAGATCATTCGTGAGAATCCATCAATTCATTTGAATTTTCTTTTGTCCATATATGTTATATTTCAATATATAAATATTTATATCTTTACTAGAATCCCTTATGTGGAACAAAGTTTGAAACACTAACTCGATACAAATACATCAATATCTTACATGTTACAGACTTAAAGAAATCTAAAAGAACTAAGAAAAGTTGAAAAATATTTTGTATTAGTGAAGTTTCCAAAAGAATTTAAACTACATCTTAAATTTAAGTGAGTGACAATTTTCTAAAAAATGATAGAGTAAACTATTTTCTTATACTTTAGAGATAACAATTGAAACACGTCTATAAGACCACAAAATATTCTTATACTTAATGTTATTACTACCTGTTTGTGCATTAGTGACATTTTCATATTTTGGTAAACAAGAGAATTCTAGAGTTAATGTACAAATACACAGGAGACGATCTTATCTCTACCCTCAATTTTGTGCTTATCAATCAAGGGTATGCCGTAATAAACATCGTCAAGGTCACATTTTGGGACAATGAATCTCATAACCATTCATCTCATATGAATGATAGCAAACAATAAAACACCATAAATGTATTTGTACTCTTATATACATATGGTGAGAAACAAAAAAGCAACACTACTTATGAAATTTGTATGACTTTGTTACCCACATTAAATCACCTTAATGAGATCTCCAATTACTATGATTAGATATCAATCATACAGTTTCATTCATTGGGCATCAGTCACATTCTCCTCGTGTTATTCAATAAGCACAAATATACTCAAAAGATGAGTGAATTTCCCCCCCCCCCAAAATAGTGTAATTCTATTTTTCATAGCCTTATTACGAATTCAACTGTTTAAACCACATAGTTAATGTTTTTCGTATAACTTGGATTAGATTATTTAAATTAAAAGGAAAATAGTAATGTACTCATATTTTTCAATGGCTTGCAAGTAAGCCCAAGCATTTAGTAACTTAAAAACCGAATCAATTATTAGATTACTGTAGTTATTGATTTATTGGTTTAGAAATTTGATCAATTTAACTATGGCTAATCAAAATAACTAAATTCTTATAAAATAATATATAAAATTATAAATAAATACATACAAAAGTGCAAATTAAAAAATGGATAGCTCACCAAAGTACAAGTTGTTCTGCAAATTAAAAAGTGCATGCATTTGCTTGTTGATTGGCAGCGCTGTAATAATCATAACTCACAAAAAAGAATCACTGGAATCAAAGAAAAGCTGAAAAGGAGAAGGCAAAAGGAAATTTGGCAAAGAAAATGAGAATTCAAGTTTTAGAGGCCAAATTAACAGATGCTTATGAGTTAGAGGAGAGATACTGAAAGGAGAAATCTAAACTGTAATGGCTACAATAGAGGAACTAGAATACAAAGTTTTTTCATGCGAAATTTTAAAACAAAAATCAAAAGAACAAGATGCACAGGCTCCAAGACAACTTGGGTTCCTACAAAGCTAACCCAAAAAGTATGTCACACATTGCTTAGGAATACTTCAGTGAGCTTTTCACTACTTCTAATCCAAGGAGGGCTATAGAAAAACTGGAGGAAATGGGTAGGCGGGTGGATGAGGATACTAATAGTAGACTTACTAAGAGAGTTAAAGAGAAGGAAATCAAGAAAGCTATCTTTTTAATTAATCTTTCTTGTGTGATGATGGTTTCATATGTAAATTCTTTCAATATTTCTGGAATATTATTAAAAAAGAAGTTGTAGATGTGGTTTCAAGCTTCTTTTGTAGGAAAAAAATATTAAGGAGTTTCAATCATACTCATATCAGCTTAATCCCTAAGGTCCTACCTACTGACATTATGACATTGAATAGACCTATTAGTTTGAGTAGTGTTGTTTATAAGATTATTTTAAAAGTGCTAGTTCACTATATGCAGGGTGTTTTAAACATGGTAATTAGTGAAAATAAAAGTGCATTTGTTAAAGATTGACTAATTAGTGATAATACTCTAATTGCACATGAACTGATGCATTCCCTAAAAACTAAGAGTAGCGGTGATTATGAAGTAGTATTGAAGCTTGATATGAGCAAAGTATACTACAGGGTAGAATGGTACTTTATTTGGGAAGTAATGAAGTTAGGTTTCGGCAACCAGTGGATCGGGTGGATGAAGAAGTGTGTAACTACTGTATCCTACTGTGTTACAGTGGATGATCAACCTCATGATTTTTTCAAGCCATATAGAAGGTTGCGATAATGCGACCTCCTTTCCCTTTATCTTTCTCTTATTTGCGCAGAAAGGCTCTCCTATCTGCTCCATAGAAGAGGAGAACAAAGACAAGAAATCTCAGGATTTAAGATTAACAGTAGGTGTCCGACAATCAGCCACTTGTTATTTGATTCAAGTACTACAAAACTATAGGCAGCTAAGTGGACAATCGATAATCTTAATAAATCCTCTTTTTTTCAGCAAAAATATCCCCTACAAGTCAGAGATGATTTAGCACAAAGAATGGATATTCCCCATGTTGTAGCTCAAAACAAATATTTGGGGTTATCAACGGTTATTCAATGGTCTGAAAAGAGCACCTTCAACTATATTAAAGATAAAGTAGAAAAAAGATTACAAAGGTGAAAAAGATCATTGTTCTCAGTAAGTGAAAGAGAAATATTTGTCAGGGTAATACCAACAGCTGTTTCATGCTATACTTTGAGCTGTTTCAAATTACTTGACTCTTTATTAGAGGAAATACAGAGGAAGATAATGACATTTTGGTGGGGTCAAAGAGATTCGAAAAAGAAGCAACGGTGGATTAAATAGGATATTACTAGTAGAGAAAAAAAGTCAAAGAGGCCTAGAATCAGGAGTCTAAAAGCTTTCAACCTAGCCATACTTACCAAACAAGGATGAAGAATAGCCACTAAACCAAATTCATAAGTTAGTAAGCTTTACAAAGGAAGATATTTTAAGTATTCTACATTTTCTAGTCCTGAGACATATTACAATCTATCCTGGATATGAAGGAGCCTGCTTGAAAGGAGAAAGGTTTTGGAGAAAGGGACTGTTATGGAAAATCGACTAAGAAAATTCAGTGAGAATTTTTAAAGACTCTTAGATCAGAAATTCATTGTCTATTGCTACCATGCAAAATTAGATCCCTAATGCTCAATTTGAATAGGTTAACAAACTCATTAACAACAACAGACAATGGGATAAACACACAATAACATCAAACTTTGCTCTACATATTGCAACAAGAATATTACAAACAGAAATTAAAGAAAGAAAAGATAGACTAACCTAGTCCAAAAAAAATCAGGGAGCTACTCAATATCCATGGGTTATCAAATTACATATCATTTTTTTCATCCACCCATGTAGTAATAACTGGAAAGCATGCAGAGAAAAGAAGATGTGAAAAGTTTTCTGCAATTTGTGATGTGCTCCAAAAATAAAATTTTTTATTTAGTGTTCATTCATAAACAATCATACATTACACTCTTAAAGTGCAAAATAAACTTTAAGAATATTATTGAAAAATTATGATGACTTTTAAAAAAAAGTGTATTATAAATATGGTTTATCGCAAAATAAATAAGGTTTGAGAATATTATTGAAAAATTATAATGACTTTAAAAAAAAGTGTATTATAAATATGGTTTATCGCAAAATTTTTTTGAACAGATAACATGGTATACTTTTTAGCTTAAATTAATTCTAACAAAACTATTATTGATACTTTTATTCTGGTTAGAATATAAGTATTACGATTCTATCACTATGGGTAATGCTATGATACTGAAAGTAATTTTTTCAGTGTATGCTAAAATGAAGTGGCATGAAGGAACTGTGGACGTGTGGTTCACCTATAATCACAATTAGGAACAACAACTGATACATAACAGATAAGTGTCAATCATCCGTCAGTTAACAAAAAATAATTGGTGATGTTTACATGATAAATTAATACAAAATTGAAAGATTAATTAATTGTCAAAAGAAATAATCTCTTTTTTTTTTGGGTGTCTGGACCAAGAAATACTTTTTTAAACATAAAATTCAAATTGGGCCATGAAATGCTATTATAGTAATAATAAACAATAACAATATAAAACCCAAGAGAATAAGTAATCACTACACCATATCCGGCAAATAGCAGCAGTTATCCATAGGATTAGCAGCGATTTTTAACTGCTGCCAAACGGATAGCAGCGGTTGCTATATCCGCTGAAAGATAGCGTGCGGCTAAACCATTTACAGCGGTTAATAGCAACCGCTGGAACAACTACTGCTACATAGTATTTTGCAGCGGTTCTCTCTGCTACAAAATCGTAAGAATAAGACTGCTTGAAGATGACAGCGGTTGTTAACCGCTGCAAAATGCTATCCGTTGAATTATTCTATTAAGATATAGCAGCAGATTTAAAACCGCTGCCAAATGTAGAGTTACACTTTTTAAAAAAAAACCCGAATTTCCACTAAAATATGCCAATTCTTTTATTCTTTATACGTTCTTCCACTCAGTTGTGTTAAGTTATCAAAATAACTAATAGCCAATCAAACTACAACACAAGAAACAAAACAAAAATATATACAAAAGTGAATCATTATAATAGTTAGAGTAAAGTATCGTTTTTGTCCCCAACGTTTGGGGTAAATCTTATTTGTGTCCCTAACGTTTAAATCGTCCTATTTTTATCCCTAACGTTTGTAAAAGTGATTCAATGTTATTCTGCTATCAATTACACATCATGAACGCTTTAGTTTGAGTTTTAAAAATCTCTTCTTGAAGTTAGAATACAAATGTCTGGGATAGAATCAATGATCCTCTCCGAAAAATAGCTCATCAAAAGTTGAAACTAATTCCTACAACATTTACATAATTCACTTTTTTAGGGACATAATTGAATCTAAACACAAATAGTGGGTATAATATTAAAATCGAACACATCCAAGTGAGACCTAATTGAGAATAAATACATCGAGTGAGAATTTTGAAAAATATAATTTGATTTGTTAGCATAATTGATAGTAGGATAACATTGAATCACTTTTATAAACGTTAGGGATACAAATAGGATGATTTAAACGTTAGAGACACAAATAGGACTTACCCCAAACGTTGGAGACAAAAATAAAAAAATACAGATAGAGTCACCAAAATAAAAAAATACAAATAAATATCTCAAAAGTCATTATGACAGTGAAAAATTAAAGAGTATTCAGATTCCAACATTCATAATTCAAATCATTAGCTGTCCGCACATCATCTTGCATGGGATGAGGTTGGTGCACATATCAAAGAATCCAAATCTGCAGCTATTTTAGGTGGCAAACTACCTCATTGTTGCTGGATTATGTATCTTAACAAATTTTCCATAGTCTAAATTTTTGCCTTCTCTTCTGCTGCCTCTACCTCCATTCTCTGTCTCTTTGTCTTTTTCTCTGCTGCTGTTGCCTTGAGTTCTGCTGACTTCGCCTTAAGTTCTGCTGCCTCCACCTTAAGTTTTATAATCTCCATCTGATACTCCTCAATCTATACACCGTAGTCAGACCACTGTGGAATGTTACGAAAATACTGACCAGGACATGGACCAAAACCGAGTCCACGAACTCTTCCTAGGTGCTCCTTTCCAAGCACTTGTGCAAGGGAATCATTCTATGAAAATTCCTTGCTGGAAGGGTCTTGGCTCTCAATATGTTCAATTGCTTCCTGCAAACATGTGAGATCCGGATTTACACTAATTTAAATTCAATGGTAGTAATTGCAAAGAGAATTTTGAAAAAGTAAAGAACATGATTTACCCTAACCAGACGCACATCTTCATTCATATACGAACCATTCTTTTTTTTTATGACTCATGGTCCATCCATCTCCTCTACCAATAGGCATTCCCTGTCGTAGCTCTTATAACAATCATCAACAGACAATCATTAAACAGGCAACACTATATTACCAGAAACACGTCACCATTCTGGAACTGAATTTAAATTAATTACTTCTTTGCGTCTCTTTCTTGCCATCATTTTAGAACCTCCAGTATGTGTGTACTGTTGCTTTGAATAATTAATGGCATTTTTTTACACTTCTCCTACACACAAAACGACAAACATAAATGTTATCGAGATAAATTAATACACATTCAATGGTTTTATAAGTCAGGCATGTACAACTTCAGGAAACACAAAAAAGGATAAGGTGATGAACTTTTTGGTAGTAATTTTTCCACTATCACAATAAATTCAGCATATTTGTTACCTATGTGTCCTCGTTCAACCAATATTCAAGAAACTTTTTCCAGTGATTTGCCTCTATTCCTACTGGCTTACGCTTGAGGTTTTCCTTAAAAGTCAGTTCTTCATCATAAAACTTATGGAACAAATAATTTCTTGCATTCCTCTAGGAACTTCCTATTCTTTGTACAATTTCCCGCTTTATGATCCTCTTCCAATCGTCCTTATAGTGGAAGACTCGCTACAAGTAGTTCAGATCATAAGATAACACAATAAAGATGATAACAATATTGACATCAATGCTTTCACACCGTCATTGTAACCATTAACTTTAACTCCAAATCCATTCTACATCACAGAAGAACCTGTATACACGATTCATCAACTCAACACACAAATAAATATGATTGAGAACTTTTCACCATGAAAACTTTATCCTAAAGGCTAAGTTCAAAAAGCAAGTTTGACAACCAATATAAGCATATAAATAGCAAGAATCACCTCCAATATAAGCATGCCTAATCACCTTCAAAGTATGAACCGAATCTCCCTTGCTGGACCAGCTTAGTAGTGATCAAATATATATCACTTCATTAAATAATGATTCTAGTTACTAATACAATCTGTTAGAACTTTTTGGCAAAGGAACCCTTCAAATCCTAGTAAAGGAATCAGGCTGAATCTCTTTTACAATAGCTTTCTACAGGCATGGACTACAATAACAAAGTTGAAATGTGAATGGGTTTTTGGTCGAGAGTGTTGAGGAGGAGCAGACCAATATCGTAAGATAAAAAAAACATATAATAATTAACCACCTCAAACAGACTTACATATTATTAAAAGACACATCATTAGACATGAACAATTCTCGGCAACAAAATTCAAAGAAGTGAACAAAAAGAAACCCAACATGCACTATCCTTCTCTAATTTACCAGACTAAAACAAAAAATAAAAAACCAAAGAAATCCACCTACTAATAGAGAATAGCAGCACATTAAAACAGCAACCCCATAGCTAGGAAATAATTAAATAATCTCTCAACAAATAATTAAAACCACAAAACATTCAAAATTTCAAAGTTAGGAAGGTAATAGAATTAACTACGAGCAAATGTGTTCCATATTTATTTTTCCCTGACATTTTCATTTAACCGGAAATCATAACCTATAGCTACTCACTCTCTAATTGTTTACAATAGGAGCAGCTTTAAAATTCTCATGAGGTTTATAAGTTTTTCATTATTATTGTTATTATTATTACTACCACTATTAGTTACATTGTTATACACGAAGGACAGGATTAATTGGGGATTAAGTTATATAATAATGTACTGCAATTTACACCATACAAAAAAGTCATTAGAAATTTATCGATATTTTATAAAAAAAACTGTATGGTCGATATCATGTGCGTGCATCTTAATCTTTCCTTGTATTGTTTATTTAATAGATAAAAAAAGCATTTTACACTAAGCATTGGTAACGCCTTACTTTATAAAAAAAACTAAACATTACCTTAAACTGGTCAAAGGCATGCTCCATGGAAGCCTTGCTCATTGTCTTCCAACTTTTTTCACAAATTGGTAACTGTTGAAAATTAGACGCCAATGTCCCCAAGAGCTCGCTCAATAGGCCCGCTGCCTGACCAACTTGTTGCAGCTCTCTGTTATGGTTTAGCGCGATCTTCTTTCCAGGAGGAAGTGCTAATGCCTCCTTAACAGTCAGCTCCATACAATAAGTCACACCATTCTCTAACAGAGGGAACAAACTTTGAACGTTAGTTTACTAAGCGAATTAGAATGCACGGAGAAGAGTAATTACACTTTCTAAGAAACAAGCATCAAAAGAATACCTATGACATCAACAACCCAATAATTGGTGTCCTTTTTTTTTGCTGTTGGCATTGCCTTGGCGTTCAACTTCATGTTCAGCAAATAAGTCGTCCACAGGGTCATCGAACGACTCGACCTCATCCACCTCCGGGTCATAGTTTTCATCTTCTGAATGGTCATCTACAACTTCATGTAAATCCGGATGCTTTTTATTTGTCGCAGGAGCTCGAGTGTCCCTAATGTCACTTGACGGAGCCAGCCGTGCTTCATTGTGCGGTGGTCTAAACGGTATAGCGTTAACACAGGATTGTCAAGCACCATTTTCAGAATGTGGAGGTGGAGGCGCTCTAGCACATCGCTGTGCACTAGAAGTATTTGCACCCGTATCATGTGTTCCATCCGTGTGCTAAAAAAAAGTAGTTGGTACATCAACCAATTTTTTTCAGTATTCCCACAAGTTATATTGAATAAAAGTCTATCCTAAAAGGCAAATGAACATTTGATCTAAGTTGTGCATTAAATAACTCACCGGAGTAGCGTGTGTTTGACTATTAGGGGCAGCTACAGGTCCGGCTGCAATACTAACGGTGTACCTAATAGTGTAACTTTTTCCTATAGATTCAAATTTATATTTTAAATATGCAATAATTTACAAAATAAATTGGTTTCAATTTATAAATTAATTACATTCATATTAAATTACTTGCAATTTTAAATAAAATTTAATAATACTAACAAGTAACAACAACAGTAACAATAAGTCCTCCAAATTTCTTTAATTAAGGCGAGGCATTATTATAAAAGATACTCAAATAAAACACAATAAATTAAGTAGGGGACTCAAAATGATTTTCACATATTAAAATAGTTTTACATAATATAAAATTATAACTTTGATTTTAAGCTGATTTTTAAAGTATTATCAAAATTTATAATCATCAATTACAGATACCATAATCATCATCATATGATTTATCTTTGTACATAGCTTCTAGCATTATTAAACTTAAAGCCACCAATTAAGCTTTCATATGTCATTCATCCAAAACATAATAATAATTTTAAGTGACATTGAACTAATTTATTTATTATGGACTAATTTATCTAATATTATCCATTTATATATCAGTAAAGAATTATTGACTGCACAAGCCTAACGGCTTTATTTCTTTTGTTTAATTGAAACCAAATTACAAACATGGTATAACAAGGAACCAGACTTAGCGTATCACTAAAATAGAGTTACATAAACATTAAAACTAAAAATAAAAAAGCATGAATATTGAGTTAAATAAACAAACAAAAATCAGTTAAAAAAAGCATGCATAAATAAAGAAAAATACCTGGAAGCTTGACCAAATGTCAACGTTGATGGAGGGGAGACAGAGCCACCGAGTGACCAAGGCAAGTAGCAGTATTGGAGCACCTTCAGACCAAGAAACGAACAGAGCTTGCGACAGCTTGGGTGCGCGAGGGAGGCTTCGCGGTGACCACAATGGCTGCTTAATGGAAGGGAAGGAGGGTTGCGACGGAGGGAAAGGGAGTGACCTGAGGATCAACGGCAGCGGCACGCGGATATGGCTGGCCACAGGTGAAGGGCTACGCGCTAGAGGATATTCGGCGGAGACCTTCGCGTGAGGGCGGCACTCTGAACTTTAGAAGCTGGATCTCTTCATTTCTCTTGGAGTGGGCTCTAATTAGGGTTACATGTGGGCTGAAACAGCAACATTGTGATGTTGCTTCAAAAAGCTGGCTAAGTCACGGTTCGGTTCGTCCGAATCGGATCTCGGCCGGTTCATCGGTTTAATTTCGATTTTTAAAATATCCAATTTTTGCTTAATCAACCGAGTACATTTAAGAAAACAATAAAAAAGAAAATAAGTCTGTTTGAATATGCCGAAAGTAATTTTTGGTTAATTAGCTAATGTTTAGAAATATGTTATACTAAAAATTTTAATGATGGTTTTAATATATATTTTTTCGATTATTCATGTTCTATATAAGGAAAAACAATAAATTAGTTTTGTGTACCTTTTATATTGTTGATCTCTTTTTTTCTATTTTTAAGTGTGTTGTATGTGAAATATGTTATTTAAGATAAACTATTCCTTAATTATTAGTTTAGAATATAATCATCTTATATTATTTTTTATGATAAAACTTTTTGGAAATGTTTGGATGAAGAGAATAATTTTTTGGACGTAATTTTTTGTTTACTAACTCTTTTACTTCTATTTAATACACATTTCAGACTATTTTTTTGGTATCTTTGACCTACAAATATAAGGTGCATAATGAGTTATGTGTATATGTTGTACTATTTGGAGTATCTTGGATTTATTAGTTCCCTTATTGGTTTGTCATAATAATATTCTCAATGTGTGTTGATAGGGCGAAATTGTGATCAATACTTTTCACAACTCAAATAATCCCCGGTAATGAATCCAAAAACTTGGTGTTCAATACCATGGCATAAACACAACTTCGCACAACTAACCAGCAAGTGTATTGGGTCGTCCAAGTAATAAACCTTACGCGAGTAAGGGTCGATCCCACAGAGATTGTTGGTATGAAGCAAGCTATGGTCACCTTGTAAATCTTAGTCAGGCAGACTCAAATGGATATGAATGGTGATATACGAATAAAACATAAAGATAAAGATAGAGATACTTATGTAATTCATTGGTAGGAATTTCAGATAAGCGTATGAAGATGCTTGTCCCTTCCGTCTCTCTGCTTTCCTACTGTCTTCATCCAATCCTTCTTACTCCTTTCCATGGCAAGCTTAAGCAAGGGTTTCACCGTTGTCAGTGGCTACCTCCCATCCTCTCAGTGGAAATGTTCAACGCACCCTGTCACGGCACGGCTATCCATCTGTCGGTTCTCGATCAGGCCGGAATAGAATCCAGTGATTCTTTTGCGTCTGTCACTAACGCCCCGCCCTCAGGAGTTTGAAGCACGTCACAGTCATTCAGTCATTGAATCCTACTCAGAATACCACAGACAAGGTTAGACCTTCCGGATTCTCTTGAATGCCGCCATCAGTTCTAGCCTATACCACGAAGACTCTGATCTCACGGAATGGCTGGCTCGGTTGTCAGGCGAGCACTCGGTTGTCAGGCGATCAACCATGCATCGTGTATCAGGAATCCAAGAGATATTCACCCAATCTAAGGTAGAACGGAGGTGGTTGTCAGGCACACGTTCATAGGTGAGAATGATGATGAGTGTCACAGATCATCACATTCATCAAGTTGAAGAACAAGTGATATCTTAGAACAAGAACAAGTGGAATTGAATAGAAGAACAATAGTAATTGCATTAATACTCGAGGTACAGCAGAGCTCCACACCTTAATCTATGGTGTGTAGAATCTCCACCGTTGAAAATACATAAGTGATAGTGTGATCATTGGCTTCGGCCCCAGAGAGGGAACCAGAAGAACCAAGATGAAAATACAATAGTATAATGTCCTACTTGTAAAAATCCACTTCCGGGCCCACTTGGTGTGTGCTTGGGCTGAGCATTGAAGCATTTTCGTGTAGAGACTCTTCTTGGAGTTAAACGCCAGCTTTTATGCCAGTTTGGGCGTTTAACTCCCATTCTTGTGCCAGTTCTGGCGTTTAACGCTGGGAATTCTGAGGGTGACTTTGAACGCCAGTTTGGGCCATCAAATCTTAGGCAAAGTATGAACTATCATATATTGCTGGAAAGCCCAGGATGTCTACTTTCCAACGCCGTTGAGAGCGCGCCAATTGGGCTTCTGTAGCTCTAAAAAATCCACTTTGAGTGCAGGGAGGTCAGAATCCAACAACATCTGCAGTCCTTTTTAGTCTCTGAATCAGATTTTTGCTCAGGTCCCTCAATTTCAGCCAGAAAATACCTGAAATCACAGAAAAACACACAAACTCATAGTAAAGTCCAGAAAAGTGAATTTTAACTAAAAACTAATAAAAATATACTAAAAACTAACTAGATCATACTAAAAACATACTAAAAACAATGCCAAAAAGCGTACAAATTATCCGCTCATCACAACACCAAACTTAAATTGTTGCTTGTCCTCAAGCAACTGAAAATAAAATAAGATAAAAAGAAGAGAATATGCAATGAATTCTAAAAACATCTATGAAGATCAGTATCAATTAGATGAGCGGGGCTTTTAGCTTTTTGCCTCTGAACAGTTTTGGCATCTCACTCTATCCTTTGAAATTCAGAATGATTGGCTTCTTTAGGAACTCAGAATCTAGATAGTGTTATTGATTTTCCTAGTTAAGTATGATGATTCTTGAACATAGCTACTTATTGAGTCTTGGCCGTGGCCCAAGGCACTCTATCTTCCAGTATTACCACCGGATACATACATGCCACAGACACATAATTGGGTGAACCTTTTCAGATTGTGACTCAGCTTTGCTAAAGTCCCCAATTAGAGGTGTCCAGGGTTCTTAAGCACACTCTTATTGCCTTGGATCACAACTTTATTTCTCTTTTTCTCTTTTCTTTTTTTTTCGTTTTCTTTTTCTCCCTTTTTTTTTCGAAATTTTTTTTTTGTATTCACTGCTTCTTCTTGCTTCAAGAATCATTTTAATGATTTTTCAGATCCTCAGTAACATGTCTCCTTTTTCATCATTCTTTCAAGAGCCAACATTCATGAACCACAAATTCAAAAGACATATGCACTATTTAAGCATACATTCAGAAAACAAAAGTATTGCCACCACATCAAAATAATTAAACTGTTATAAAATTCAGAATTCATGCAATTCTACTCTTTTTCAATTAAGAACATTTTTCATTCAAGAAAGGTGATGGATTCATAGGACATTCATAACTTTAAGGCATAGACACTAAGACACTAATGATCACAAGACACAAACATAGACAAACATAAGCACTAAAATTCGAAAAACAGGAAAATAAAGAACAAGGAAATTAAAGAACGGGTCCACCTTAGTGATGGCGGCTCTTTCTTCCTCTTGAAGATCCTATGGAGTGCTTGAGCTCCTCAATGTCTCTTCCTTGTCTTTGTTGCTCCTCTCTCATGATTCTTTGATCTTCTCTAATTTCATGGAGGATGATGGAGTGTTCTTGATGCTCCACCCTTAGTTGTCCCATGTTGGAACTCAATTCTCCTAGGGAGGTGTTTAGTTGCTCCCAATAGTTTTGTGGAGGAAAGTGCATCCCTTGAGGCATCTCAGGGATTTGGTGATGAGAGGGGTCCCTTGTTTGCTCCATCCTCTTCTTAGTGATGGGCTTGTCCTCATCAATAGGGATGTCTCCCTCTATGTCAACTCCAACTGAATAACAGAGGTGACAAATGAGATGAGGAAAGGCTAACCTTGCCAAGGTAGAGGACTTGTCTGCCACCTTATAGAGTTCTTGGGATATAACCTCATGAACTTCTATTTCTTCTCCAATCATGATGCTATGAATCATGATAGCCCGGTCTATAGTAACTTCGGACCGGTTGCTAGTAGGAATGATTGAGCGTTGGATAAACTCCAACCATCCCCTAGCCACGGGCTTGAGGTCATGCCTTCTCAGTTGAACCGGCTTCCCTCTTGAATCTCTCTTCAATTGGGCGCCCTCTTCACATATGACTGTGAGGACTTGGTCCAACCTTTGATCAAAGTTGACCCTTCTAGTGTAAGGATGTTCATCTCCTTGCATCATGGGCAAGTTGAATGCCAACCTTACATTTTCCGGACTAAAATCCAAGTTTTTCCCCCGAACCATAGTAAGCCAATTCTTTGGATCCGGGTTCACACTTTGGTCATGGTTCTTGGTGATCCATGCATTGGCATAGAACTCTTGAACCATTAAGATTCCGACTTGTTGAATGGGGTTGGTAAGAACTTCCCAACCTCTTCTTCGGATCTCATGTCGGATCTCCGGATATTCACTCTTTTTTGAGTGAAAAAGGGACCTCGGGGATCACCTTCTTCAAGGCCACAACTTCATAGAAGTGGTCTTGATGCACCCTTGAGATGAATCTCTCCATCTCCCATGACTCGGAGGTAGAAGCTTTTGCCTTCCCTTTCCTCTTTCTAGATGTTTCTCCGGCCTTGGATGCCATAAATGGTTATGGAAAAACAAAAAGCAATGCTTTTACCACACCAAACTTAAAAGGTTTGCTCGTCCTCGAGCAAAAGAAGAAAGAAGAGAGTAGAAGAAGAAGAAATGAGGAAGAAGGGAATGGCTTTGTGTTCGGCCAAAAAAGGGGGAGAAGTGGTGGTTTGGTTGTGTGAAAATTAAGGAGTGAAGATGGGTTTATATAGGAGTGGGGGCTCATGGTTCGGTCATGTATGGGTGGGTTTGGGAGGGAAAGTGGTTTGAATTTGAAGGGTGAGGTAAGTGGGGTTTTATGAAGGATGGATGTGAGTGGTGAAGAGAAAGATGGGATTTGATAGGTGAAGGGTTTTTGGGGAAGAGGTGTTGAGGTGATTGGTGAATGGGTGAAGAAGAGAGAGAGTGTGGTAGGGTAGGTGGGGATCCTGTGGGGTCCACAGATCCTGAGGTGTCAAGGAAAAGTCATCCCTGCACCAAATGGCAAGCAAAATTGCGTTTTGTGCCAATTCTGGCGTTAAACGCCGGGCTGGTGCCCATTTCTGGCGTTTAACGCCGAATGCTTACCCTTTTCTGGCGTTTAACGCCAGTCTGGTGCCCCTTTCTGGCGTTAAACGCCCAGAATGGTGCCAGACTGGGCGTTAAACGCCCAACAGCTAGCCTTACTGGCGTTTAAACGCCAGCACGCTCTCCTCCAGGGTGTGCTGTTTTTCTTTCTGTTTTTTATTCTGTTTTTGCTTTTTCAATTGATTTTGTGACTTCTCATGATCATCAACCTACAAAAAATATAAAATAACAAAGAAAAATAGATAAAAACATAACATTGGGTTGCCTCCCAACAAGCGCTTCTTTAATGTCAGTAGCTTGACAGAGGACTCTCATGGAGCCTCAGAGATGCTCAGAGCAATGTTGGAACCTCCCAACACCAAACTTAGAGTTTGAATGTGGGGGTTCAACACCAAACTTAGAATTTGGTTGTGGCCTCCCAACACCAAACTTAGAGTTTGACTGTGGGGGCTCTGTGTGGCTCTGTTTTGAGAGAAGCTCTTCATACTTCCTCTCCATGATGACAGAGGGATATCCTTGAGCCTTAAACACAAGGGATTCTTCATTCACTTGAATGATCAATTCTCCTCTATCAACATCAATCACAGCCTTTGCTGTGGCTAGGAAGGGTCTGCCAAGGATGATGGATTCATCCATGCACTTCCCAGTCTCTAGGACTATGAAATCAGCAGGGATGTAATGGTCTTCAACTTTTACCAGAACATCCTCTACAAGTCCATGAGCTTGTTTTCTTGAATTGTCTGCCATCTCTAGTGAGATTTTTGCAGCTTGCACCTCAAAGATCCCTAGCTTCTCCATTACAGAGAGAGGCATGAGGTTTACACTTGATCCTAGGTCACACAAGGCCTTCTTGAAGGTCATGGTGCCTATGGTACAAGGTATTGAAAACTTCTCAGGATCCTGTCTCTTTTGAGGCAGTTTCTGCCTAGACAAGTCATCCAGTTCTTTGGTGAGCAAAGGGGGTTCATCCTCCCAAGTCTCATTTCCAAATAACTTGTCATTTAGCTTCATGATTGCTCCAAGGTATTTAGCAACTTGCTCTTCAGTGACATACTCATCTTCTTCAGAGGAAGAATACTCATCAGAGCTCATGAATGGCAGAAGTAAGTCCAATGGAATCTCTATGGTCTCATTTTGAGCCTCAGATTCCCATGGTTCCTTATTGGGGAACCTATTGGAGGCCAGTGGACGTCCATTGAGGTCTTCCTCAGTGGCGTTCACTGCCTCTTCTTCCTCTCCAAATTCGGCCATGTTGATGGCCTTGCACTCTCCTTTGGGATTTTCTTCTGTATTGCTTGGAAGAGTACTAGGAGGGAGTTCAGTAATTTTCTTGCTTAGCTGTCCCACTTGTGCCTCCAAGTTTCTAATGGAGGACCTTGTTTCAATCATGAAACTTTGAGTGGTTTTGATTAGATCAGAGACCATGGTTGCTAAGTCAGAGGTATTCTGCTTAGAACTCTCTGTCTGTTGCTGAGAAGATGATGGAAAAGGCTTGTTATTGCTAAACCTGTTTCTTCCACCATTATTATTGTTGAAACCTTGTTGAGGTCTCTGTTGATCCTTCCATGAGAGATTTGAATGATTTCTCCATGAAGGATTATAGGTGTTTCCATAGGGTTCTCCCATGTAATTCACCTCTTCCATTGAAGGGTTCTTAGGATCATAAGCTTCTTCCTCAGATGAAGCTTCTTTAGCACTGCTTGGTGCATTTTGCATTTCAGACAGACTTTGAGAAATCATATTGACTTGTTGAGTCAATATTTTATTCTGAGCCAGTATGGCATTTAGAGTGTCAATCTCAAGAACTCCTTTCTTCTGACTAATCCCATTGTTCACAGGATTCCTTTCAGAAGTGTACATGAATTGGTTATTTGCAACCATTTCAATCAACTCTTGAGCTTCTGTAGGCGTCTTCTTCAGATGAAGAGATCCTCCAGCAGAGCTATCCAAAGACATCTTGGACAGTTCAGAGAGACTATCATAGAAAATACCTATGATGCTCCATTCAGAAAGCATGTCAGAGGGACACTTTCTGATTAATTGTTTGTATCTTTCCCAAGCTTCATAGAGGGATTCTCCTTCCTTCTGTCTGAAGGTTTGGACTTCCACTCTAAGCTTACTCAATTTTTGAGGTGGAAAGAACTTTGCCAAGAAGGCATTGACTAGCTTTTCCCAAGAGTTCAGGCTTTCTTTAGGTTGTGAGTCCAACCATATTCTAGCTCTGTCTCTTACAGCAAAAGGGAATAGCATAAGTCTGTAGACCTCAGGGTCAACCCCATTAGTCTTGACAGTGTCACAGATTTGCAAGAACTCAGCTAAAAACTGATGAGGATCTTCCAGTGGAAGTCCATGGAACTTGCAATTCTGTTGCATTAGAGAAACTAATTGAGGCTTAAGCTCAAAGTTGTTTGCTCCAATGGCAGGGATAGAGATGCTTCTCCCATAGAAGTCGGGAGTAGGTGCAGTAAAGTCACCCAGCACCTTCCTTGCATTGTTGGCATTGTTGTTGTTTTCGGCTGCCATGTGTTCTTCTCCTTTGAAGATTTCTGTTAGGTCCTCTACAGAGAGTTGTGCCTTGGCTTCTCTTAGCTTTCGCTTCAAGGTCCTTTCAGGTTCAGGATCAGCCTCAACAAGAATGCTTTTGTCCTTGCTCCTGCTCATAAGAAAGAGAAGAGAACAAGAAAATGTGGAATCCTCTATGTCACAGTATAGAGATTCCTTGAGGTGTCAGAGGAAAAGAAAAATAGAAGGCAGAAGTAGAAAATTCGAACTTATCAAAGAAGATGGAGTTCGAATTTTGCATTAAGGAATATTGTTAGTCCACAAAGAGAAGGATGTGAGAAGAGGGGAAGTAATTTTCGAAATCAAGTAAAAGATTTTGAAAACATTTTGAAAAACACTAATTGATTTTCGAAAATAAAAGTGGGAAAGAAATCAAGTGATTTTTGAAAAAGAATTTGAAATTAGAAATAAAAAAGATTTGATTGGAAGTTATTTTGAAAAAGATGTGGTTAAGAAGATATGATTGGTTTTAAAAAGATGTGATTGAGAAGATATGATTTGAAAAACATTTTAAAAAGATTTGATTTTAAAAATTAATGACTTGGCTATCAAGAAAAGATATGATTCAAACATTAAACCTTTCTCAACAGAAAAGGCAACATACTTGAAATGTTGAATCAAATCATTAATTGATAGCAAGTATCTTTGAAAATAGAAAGAAATTGATTTTGAAAAAGATTTGATTGAAAAGATTGATTTGAAAAAGATTTGATTTTGAAAAGATTTTGAAAACTTGAAAAAAATTTGCATTGAAAACAAAATCTTCCCTCTTGTGCCATCCTGGCGTTAAACGCCCAGAATGGTGCACATTCTGGCGTTTAACGCCCAAAAATCTACCCTTTTGGGCGTTAAACGCCCAGCCAGGTACCCTGGCTGGCGTTTAAACGCCAGTCTGTCTTCCTTACTGGGCGTTTTGAACGCCCAGCTTTTTCTGTGCAATTCCTCTGCAGTATGTTCTGAATCTTCAATTCTCTGTATTATTGACTTGAAAAGACACCAATAAAAAATATTTTTGGATTTTTTTATAAAGAGGAGTAATCAAAATGCAACTAAAATCAAATAACAATGCATGCAAGACACCAAACTTAGCAATTTGTATACTACTGACACTAATGAGAATGCATATGAGACACATAAACACTCAAGTCAAGAGGAATTAAAGATCAGAGTAATGAAATCATCAAGAACATCTTGAAGATCACTAAGACACATGCATGAATGCAAGAAGAACAGAAACATGCAATTGACACCAAACTTAAAATGAAACACTAGACTCAAAAAGAAACATAAAATATTTTTGGTTTTTTTATGATTTTGAAAATTTTTTTTTTATTTTTTTCGAAAATTAAGTGGAAAAGAAAATAAAGGTATCAAAATTCTTAATGAGAATTCCAGGAATCATGCAATGTTAGTCTAGAGCTTCAGTCTAAAGGAATTAGACATGGCTAGCCAAGCTTCAGCAGAACATTGCATTCAAGAGCTAAATTGATGAAAATCAATCAGCTTTGGTGATGATAAGAACATCACCTTGAAACACTAGAATTCATTTTTAAGAACTCTGAAGAAAAATACCTAATCTAAGCAACAAGATGAACCGTCAGTTATCCATACTCGAACAATCCCCGGCAACGGCACCAAAAACTTGATAGCGCGAAATTGTGATCAATACTTTTCACAACTCAAATAATCCCCGGTAATGAATCCAAAAACTTGGTGTTCAATACCATGGCATAAACACAACTTCGCACAACTAACCAGCAAGTGTATTGGGTCGTCCAAGTAATAAACCTTACGCGAGTAAGGGTCGATCCCACAGAGATTGTTGGTATGAAGCAAGCTATGGTCACCTTGTAAATCTTAGTCAGGCAGACTCAAATGGATATGAATGGTGATATACGAATAAAACATAAAGATAAAGATAGAGATACTTATGTAATTCATTGGTAGGAATTTCAGATAAGCGTATGAAGATGCTTGTCCCTTCCGTCTCTCTGCTTTCCTACTGTCTTCATCCAATCCTTCTTACTCCTTTCCATGGCAAGCTTAAGCAAGGGTTTCACCGTTGTCAGTGGCTACCTCCCATCCTCTCAGTGGAAATGTTCAACGCACCCTGTCACGGCACGGCTATCCATCTGTCGGTTCTCGATCAGGCCGGAATAGAATCCAGTGATTCTTTTGCGTCTGTCACTAACGCCCCGCCCTCAGGAGTTTGAAGCACGTCATAGTCATTCAGTCATTGAATCCTACTCAGAATACCACAGACAAGGTTAGACCTTCCGGATTCTCTTGAATGCCGCCATCAGTTCTAGCCTATACCACGAAGACTCTGATCTCACGGAATGGCTGGCTCGGTTGTCAGGCGAGCACTCGGTTGTCAGGCGATCAACCATGCATCGTGTATCAGGAATCCAAGAGATATTCACCCAATCTAAGGTAGAACGGAGGTGGTTGTCAGGCACACGTTCATAGGTGAGAATGATGATGAGTGTCACGGATCATCACATTCATCAAGTTGAAGAACAAGTGATATCTTAGAACAAGAACAAGTGGAATTGAATAGAAGAACAATAGTAATTGCATTAATACTCGAGGTACAGCAGAGCTCCACACCTTAATCTATGGTGTGTAGAAACTCCACCGTTGAAAATACATAAGTGATAGTGTGATCATTGGCTTCGGCCCCAGAGAGGGAACCAGAAGAACCAAGATGAAAATACAATAGTATAATGTCCTACTTGTAGAAAACTAGTAGCCTAGGGTTTACAGAGATGAGTAAATGACATAAAAATCCACTTCCGGGCCCACTTGGTGTGTGCTTGGGCTGAGCATTGAAGCATTTTCGTGTAGAGACTCTTCTTGGAGTTAAACGCCAGCTTTTATGCCAGTTTGGGCGTTTAACTCCCATTCTTGTGCCAGTTCTGGCGTTTAACGCTGGGAATTCTGACGGTGACTTTGAACGCCAGTTTGGGCCATCAAATCTTAGGCAAAGTATGAACTATCATATATTGCTGGAAAGCCCAGGATGTCTACTTTCCAACGCCGTTGAGAGCGCGCCAATTGGGCTTCTGTAGCTCTAGAAAATCCACTTTGAGTGCAGGGAGGTCAGAATCCAACAACATCTGCAGTCCTTTTTAGTCTCTGAATCAGATTTTTGCTCAGGTCCCTCAATTTCAGCCAGAAAATACCTGAAATCACAGAAAAACACACAAACTCATAGTAAAGTCCAGAAAAGTGAATTTTAACTAAAAACTAATAAAAATATACTAAAAACTAACTAGATCATACTAAAAACATACTAAAAACAATGCCAAAAAGCGTACAAATTATCCGCTCATCATGTGTCTTGATTATTTATTTTTAAGAAATGGTCATTTATTAATGAATATCGTTATTATTTGACATATTGAATTAATATTTAGCTTATTCATTTTCTAATTATAAATATTAATCCCAGATTATAAAAATTATAAGACTTAATTAAAATAGTTTGACTCAATTTTTATGGCTTTGATGTGTTCCTCTGCTGAGTACTAATTAGTAGTCACTCTATTGATGATTTGTAATTTATACCAAAAAAAATTTCTGGTGAGTTACATCATTTTAAAGAATTTTTTTATTATACATATTATTAAAGAATTTATTATTATAGAAGTTACTTCATATTTTTAATCTCTTTTTATGTTCCCTTTAATCAGTCAATACCATATACAGGAACGGATCCAGAAATTTTAATATGCAGGGGCCAAATTTTAGATAACTTTTTTCATTCCATAAAAATAGTTAACATATAGTTATTAGAGTTGGTTTTTGAAAAGATTTATCAAAATATATATAATTTTTTTCACAATTTTATTTTTAATATGATAATTACATAAAAGAAATATAACAATATCAACTGTACATTATAAAATTATAAAAAACCAATAATTTATAGCGGGTTTCTTTTAAAAAATAATCACATATCTTATTATTAAAAAATTAATTCTTTCAAAAATTTTAAAAAATTTGAAAATAAATTAAAAATTAATAACTATTTGAAAGCTACAGTACTTTTATAGATACAAGATATAAGATATCTTTATATTTTTTTCTTTTAAGAACATAAATTTAGAAGAAAAATGAGTATTTTTTACAAGACTAATAATATCTAAAGTACATAATGTGATTACGAAAATATAATTACGTAAGTCATTTTGAATATAATAATATAAATATTAAATATAGTTGCACACGTATTTTACCATACATGTTATGTTTTTAGAATAGTATTTCTTATATCATGCAGAATGAATACAGTAAGATACTTAACATTATTTTAGTGATGAAAAAGTTTTATCACATTAATTATTAAACCATATATTTGGTGTATAATAGATATGGACAAAACTTGGATTCTTAAGTCACGAGATAGCATAGAATATAGACGAGGACTTAATAAGTTCCTAGACTTTGCATTTGCGATTGCATCGTCGGATAACATGATAAAGTGTCCATGCCCTCAATGTGGGTTTCAATTTATGCAAACAAGAGAGGATGCGTACGACCACCTGTTGATAAAGCCCTTTCCTGCTGGCTATACTTTGTGGTTGTGTCATGGTGAGAAACCAGCTGAGGAGAGCTCTACTTGCACACCGATAGTTGAGAAACCTACACCCAAGGTGAATCCATATCTTCAAATGGTGCACGAGGCATTTAACTTCACAATGCCTCCTAGAAGTGAGGAGACCATAACAACGGATCCTGTAGAAGACGATGATATAGAGTTGCCGTACTTGTACGATGGTCCAAGTCGCGAGGCACAGGATTTTGCCGATCTTCTTGCGGATGGAGCAGAGGAATTATATCCCAGCTGCTCGAAATACTCAAAATTGTCTTTCCTAGTGAAGCTTTATCACATTAAGTGTATGTGTGGTGTGAGTGACAAGGCTATGTCGATGATTTTGGACTTATTGTGGGATGCATTTGAGCAACCCAAATTCCTGTCTACTTTGTATGAAGCCAAGAAAACTATCCGAAAGTTGGGGATTAAGTACAAAAAGGTAGATGCATGCCCGAATGATTGCATGTTGTATCGGGGTGAAGATGAGGACACGACCAAATGCAAGCAGTGTGGGACTTCACGATGGAAGCAGAAGACGCAAAAGGGTTCCGTTACGAAACTCAAAATACCTGTCAGCAAAAACAGAAAGCCTCTCCCAGCAAAGACTCTCCGTTACTTTCCTCTTATACCACAACTGCAACGGTTATTCATGTGTAGCAAAACTTCATCAGACATGTTATGTCATAAAGAGGCAGCTAATAACGATGGGTACTTGAGGCATCCAAGGGACGCTGAAGCATGGAAAGACTTTGATGCAAAGTATCTTTTTTCTCTAACGATGCTCGCAGTGTGCGCTTAGCTTTAGCAAGTGACGGTTTTAATCCTTTCAGAAATACGAGTACCTCGTATTCCATTTGGCCTGTGATTCTTATTCCGTACAATCTTCCTCCCTGGCTATGCATGAAACAGGCATATTTTATACTATCTATGATTATTCCCGATCTTAAAATACCGAGTAACGACATCGATGTTTATTTGGAGCCCCTGGTGGATGAGTTGAAGCAACTCTGGGATGGCGTTGAAACTTATGATGCTAATAAGGGGACCACTTTCAAGATGCGTGCGGCGCTAATATGGACTATTAGCGATTTTTCAGGGTTGGGAAATTATCTGAGTGGAACACGTACAATGGGTTAGCTTATCCCACGTGTAACGTGGACGCTAAGGCTCAGCGACTAACATTCAGTCAAAAATGGTGTTACACGGGCCATCGCTGCTTCTTGAATCAGGGCCATAAATATAGAGTAGACCGGATTAGATTTGACGGACAAGTTGAAAGTAGAGATCCACCAAAGAAGTATTCTGGAACAGATGTCTTAAGGCAGCAGTGTAACATGCAAGTATCGCTTGAGAAGAACTCAACTCTAACAGCCAAAAGAAGATGCATTGGTGATGATGCAGATCAAGATGACTCGTATTGGAAAAAGATGAGTGTGTTCTTTGAACTCCTGTACTGGAAGGATCACATGTTGCGTCATAACCTTGACGTGATGCATATAGAAAAGAACATTTGTGACAATGTGGTCTTCACTATCTTAAACGATAGCGTCAAATCAAAAGATAATCTTAAATCTCGCAAAGATTTACAAAGCATGAGCATAAGGCCTTAATTGTGGTCGGACAAAGGTGGTAAATATCCTTCAATAATCTTCACAATGTCGAATCCACAGAAGAATGTATTCCTGAAGACTCTACAGAACGTGGTCTTTCCAGATGGTTACTCGAGGAATATTGCTCGTTATGTTGACATCCGGCAGCGCAAGTTGTATGGGTTGAAGAGTCACAACTACCACATTCTAATGGAACAATTACTTCCAATTTTGGTGAAGAATGCATTGCCAAGTCCGGTATCGAATGTGATTGCAAATATGTCCTCATTTTTCCGAGAACTCTGTGGAAAAGCTGTAAATCCTATGCAGCTTGGTGCCCTTCAGAATCATGTTGTGCAAACTCTGTGTCAGATGGAAATGATTTTTCCTCCATCATTCTTCACTGTCATGGTTCACCTTACAGTGCACCTCGTTGATGAACTAAAATTTGGTGGCCCGGTACATTATCAGTGGATGTATCCAATAGAAAGGTTAGCTTGCTACTAAACGCATTTAAGACATTTTTTTTCAATTTCGTTACGTATATACTAAGTGTTATGTCGTATTTATGTAAAAGGTACTTAGGACGATTGAAGTAATACATGCGTAACAGGGCACAAGCAGAAGGCTTAATTACGGAGGGCTATTTATCCGAGGAGATTTTGACATTTTGCTCTAGATATTTGGATAATATTGAGACTAGAATCAACCGACCAGCACGAGTTGACGATCAACCTGTTGATATTACAAACAATACAGGATGTAATATGTTCCCAGAAATTGGAAAAGGTTCAGGGGCTGTATCACATTTTGTACTGACCCCAATGGAAAGAGATTAGGCATTGTCATGTGCTAGTCAATTGCAAGGCCATCGCTCCATTTATTGAATAAGTATGCACATGTAATCATTAAGCACGATTATAACCAATTTCAAACACTCAGTCGTTGGACTAATCTTGTTATGTCTTAAAGTACATTTAGGGCAGAAACCAAGCGAAAATTATAAGATCAAACAAGGTCGCAATCTAAGATAGATCGTGTTGTGCATGCAGAATTTTCTCGCCGGTTCAAGCGTGAGGTTCGTAGAAATTTAACCTGACCAACTTATTTGTGCCCTAAAATTATAAATTATAAATTCAAATTTTTTATACGAACAAACTCTAATTTATGGTGTTAGGTTCCAATGGACATTACTGTACATTCGAAAGAAATGAAGTTGCTGGCATGTGGTCCCATGCTTCAGGCAAGACATTTTGGGGCATACAACGTCAATGGGTACAAGCTTAGAACTATCACAAAGGAAGACGGGCTGAAAACACAAAATAGTGGAGTTTATGTCTCATCCAATACAAGAAGTTATGCCAGCATGCATGACAACAGAGTGGCTGTTGGTAGTGTTCCATATTATGGAAAAATTGTGGACATAATTGAACTGAACTACAACTGTCATTTCATAGTGGTTTTGTTCAAATTTATTTGGACTGATACAACTATGAGCAGAGGAATCAAACAAGACTATCTGGGCCTTACCAGCGTTAATTTCGCTCATCCAATTCACACCGGTGATCGAGAAGAGGATGAACCATACATATTGGTATCATAAGCTCATCTCGTATACTATGTACGTTATGAAGTAGATCAAGAATGGAGAGTAGTGGTTCATGTAAAACCATGAGATTTGTATGACATGGGAGCAGAGAATGAAGATGTTGAAGCTGCTTTTTCTCCTCAGCCCGGGTTGAACATGTCAGCAGCAAGTGACATCAGTGATTTACAGTTGACAAGGGATGATGATATAGAAGACCCAGTAGCAGATGTTTCTGATAGCATCGATTATGTGGCATAGTGAAAATATGGCAAAACATGTACATCATTTTTAAAGTATATGTGTGTGTTTGATAAGCTTAACAGTATTTATGATGTACGCAGTTTGCTAGTTACATTACTATCTGTGTTTTTGTATTTGAATTAAGTTTTCATTTTAAGTTGATTTTCATGAATACCACCAGTTCCTAATTTTTTACAACGATTTTTGCTTTTAAAAGTTAGTTTTCAAGGCTTTGTTGTTCTCATCATCATTGTTATTGTTCTTAACCTCCAATAAAGAAAATTATGATATCGAGTAAATTATCTTGAATTATGATGAGCGGATAATTTGTACGCTTTTTGGCATTGTTTTTAGTATGTTTTTAGTATGATCTAGTTAGTTTTTAGTATAGTTTTATTAGTTTTTAGTTAAAATTCACTTTTCTGGACTTTACTATGAGTTTTTGTGTTTTTCTGTGATTTCAGGTATTTTCTGGCTGAAATTGAGGGACCTGAGCAAAAATCTGATTCAGAGACTAAAAAGGACTGCAGATGCTGTTGGATTCTGACCTCCCTGCACTCAAAGTGGATTTTCTGGAGCTACAAAAGCCCAATTGGCGCGCTCTCAACGGCGTTGGAATGTAGACATCCTGGGCTTTCCAGCAATATATGATAGTCCATACTTTGCCCAAGATTTGATGGCCCAAACCGGCGTTCAAAGTCACCCTCAGAATTCCCAGCGTTAAACGCCGGAACTGGCACAAGAATGGGAGTTAAACGCCCAAACTGGCACCAAAGCTGGCGTTTAACTCCAAGAGGAGTCTCTACACGAAAATGCTTCATTGCTCAGCCCAAGCACACACCAAGTGGGCCCGGAAGTGGATTTTTATGTCATTTACTCATCTCTGTACACCCTAGGCTACTAGTTCTCTATATATAGGACCTTTTACTATTGTATTTAGGAGCCTTTTGATCATGTTTTTATGATTGAACCCTCTTTGGGAGGCTGGCCATTCGGCCATGCCTAGACCTTGTTCTTATGTATTTTCAACGGTGGAGTTTCTACACACCATAGATTAAGGTGTGGAGCTCTGCTGTACCTCGAGTATTAATGCAATTACTATTGTTCTTCTATTCAATTCCGCTTGTTCTTGTTCCAAGATATCACTTGTTCTTCAACTTGATGAATGTGATGATCCGTGACACTCATCATCATTCTCACCTATGAACGTGTGCCTGACAACCACCTCCGTTCTACCTTAGATTGGGTGGATATCTCTTGGATTCTTTAACCGGAATCTTCGTGGTATAGGCTAGAACTGATGGCGGCATTCAAGAGAATCCGGAAGGTCTAACCTTGTCTGTGGTATTCTGAGTAGGATTCAATGATTGAATGACTGTGACGTGCGTCAAACTCCTGAGGGCGGGGCGTTAGTGACAGACGCAAAAGAATCACTGGATTCTATTCCGGCCTGATCGAGAACCGACAGATGGATAGTCGTGCCGTGACAGGGTGCGTTGAACATTTCCACTGAGAGGATGGGAGGTAGCCACTGACAACGGTGAAACCCTTGCATAAGCTTGCCATGGAAAGGAGTAAGAAGGATTGGATGAAGACAGTAGGAAAGCAGAGAGACGGAAGGGACAAGCATCTTCATACGCTTATCTGAAATTCCTACCAATGAATTACATAAGTATCTCTATCTTTATCTTTATGTTTTATTTGCATATCACCATACCCATTTGAGTTTGCCTGACTAAGATTTACAAGGTGACCATAGCTTGCTTCATACCAACAATCTCTGTGGGATCGACCCTTACTCGCGTAAGGTTTATTACTTGGACGACCCAGTACACTTGCTGGTTAGTTGTGCGAAGTTGTGTTTATGCCATGGTATTGAACACCAAGTTTTTGGATTCATTACCGGGGATTATTTGATTTGTGAAAAGTATTGATCACAATTTCGTGCACCAAGTTTTTGGCGCCGTTGCCGGGGATTGTTCGAGTATGGACAACTGACGGTTCATCTTGTTGCTTAGATTAGGTATTTTTTTTCAGAGTTCTCAAGAATGAATTCTAGAGTTTCATGATGATCTGTTGAAGTCTGGCTGGCTGTGAAGCCATGTCTAATTTCATTGGACCGAGGTTTCAACTTATCATCACAAGAGCTTGTTGATTTCTATCAATCTTGCTATTGGAGCAGTGATCTGCTAAGGCTTGGCTGGCCTTTGGCCATGTCTAGTGTTTTGGACCGAAGCTTTCTTTGAAAGCTTGGCTGGCTGTGAAGCCATGTCTAATTCCTGGACCGGAGTCTTAGACTAAACATTGCATGATTCCTGGAATTCTAATTAAGAATTTTGATATCTTTATTTTCTTTTTCCACTTAATTTTCGAAAAAAGCACAAAAAAAATGACAAAATCATAAAATCCAAAAATTTCTTGTTTGAGTCTAGTGTCTCATATTAAGTTTGGTGTCAATTGCATGTTTCTGTTCTTCTTGCATTCATGCATGTGTCTTCATTCATCTTCAAGTTGTTCTTGATGATTTCATTGCTTTGATCTTTGAATTCTCTTGACTTGAGTGTTTATGTGTCTCATATAGTGTCAGTAGTATACAAACTGCTAAGTTTGGTGTCTTGCATGCATTGTTATTTGATTCTAGTTGCATTTTGATTATTCCTTATTATTAAAAATCCAAAAATATTTTTAATTTGTGTCTTTTCAAGTCAATAATACAGAGAATTGAAGATTCAGAACATACAGCAGAGGAATTGCACAGAAAAAGCTGGGCGTTCAAAACGCCCAGTGAAGAAGGACAGACTGGCGTTTAAACGCCAGCCAGGGTACCTGGTTGGGCGTTTAACGCCCAAAAGGGTAGCATTTTGGGCGTTAAACGCCAGAATGTGCACCATTCTGGGCGTTTAACGCCAGGATGGCACAAGAGGGAAGATTTTGTTTTTAATGCAGATTTTTTTCAGTTTTCAAACTTTTTCAAAATCAAATCTTTTTCAAATCATATCTTTTCAATCATATGTTTTCAAAATCAATTTCTTTCTATTTTTAAAAATACTTGCTATCAATCAATGATTTGATTCAACATTTCAAGTATGTTGCCTTTTCTGTTGAGAAAGGTTTAATGTTTGAATCATATCTTTTCTTGTTAGCCAAGTCATTAATTTTCAAAATCAAATCTTTTTAAAGTGTTTTTCAAATCATATCTTCTCAATCACATCTTTTTAAAACTAATCATATCTTCTTAACCACATCTTTTTCAAAATAGTTTTCAATCAAATCTTTTTTATTTCTAATTTCAAAATCTTTTTCAAAAATCACTTGATTTCTTTTCCACTTTCATTTTCGAAAATCAATTAGTGTTTTTCAAAAATGTTTTCAAAATCTTTTACTTAATTTTCGAAAATTACTTCCCTTCTTCTCACATCCTTCTATTTATGGACTAACACTATTCCTTAATGCAAAATTCGAACTCCATCTTCTTTGATAAGTTCGAATTTTCTACTTCTGTCTTCTACTTTTCTTTTCCTCTGACACCTAAAGGAATCTCTATACTGTGACATAGAGGATTCCACATTTTCTTGTTCCCTTCTCTTTCTTATGAGCAGGAGCAAAGACAAAAGCATTCTTGTTGAGGCTGATCCTGAACCTGAAAGGACCTTGAAGAGAAAGCTAAGAGAAGTCAAAGCACAACTCTCTGTAGAGGACCTAACAGAAATCTTCAAAGAAGAAGAACCTATGGCAGCCGAAAACAACAACAATGCTAACAATGCAAGGAAGGTGCTGGGTGACTTTACTGCACCTACTCCCGACTTCTATGGGAGAAGCATCTCTATCCCTGCCATTGGAGCAAACAACTTTGAGCTTAAGCCTCAATTAGTTTCTCTAATACAACAGAATTGCAAGTTCCATGGACCTCCATTGGAAGATCCTCATCAGTTTTTAGCTGAGTTCTTGCAAATCTGTGACACTGTCAAGACTAATGGGGTTGACCCTGAGGTCTACAGACTTATGCTATTCCCTTTTGCTGTAAGAGACAGAGCTAGGACATGGTTGGATTCACAACCTAAAGAAAGCCTGAACTCTTGGGAAAAGCTAGTCAATGCCTTCTTGGCAAAGTTCTTTCCACCTCAAAAATTGAGTAAGCTTAGAGTGGAAGTCCAAACCTTCAGACAGAAGGAAGGAGAATCCCTCTATGAAGCTTGGGAAAGATACAAACAATTAATCAGAAAGTGCCCCTCTGATATGCTTTCTGAATGGAGCATCATAGGTATTTTCTATGATGGTCTGTCTGAACTATCCAAGATGTCTTTGGATAGCTCTGCTGGAGGATATCTTCATCTGAAGAAGACACCTACAGAAGCTCAAGAGCTTATTGAAATGGTTGCAAATAACCAATTCATGTACACTTCTGAAAGGAATCCTGTGAACAATGGGATTAGTCAGAAGAAAGGAGTTCTTGAGATTGACACTCTGAATGCCATACTGGCTCAGAATAAAATATTGACTCAACAAGTCAATATGATTTCTCAAAGTCTGTCTGGAATGCAAAATGCACCAAGCAGTACTAAAGAAGCTTCATCTGAGGAAGAAGCTTATGATCCTGAGAACCCTTCAATGGAAGAGGTGAATTACATGGGAGAACCCTATGGAAACACCTATAATCCTTCATGGAGAAATCATTCAAATCTCTCATGGAAGGATCAACAGAGACCTCAACAAGGTTTCAACAATAATAATGGTGGAAGAAACAGGTTTAGCAATAACAAGCCTTTTCCATCATCTTCTCAGCAACAGACAGAGAGTTCTAAGCAGAATACCTCTGACTTAGCAACCATGGTCTCTGATCTAATCAAAACCACTCAAAGTTTCATGACTGAAACAAGGTCCTCCATTAGAAATTTGGAAGCACAAGTGGGTCAGCTGAGCAAGAAAATTACTGAACTCCCTCCTAGTACTCTCCCAAGCAATACAGAAAAAAATCCAAAAGGAGAATGCAAGGCCATCAACATGGCCGAATTTTGGGAGGAAGGAGAGGTAGTGAATGCCATTGAGGAAGACCTCAATGGACGTCCACTGGCCTCCAATGAGTTCCCCAATGAGGAACCATGGGAATCTGAGGCTCAAAAAGAGACCATAGAGATTCCATTGGACTTACTTCTGCCATTCATGAGCTCTGATGAGTATTCTTCCTCTGAAGAGGATGAGTATGTCACTGAAGAGCAAGTTGCTAAATACCTTGGAGCAATCATGAAGCTAAATGACAAGTTATTTGGAAATAAGACTTGGGAGGATGAATCCCCTTTGCTCACCAAAGAACTGGATGACTTGTCTAGGCAGAAACTGCCTCAAAAGAGACAGGATCCTGGGAAGTTTTCAATACCTTGTACCATAGGCACCATGACCTTCAAGAAGGCCTTGTGTGACTTAGGGTCAAGTGTAAACCTCATGCCTCTCTCTGTAATGGAGAAGCTAGGGATCTTTGAGGTGCAAGCTGCAAAAATCTCACTAGAGATGGCAGACAATTCAAGAAAACAAGCCTATGGACTTGTAGAGGATGTTCTGGTAAAAGTTGAAGACCATTACATCTCTGCTGATTTCATAGTCCTAGAGACTGGGAAGTGCATGGATGAATCCATCATCCTTGGTAGACCCTTCCTAGCCACAGCAAGGGTTATGATTGATGTTGATAGAGGAGAATTAATCATTCAAGTGAATGAAGAATCCCTTGTGTTTAAGGCTCAAGGATATCCCTCTGTCATCATGGAGAGGAAGCATGAAGAGCTTCTCCCAAAATAGAGCCAAACAGAGCCCCCACAGTCAAACTCTAAGCTTGGTGTTGGGAGGCCACAACCAACTTCTAAGTTTGGTGTTGAACCCCCACATTCAAACTCTAAGTTTGGTGTTGGGAGGTTCCAACATTGCTCTGAGTATTTCTGAGGCTCCATGAGAGCCCTCTGTCAAGCTACTGACGTTAAAGAAGCTCTTGTTGGGAGGCAACCCAATGTTATATTTTATCTATGCTCTTTTGTTATTTTATGTTTTTTGTAGGTTGATGATCATGAGAAGTCACAAAATCAATGAAAAAAGCAAAAACAGAATGAAAAACAGAAAGAAAAATAGCACACCCTGGAGGAGAGCGTGCTGGCGTTTAAACGCCAGTGAGGCTAGCTGTTGGGTGTTTAACGCCCAGTCTGGCACCATTCTGGGCGTTTAACGCCAGAAAGGGGCACCAGACTGGCGTTAAACGCCAGAAAAGGGTAAGAAGCTGGCGTTAAACGCCAGAAATGGGCACCAGCCCGGCGTTTAACGCCAGAAATGGCTAAAAACGGATTTTTGCATGCCATTTGGTGCAGGGATGACTTTTCCTTGACACCTCAGAATCTGTGGACCCCACAGGATCCCCACCTACCCCACCACTCTCTCTCTTCTTCACCCATTCACCAATCACCTCAACACCTCTTTCCCAAAAACCCTTCACCTATCAAATCCCATCTTTCTCTTCACCACTCACATCCATCCTTCATAAAACCCCACCTACCTCACCATTCAAATTCAAACCACTTTTCCACCCAAACCCAACCTCAATTGACCAAACCCTACCCTTCCCCCTCTCCTATATAAACCCATCTTCACTCCTTCATTTTCACACAACCTAAACACTACTTCTTCCCCTTTGGCCGAACACAAAGCCATTCCCTTCTTCCTCATTTCTTCTTCTTCTACTCTCTTCTTTCTTCTTTTGCTCGAGGACGAGCAAACATTTTAAGTTTGGTGTGGTAAAAGCATTGCTTTTTGTTTTTCCATAACCATTTATGGCATCCAAGGCCGGAGAAACTTCTAGAAAGAGGAAAGGGAAGGCAAAAGCTTCCACCTCCGAGTCATGGGAGATGGAAAGATTCATCTCAAGGGTGCATCAAGACCACTTCTATGAAGTTGTGGCCTTGAAGAAGGTGATCCCCGAGGTCCCTTTTTCACTCAAAAAGAGTGAATATCCGGAGATCCGACATGAGATCCGAAGAAGAGGTTGGGAAGTTCTTACCAACCCCATTCAACAAGTCGGAATCTTAATGGTTCAAGAGTTCTATGCCAATGCATGGATCACCAAGAACCATGATCAAAGTATGAACCCGGATCCTAAGAATTGGCTTACTATGGTTCGGGGGAAATACTTGGATTTTAGTCCGGAAAATGTAAGGTTGGCATTCAACTTGCCCATGATGCAAGGAGATGAACATCCTTACACTAGAAGGGTCAACTTTGATCAAAAATTGGACCAAGTCCTCACAGTCATATGTGAAGAGGGCGCCCAATGGAAGAGAGATTCAAGAGGGAAGCCGGTTCAATTGAGAAGGCATGACCTCAAACCCGTGGCCAGAGGATGGTTGGAGTTTATCCAATGCTCAATCATTCCTACTAGCAACCGGTCCGAAGTTACTATAGACCGGGCTATCATGATTCATAGCATCATGATTGGAGAAAAAATAGAAGTTCATGAGGTTATATCTCAAGAACTTTATAAGGTGGCGGACAAGTCTTCTACCTTGGCAAGGTTAGCCTTCTCTCATCTCATTTGTCACCTCTGTTATTCGGTTGGAGTTGACATAGAGGGAGACATCCCTATTGATGAGGACAAGCCCATCACTAAGAAGAGGATGGAGCACACAAGAGACCCCACTCATCATGAGATCCCTGAGATACCTCAAGGGATGCACTTTCCTCCACAAAACTATTGGGAGCAACTAAACACCTCCCTAGGAGAATTGAGTTCCAACATGGGACAACTAAGGGTGGAGCATCAAGAACACTCCATCATCCTCCATGAAATTAGAGAAGATCAAAGAATCATGAGAGATGAGCAACAAAGACAAGGAAGAGACATTGAGGAGCTCAAGCACTCCATAGGATCTTCAAGAGGAAGAACAAGCCGCCATCACTAAGGTGGACCCGTTCTTTAATTTCCTTGTTCTTTATTTTCCTGTTTTTCGAATTTTAGTGCTTATGTTTATCTATGTTTGTGTCTTGTGATCATTAGTGTCTTAGTGTCTATGCCTTAAAGCTATGAATGTCCTATGAATCCATCACCTCTCTTAAATAAAAAATGTTCTTAATTGAAAAAGAGTAGAATTGCATGAATTTTGAATTTTATAACAGTTTAATTATTTTGATGTGGTGGCAATACTTTTGTTTTCTGAATGTATGCTTAAACAGTGCATATGTCTTTTGAATTTGTGGTTCATAAATGTTGGCTCTTGAAAGAATGATGAAAAAGGAGACATGTTACTGAGGATCTGAAAAATCATTAAAATGATTCTTGAAGCAAGAAGAAGCAGTGAATACAAAAAAAATTCGAAAAAAAAGGGAAAAAAAAGAAAACGAAAAAAAAAAGAAAAGAGAAAAAGAGAAATAAAGTTGTGATCCAAGGCAATAAGAGTGTGCTTAAGAACCCTGGACACCTCTAATTGGGGACTTTAGCAAAGCTGAGTCACAATCTGAAAAGGTTCATCCAATTATGTGTCTGTGGCATGTATGTATCCGGTGGTAATACTGGAAGACAGAGTGCTTTGGGCCACGGCCAAGACTCAATAAGTAGCTATGCTCAAGAATCATCATACTTTACTAGGAGAATCAATGACACTATCTGGATTCTGAGTTCCTAAAGAAGCCAATCATTCTGAATTTCAAAGGATAGAGTGAGATGCCAAAACTATTCAAAGGCAAAAAGCTAAAAGCCCCGCTCATCTAATTAATACTAATCTTCATAGATGTTTTTGGAATTCATTGCATATTCTCTTCTTTTTATCTTATTTGATTTTCAATTGCTTGAGGACAAGCAACAATTTAAGTTTGGTGTTGTGATGAGCGGATAATTTGTACGCTTTTTGGCATTGTTTTTAGTATGTTTTTAGTATGATCTAGTTAGTTTTTAGTATATTTTTATTAGTTTTTAGTTAAAATTCACTTTTCTGGACTTTACTATGAGTTTGTGTGTTTTTCTGTGATTTCAGGTATTTTCTGGCTGAAATTGAGGGACCTGAGCAAAAATCTGATTCAGAGACTAAAAAGGACTGCAGATGCTGTTGGATTCTGACCTCCCTGCACTCAAAGTGGATTTTCTAGAGCTACAAAAGCCCAATTGGCGCGCTCTCAACGGCGTTGGAATGTAGACATCCTGGGCTTTCCAGCAATATATGATAGTCCATACTTTGCCCAAGATTTGATGGCCCAAACCGGCGTTCAAAGTCACCCTCAGAATTCCCAGCGTTAAACGCCGGAACTGGCACAAGAATGGGAGTTAAACGCCCAAACTGGCACCAAAGCTGGCGTTTAACTCCAAGAGGAGTCTCTACATGAAAATGCTTCATTGCTCAGCCCAAGCACACACCAAGTGGGCCCGGAAGTGGATTTTTATGTCATTTACTCATCTCTGTACACCCTAGGCTACTAGTTCTCTATATATAGGACCTTTTACTATTGTATTTAGGAGCCTTTTGATCATGTTTTTATGATTGAACCCTCTTTGGGAGGCTGGCCATTCGACCATGCCTAGACCTTGTTCTTATGTATTTTCAACGGTGGAGTTTCTACACACCATAGATTAAGGTGTGGAGCTCTGCTGTACCTCGAGTATTAATGCAATTACTATTGTTCTTCTATTCAATTCCGCTTGTTCTTGTTCCAAGATATCACTTGTTCTTCAACTTGATGAATGTGATGATCCGTGACACTCATCATCATTCTCATCTATGAACGTATGCCTGACAACCACCTCCGTTCTACCTTAGATTGGGTGGATATCTCTTGGATTCTTTAACCGGAATCTTCGTGGTATAGGCTAGAACTGATGGCGGCATTCAAGAGAATCCGAAAGGTCTAACCTTGTCTGTGGTATTCTGAGTAGGATTCAATGATTGAATGACTGTGACGTGCTTCAAACTCCTGAGGGCGGGGCGTTAGTGACAGACGCAAAAGAATCACTGGATTCTATTCCGGCCTGATCGAGAACCGACAGATGGATAGCCGTGCCGTGACAGGGTGCGTTGAACATTTCCACTGAGAGGATGGGAGGTAGCCACTGACAACGGTGAAACCCTTGCATAAGCTTGCCATGGAAAGGAGTAAGAAGGATTGGATGAAGACAGTAGGAAAGCAGAGAGACGGAAGGGACAAGCATCTTCATACGCTTATCTGAAATTCCTACCAATGAATTACATAAGTATCTCTATCTTTATCTTTATGTTTTATTTGCATATCACCATACCCATTTGAGTTTGCCTGACTAAGATTTACAAGGTGACCATAGCTTGCTTCATACCAACAATCTCTGTGGGATCGACCCTTACTCGCGTAAGGTTTATTACTTGGACAACCCAGTACACTTGCTGGTTAGTTGTGCGAAGTTGTGTTTATGCCATGGTATTGAACACCAAGTTTTTGGATTCATTACCGAGGATTATTTGATTTGTGAAAAGTATTGATCACAATTTCGTGCACCAAATTACGATATTATTATCATTGACAAATTTATTTAATATAAAATGGTGTTGTAACAGGAGTAATGAAAATGGAGGATTTCTCATCATACTGTGCAGGCACAATATTCGCTAACGAAATGGCTATGGCCTCTCCATTCTCTTCATTGGAACATGCAATTACGGTTGTCAGAGACATATGGTACCGTAAGTTGAATGTTAGGTCTTGGTTGGAGGCTATATCAGGACGATCTTGTTCTAATGAATACTTGGAAATGGTGAACGAAGCTACTATGCAGGTCTGTTCATTAGTCGTACCCTTAAACACTTGTGTTAAACATTATTTGATTAATAAGTATTTTACTTTGATATATGCGTACAACATTTAACCAATGATAGTTGTTACGTTCATGCTAAAATTTGTAGGAACTTAATAAATGGGGATTAAGGTACAAGGAGAAATTTGGCTATGTTTTTGTGACATTTGTAGTTTGTAGGACATCTGAAGACATACTTGCTGAATTAAAGGTTAAATAAATTTCTAGCATAGAAAGTGAATTACAGAGACACAATATGCTTTACAAAAAAGACCATCAACTATACATTTTATTATGGTGCAGATGCGCTTTAATAACTCGCATGGTGTTGAGTTGGAGATTGTTTCAACAGAGGAATTGAAGTATATAGAACGTGCTATTAGAGAGCTTCTTTCCATGAAATATGTCCAAACTACCGATGAAGGAGATGGTAATAGTTAATTTTGTATTTGTTAATTTTGAAAGTCCTCTTTCCATAATTCCACAATTTTTTTCCTTAATAACTAGGTAATGACCTGGAAGTTATCAGTATCTTTTTAGTAGATTTATGTGTTGTTGGTTGCATGTTCATATATTAAATGTTAGCTGAATATTCAAGCGAAATAGTTGCTGACACTCTAGATGGAGCAGACACTGATTCAGAAGATGATTTAGATGCTATCTTCTCTGGTGGATATGACATCTCCAAGGATGTTGAGCTCAATAAGGTTCCAGAAGACAATAAAACTTTAAACACCCAACATAGAGAAGATGTCGTATATGCTGCAAAAAGGGGTTTTGATCTGAACAAGTTGCCATAGTTTGGAGATGACTTATCAGATCTATAATCACGTCACTACAGCGAATTTCTAACAGAGTATTTCTGGCCAGGTCAATACGATGTTGATGAGAAATTTTTTGACTCAAAACTTATTTGTCTACTTTAGTAATTCTGATTTTTATGCTCCACTGAACTTTGTTTTGAGTTTATGAATTCGAACGTTCACTTGATTTTTATGTTATCATATATGGTTGAATACAAACTCAAAATGGCTGATAGTACAAGAGAAAACCTGATTCGTTAATTTATTTTTAGTTATTCATTTATAAATATTTTTTAATTAATGAATTATTTTTTATGTAACACAAAAATGAAAATTTATTTAATGCATTAAGTTACAGTATTTGAAACATGTTTTTTCAGTTAAAAAATAGCGAGGACTAGAATAGTTTTTAGAAGGCAATAATGTTTATACAAAAAAAAAAATCAAGTTAAAAATAATTTTACAGCGGTTAGAAAAAAACCGCTGCGAAATGAGTATCAATGTATTCAACAACTGTACATTTTGCGGTGGTTACAGAAAAATCACTGCAAAATGAAATTATTTGGTAGCACATAATGGGTACATTTCGCAGCGGTTACCAAAAAACCACTACAAAATGAGATCATTTGGTAGCGTCTCCTAAAACTGCCACAAGAACCGCTGCAGATTCTATTTAACAGCGGTTGAGAAAAACCGCTGCTAAATATCTGCCGCTATCTGCTGATTTTCTTGTAGTGAATAAAGAGAATAAGTAATGATAATAATAGTAATAATATATATATATATATATATATATATATATATATATATATATATATATATATAAAGACAACTACGATATGGAGACACAGTAGTTTCCAATGACACACTTTTTTAAGTTTAAATCACATTCTTTCATATAAATTGGAAAATCTAATTTTCTCTATCTCAAAAACTCATAACACATAAATTAATTTTTAATCTTAAACTCTAAAACTTAAATTTTAAATAACATAATTATCAGAACCAAATTAGTAATTGATTCGATCATATAACCAATTCACCGAATTATTGGTTTAACTGATAAATTATTGATTCAATCGGTTAATTCAGTCATAATTAAATAAAAATATAAAATTATAAAAATTAATTAAAATCAAAAGTTAAAATTTAAAATGTATATCTTTACAAGTATATTAATAGCGCTACGTCGATAAAAATAATTATTTTATATATATATAATCGTATGAATGATTAGGACATGTTTAAAATTAATTTCTATTTAAGATATTGTATAATTTTAATCTCCAATCAATTTATTAACATAAATTATCTTTATTTTTAAATTTAATATATATATATATTTGTTTAGTTTTATTTTTTCATAAATTTACTATTCTTTTAAAATTTTAATGATTTATTAATTACTTTGTATTTTACTAAGCTCTTCAAATTTTTTAATATTGATGTGTCTATGTCTACGTTTGGAGTAATTGATGTTTTCACTGCTTTGTTAATATCACATTAGGCATATGTAATTATCTCAATTCTCAACTCTTCAATTAAACCTTTCTTTACAGACAACCTTATGCGTTTGGATTTTTTTTTTTTTTGTTGGTGATGGTCATTTTTTGTGTCGCTCACATATTTTATTTTTTTATGTGATATTAATGATGTGTATGTCTAATGTGATATTAAAATATGTCTAATCTGTTTAGATTTTTTTATGTTGATAATTAAAAAAATCTATTTTTGGTGTTTAATATTATTTAGTTCACATTAATAAAAAAATTATATTTTTATATTTTTTGTTGAATATTTAATTTGTGACATTAATAATAATAATTAAAGCTTGATATATTTAATTTTGAATATTGCATTGTTATTGTTCATGCTAATAATAATATTTTTTATTTTTAAATTTTAACTTTTCATGTTAATAATGAATAAAATTATATTCAGGTTTTAAAATATTATTATCTGGTATGATTTTTTTGTATTAAATATGCTATCTAAGTAAAATTAAATTATATTCAGGAATTAAAAAGAAAAATTAATTTTTGTTAGTATTTTGTAATTTAATGATTTTGATCTCTTATTTTTTATAAAAAATTTGAAGAGCTCAGTAACTATAAAGTAATTAATGAATCATTAAAAGTTTAAAAGAATAATAAATTTATGAGAAAACAAAACTAAAAAAATATATATTGAATTTAAAAGTAAGGATAATTTATGTTAATAAATTGATTGGAGATTAAAATTACACAGATATCTTGAATAGAAATTAGTTTTAAATATGTCCTAATCATTTATACGATTAAATATATAAAATAATTATTTTTATTGACATAACGTTATTAATATATTTGTGAAGACATATATTTTAAATTTTAACTTTTAATTTTAATTTATTTTTATAATTTTATATTTTTATTTAATTATAATTGATTAATTGGGTAAATTAGTGACCCATTGATTAAACCAATAATCCAGTAATCCAGTCATATAATTAGATTAATAACCAATTTGATTATGATAATTATGTTATTTAGGATTTAAATTCTAGGATTTGAGATTAAGAACTAACTCTTGTGTTATGAGTTTTTAAGATAGAGAAAATTAGATTTTTTCAATTTATATAAAAGAAGGGGATTGAAACGTGAACTACTGTATCTCCATATCATAGTTCTCTTTTTATATATATATATAAGATTATAATTATTATTACTAATATTATCATTATTTATTCTCTTGGATTTTATATTGTTATTATTTATTATTACTATAATAATATTTTATGTTCCAATTTAAATTTTATGTTCAAAAGAACATTTTTTGGGTCGAGACACTAAAAAAAAAATTCTCTCTCTTAACAATTAATTAATTTTTTAATCATGTATTAATTTATCCTGCAAACATCACTAATTATTTTTTTAACTGACTGGATGATTGACACCCATCTGTTTTGTGTCAGTTGTTATTCCCGATTATGGCTATAGATGAATCATGCGTCTATGGTTCTTTCATACCACTTCATTCTTTCATGCCATTTCAACATGTACCGAAGAAAATTACTTTTAGCACCATAGCATCACCCATATTTGACATTCAAACATTTGTTTCTCTCTCCTTGCATTATTGGACATAACTTTTTCACATTTTAAGTAGGTGTATACTATTTTATTATTACTACTTTGCTAATTACTTAATGATGAAATCATTAATTTTATACTTAAATAAATAAAGTGAATTTATTACTTTTTATGTGTGATACAGATGAAAAATATAAATTTTTATTAATTATAAAACATTCAACTATGGTTTATAATTATAAATATTATTATTAAAAAATTAATTGTTATTTATAAATATTATTATTCAACTTTATTTTTTGTTATTATTAAGATTGTGTTTGATATGGAATACGAAATTAAAATTAAAAAATTAAAATTTAATATTATATTTAATGTCTAAAAATTAAAATTAAAATTTTAATCCAATTTAATACTTTTAAAAAATAGAAAAACAAAAAATTAAAATTTTTAAAGACAAAGACTAAAACTTTAAACATTTTTTAAAGATAATGCTAGAGAAACAATGAGATATGTGTATAATGGCTACAATGGATCATTTAAAAATCCTAATTTAGTTTAACAATGTAAATTAACCCATTAATAACCCTAATTTTTTTAAGATGTTTAGTTAACCATACCACAAAATTTTAGGAAATTATATTTTTTCCCCTCAAATCCTAATACAGTAAATTGAGGCCCTTTTACCCCCTATTCCAAAACCCTTTCAATTGTTGAAGAAAGACCCTCAGCGCCGTTTGTCTAGGAAGACCCCTCAACTCCGGAAACGACAACACGGTAGGCGAACAGGTTGTTGAACCGCACCCAAGACCGTCGCGTACACGACGCCGTGATCGCGGGAGAAAGTCTGTGCTCCGCCTCTGATCAGAGCCGAAGGGATCGAGGACGCTGAACATCCCGCCGTCCCGAACCCGGATTCCGTCCGCGGTGCGCCTCCGGTCAGAGCTGAAGGCAGAGGAGGGCGCACCCCCGAAAGAAGCATTTGTGCCGTTGCACTCGTGTGGGCACCCCCGTCGCCGGTCAACTGAGCATCCGATCCGAGGAAACCAGCGGCGTGCTCTTCACAGGGGAAACATGTAACATCATCAGCTGAATATGCTAACCATCGAGTGTAAGTATCTTTAGTTGTTCATCTTTCAAACGGTTATAGCTGTTGCATGTAGTGTTAGAGATAGATATTGTTGAATATATGAGTGATTAACCATGATGGGAAAGCTATGGGTGCGATGGTAGCATCCCGGAGACTGTGTGGTAGGCAGTTCATTTACGTTATTGTAATTCATGATGATTTAACTTTAGCGCGGGAAAGAACTGAAAAGCTGGTTCGTTTTGATTTCATATCATTTTAAATTTATTTTTTCCCTTTTTTGACTGTATCTGTGTGGACCATGTGCATCTAATTTGACGTTTTGTTGCTTGACCATGGTTGACTCTGCGTTGATATTATCTCGGATGGTTAGTTTAGTATGATATTGGATGGTTAGTCTTGAAATTTTGCTATTGAGTTGAATTTTGATTGATAAAAAAAATCTTTCTCTTGACATTGTAACTAAATAATTACCAGCTCTTTATGATATTGCTTTGTAATAATAATAAAATAAATTTGTAAATAAACCATGGTTGTAATTTTTAGGGCCTATTGTTTCTTGGTAAGAGCAAAAGGACAAGCTTCATTGATTTTATGACTTTCAGCAAGACCTTTTGGCTTTTACTATTTCAATTCCTTTTGCTATTACCTCAAATTCTGGTTAATTTTCTTTTGTTAGTTGCTAAGGTCGCAGCAGAAACCAAAATCTGAGTGACTGTTTTAGAATCCTTAGAAGCCTAATGAAGAAGTACCCCTGGCATGCGGCTTTCGCAGCAAAATTTTAAAAAGTGAAACAAAATAAAGGTTTCATTGAGTTTTATGTATAAGTGAAGGTGCCACTTTTAATGTGTATGAGCTGCCAGTTCTCTTCTTGATTGCTGAAACTATTGTTGCTTCTTTTTTATTGGCTGCAAAATACTCATCATACAGAAGTTATGTATTCCAAGATGGATGCCATAGTGTGATACAAGATGTTACAGTTATGAGAACTATATATGAATTGATACATTTTTGAATTTGTACTGTGATCATATAATACTGAATGAAAGAAGCATTAAGAGAAAAAAAACAACAAATGTAAATAAAAAAGAATAGTATCTATCTAATCTAAGTTGGTCAAGGATAGGAACAAAATGTATCCTTTTTAATGCATAGGAATAGCCTCTCATATGCTAATGCCATCTTTCTAGCTGTGAACATAGAATTTGCATATTCACGGCATACCTTTCCCCTTCTTGCAAGCCTCTCTTTCCCTTCATTCACATGCACTCTTCTGCTTGGAATCTGGTAAACATCCCTTATTCTCAAGCCTGGATCCCGTGATTTTTAAACATGAGAGACTAAATTGAATTTAGTATGCTTTAACAAGGTAATACCTGCTATATGGACAAAAGAATGTGTTGGTGGCTTTGCGATGCTTCTTTGTATCATGCTGTTTTGTGGAAAACAAGCTTGACTTTTTTTCGTGTAATCTATTTATATACTGCTTCCGGGTACAGGAGCCGGATAAATACACTATATTAATTTTTTTTTTGGTGCCTCAGGAACCGGAAAACAACCACACTGTCTCAACTTCAAGCTCTCAACAATTCAAGCGTGCTAACCTACTATTAGGTGAATCACCTTTGTTTAGTTTTCCTTATATACTAATTTTCACAACATGCATGTTGGTTTATACAACCTGATATCACGGTGTCCGTTCTCTATGTGTTTGTATTCGTTGCGTTGTTTGACAGCTTTTTTAGATTCCACCTGAAACTTGTATCTATCATCTTTGTTCCATCATATTGATCAACAGTTAATTGATGTCGCTGAATCATGTGCTAGCAAGAGGACTGAAACCATAAATGTGTCCTTAGTGCATCTTATAATTTCTAAACGGTCTTGTTTATTATGTCATACAACAGTTTATAATGTACACGCTTATTTTGTCTTTTGGTTTTTGTATGATTTTTGCTGGTTTTTTTAAAAAAATTCCAATTCTATATGCTCATGTGGGAGTCGCCTGAAGTGAATATCTTTTTTTTGAATCATTTATTGACATGCCCTCTGGTGAAGGAATAAAACAATATCTGGACCTATCTAGTCGATGAATTGTATGAAAGTAGTTTTCATTGATGAGTGTTATGCTTGTAGTTGACGGGTGTGCGGCTGGTCTTTGTTTGTTAATGATATTTCAAAGCTGTTTGGGTACCCCTTGTGATAGGGAATTCGATAGTTGGTTTGATTGATAGACATGACCCATAGTTATTTTGATTGTTAGTTAAGTGTGTGGATGGTCAGTTATAGTGTGAAATAACTGATTTATGTGTTCATGAATTAGTTTATCATCCTAGTTATAGATGGTTACTAATGGGAAGTTTTGAGCTTTGATATTTGTTTATCTTCCATAGCATAGAAGATACACTGAAAGGTTTCAGGGGGACTATTGCGTGAGCAGATTACCACGCTGCTGGAAGGAATCAATCTGTATACCGGCTGACCTGAAACTCAGATGGGTAAAAATGTAGCAAACAAATTACATCACTAAATCAACATATTTTTTTTTAAAACGTTATTCTGATCTTTTTTTGGTTTTGCTCAACAGAAACTAGTAGAGACTCGGTGCTCACCTTGCTACATCAATAACTTATTTACCCACCTGGAACGACATCATGAGCGAGCTAAGTTGGACGAGATTGAGGCCATAGGATTCGGTTTCCTCCGTCGCGTACCACAATGGCACGTAAAACAGAGCATCATGCTCTAACTAGCCAGGGCGTATGACGTTGACACAAACACGCTCATGGTGGACGCAGGGAACATTCGCATTAGTGCCAAACTTATTGGCAGTGTATTCGGCATACCTTCTCATGGTTAGTGTTAGTTATGTAGGATGTAAAAATTTCTCTGCCTGGTTTACTTTCTCTGTTGTTGACACTTACTGATTGTGGCAAACTGTTCCGTTCCTCGCAGGCGACCCAATCCCAGATTTGCAGAAGAAAAATCCATCGCATCTGGCAATTAAGGCGGAGTTTCAGAAGAAAACAACAAGCCAACTCCGTGAGTTTGTCTTTGCTTGTCCAATGGAGACTGAGCAATAGAGGATGAGGTTTAGAAGATACTTTATCATGGTTGTTTTGAAGATGTTTCTGAACCCCACAAGCCAGCAAACAATTTCTCTGTGGCACCTCCCGCCAATATTAGATGTGTCGAACCCTAGACGGTTTCATTGGCCTTATCACATATTGAAGTGGCTGCGGGATGCGATACGGAAATTCCAAGATGAGAACAGGGAAACTTGCGGCGGGTGCATGTTCGTGCTGCTGGTAATGCAATAAATTAATTTAATTTGTAGCCAATGTACCACCGTATGTGTAATTCCTAAAATTTAAGTTATTTCTCTATAGGTTTTGTACTTTTAGCGCTTGAAACATGGTCCATTGCATGCATGTCGAGTTTCCGAACCCTGGATTGTTGAGTGGACTGCGAATGAGCTTGATAAGAAGACCGACTACGTCATCTCACAGGTTCAATCTCTATTAATGCATTTTATAAAATCTAGTTGAACAAAGAAATGCAATGGGCGGTCCACGGTGAGTGATTGGAATCTTGTTTTTGACCAAATGTTGAACACACAGGGTTGCATAGTAACAAATGTAAGGACCAAGAGAAAGCAGAGAAAACAATGTTCGAGTAAAGCTGTTAACGAGGGGAAAAGGTGTAAAAGGACCCGCAACGACACTGACGAATCACCGTCTACCAAAGGGAAGACTTCACCTCATCCAACCTATAGGAACGCAGAAAAGGTGATTTGCTCTCCTTATGCAAGATCGTTAGCTCAATTAATTGGATCCTTATTTATGTGTTGTGATGGTTGATCGTTATCATAGATTTTGCGATAACAAAATTGTAATTGAGGCTTCATTATGTGGTTGTATGGCTTGTTTTGATATATGAAGTTCATAAAAGAACGGTTACGAGGGCTAGAATCAATGACCGTGCATGATATTTACATGTTTCTATGTTGAAAGCTTGTTTGATATTTACATGTTTCTATGTTGAAAGTTTGTTACTTAAACAGGATGATTTAGGATGCTCAGATTAGGTTCTAACCTGAATTGGATAGATAAATTATGATTAATTTATTTGGATGACTTTTTATATATGAAAGAATTGCTTGATGGTGCTGCCTAGTTGATTAATTACCTTGCTGAAGGATGTTCACTATAGTTGGGTTTTGGATGTAAAATATAGTGTGGCCATAGATGGTTAGTTTTTATGAACGATTGTGAGGTTGTTATGTTTCCCAAATTACTGGAAGTTCACATTAGATTTTTTCCATGTATTTGTTGTCCCATGTTGAACACAGGGTTGCCTAGTCAACAATTCAATGAAAAGACACAAGAAGCAGCCTTCGAGTAAGGCAGTTAACAAGAAAGGAGGGTGCAGAAGGCCATGCAAGGACACTGACCAATTTCCGTCTACTGAAGGCAAGACTACATCTCAGCCAAGATACAAGGAGACGGATAAGGTGGTCTGCTTTCTGTATCATAGCTTATGTGATGATTTGAATTGAATGTTCACTTTGTTATATTTTTGGGTTTACACCTTAGTATGATTTGGTTGTTCACTTTAATAGGGTTTTCTTTGTTTGTTAATTTAAATGATGATATGCATGAATTTACATCACAGCAATCCAAGACTGGTACGAGGAGAAAGGTGATTGTCAGTAGGAGCCGATCTAGACGAAGAATCAGAAAAGAAATTCCAAAAGAAAGTGTCTCAGAAAACACTGCTGCACCATTGGTAGTCTCGGAATCTGATGATGATGACCATGTCCCGCTTGCTAGAAGGATACGGTTATTCCGACAGCACCCTCCGCCACATGAATCAAGACAAGAAGATCCAGTGTTCAACGGCACTCATGAAAGTCATCAAGCTGGAAAAACTAACCTCAAAAATGGATCTCCACACACACCGCCAGCAGCACCTATACAGCTCAGTTAATAATTTGAAATTTGAAACTATTTAAAATGAATAATCTTACATTATTGGATGTAATTTTTCACCGTTAAACACACTTATAATGACTATATATCACAATTTCTGCTGATTCCCTAGCACTCCTCGTTTAGATAATTATATTTGTTTTAATTTTTATACTTATTTTAAATTAATCAAAACATTAAAACATAATTTAATCATACACACTTTGTATCAAATAAAATATAAAAATTTAATTTAATCTTTGTATTATTTTTTAGTATCTTTATGTTTTAATTTTTGTCTTTCGGTTTCAACCTTCTAAATTCAAACTAATAGTGCAAACTCCTGGCATGGACTTGTCCACTAGTTTAAATAAAAAAAAAAAAATCCATTTTTAGGAGCAGAGTGAGTTGAGAGGCTAGTGGTTGACTGGTTCTGATTGTATAAAGTTTTTTCCCTCCATTTTCCGAAGTACGGTTTTCTTCTCTCTCTTTTTCGTTAAGCAAGGGTTTAGGGGAGGGTTTGATGCATCGGACGGCAATAGAGCTTAACCGACACCATCAACGAATGAGATTTACGGGGTGCCACGTTTTTGTCTTGATCCAAGAATTGATGGCGATATCTATTGATTTCTTCTCCCAAGTTAAACTATTATTTAAATAAAAAAGAAAGAAAGAATATTTTAGTCTTATAAAATAATTTTAATTTGATAACATATGATTTTTGTAAGACTATTTAGTATTTAGAAAATAGATATTTTCATCTCTTGAGTAAATTTATTTTTTCAATTCATTTTTACATGAATGCCAAAGAGAATTATATTTTTATTAAATTAAGATTACTTTTAAAAAATTAATTATCATTTCTTTATTTTTTAAGTCATTTTGTCACCAATTAAATTTTTTAAAATCAAATGATAGTCTACTCCTTCCACCGTTCCACGTTGCGCCTCAACGATTCTCGCTCACACCAGGTTGTTTTTGCTTTTACCATTTTTCCTATTTCTTCTAACTAGGGTAAGCTCGAAAAAGATAATAATAATAATAATAATAATAATAATTAGGTTTATACAATATTGGAATACGAATTGTTTGATCACTTGAGTTTTTTTCGTAAAATATCTTTTATTACATATAATGTAAAATATTATTATTTCAAAAATTTGAATTAAAAATTTCTTAGTTAAAATATTGTTACATTTATAAATAGAATTTTTTATACATTTTAACGTAAAAAATAAAAATAAATTTATAAAGATAATTATATTATTTCATTAATAAAATAATTAATTTTTAAATACACTGTTTAAAATATTATTTAAATTTATAAATCTAGTTAAAAAAAATGTACAAAATCAATAATGCTAGAAAATCAATATAGTTCTAGCAAAAAATCAGCCAAATACTTATGGATAAATCTAAAATTTCTATGTAGATGGTGTTTATGTGCATTAAGATGTTTTTTTTTTTGTAAATTGGATGGTTCTTAATCTATTTTCTGATTTATCATATTTTAGATATTTGGAGAGGGAAAGAGAGTAAAGAGACAGAAGCTAATTAAATCAGTTTCCATAATTCACTGTAATGATACTGAAGATATCTCTTCCTAATTTAAATGTGGTGAAACATTTAATAACTCATATTTTAAATTAAAAATAAATAAAATTAATTACTATATTTATAATTAATTAATTTATTTCATTCTTGGCTGATTTGGAGTTGATTCATATACTTTTCCTTATAAATATATTATTATCTATTAATATCCATAACTAATAATAATAATAATAATAATAATAATAATAATAATAATAATAATAATAATAATAATAATAATAGCTAGATTGACAAAACAGTTAAAGAAAAGAACACATCAAATTAATAGTGTTTGAGATCTGTTCACAAAACACAATCACATGCCATAAATAAACCGAGTGGTGCCAGAAAAATTTTCAGTAAAATTATTCTTACTTCTGCAGTTCTGCTTGTTTCCATATATATTCTTAATCGAAAAAGGATATTCAGATCCACAACTATTTCTCACTAAACCCAGTTTCTGTAACTTCTATCCATTCACAGTTTTTTTTTTTTTTTTGTTATTATTTTTGTCATATCCTTCCCATATTTCTCAGTATTGCAGATTAATCAAGATCACGTGTTGTACGTTGTGAGCATTGTCCATTTTGAGAGAGAAAATTTGTTACCTTTCATCACCACTGCAGAAAAAGACATTTCTTCGTTGTGAATTTTGAGTATCTTGCACAACCTGTGGGTACAATTTGATACGGGTATGTGATGTTATTGATGCAATTGCTTTCTTTTCTTTTTTGTTTCTGGAAACTTCTCTTCAATTTTTGGGGTAGTTGAATTGCTTGTTTAATTGAGTTGTTTAGGATTTAAGCCTGGATCTGTGTTTGATGTGTGTGAATTTTCCTTGAACATGCTCTGTTTCAGTATTTGATTATTTATGTTCTGGTCAATCCTTGATCTGGGTTTGTATAAGGGAACACCCGTATTTCGTGTTGTTTGTTTGATTCAGAATTACTATAATATGAATTTGTATTATTCTTGTTTACTGAATACTATCTAGATACTTGTTCTGTTGCTTAGTAATAAGTAGGGTGTAAATATGATCTTGATTTTATTATAACTTTAATAATGTGTAGAGTATTCTAGGCACTATGTGTCTAGTGATTTAATTTCTTTGGTTTTAAAAAATGAGGAGTGTTGGGGGCCAGCAACCTTTGTGATCTGTAGCTATCAAGTAACCATCAATAATGTTTTTAATGGTATGAGATTTTATCCAATAGTGTGGAATTACTCATTTTTCTCTTACTGGTTACATCCTGGCCAAAATTTAATAAAGTTGCTTGCCCCTAGACTTTTCCTTTAAGAATTATAACTATAGTATTTAAATTTATGATTTAGTGGAATTTAATCTGTTGTTTAATTGGAAATATATAAGCAGTTTGAGTAGGGTGCTAATGAGAAATATGAATTGTGATCAACACTGTTTTTCTTCTACAACTGCTTTATATAGGAAAATAGCAATAGACATTAGTATCTTGATCAAACCATTTTGGATATGCATTTTTCAGTTTTCAGTTTTTTTTTCTTTTGTCTTTTTATTCATTTGTTTGTTATCAGTTATCTTGAGCAGGCCACTAGTGTTGTATTGCAGAGTCTCTGATAGAAGTTAATCTTCATATGGACAGGTATATTTTAAAGAAGTGAAAATTTTGGAGACTGAGAAATTCGGCATGTTCAGATTATCTCCTCGGAGGAATCAAAGATCGAAAGGCTTCAAGGTGAAGCATGCTCTACAACTAATCCTCTTGCTTGGCATTTGTATCTGGTTGGTTTACCAAATCAAACATTCCCATGAGAATAAAGGATCCAAAGGTGAAAACCAAAAAATCAGTAGTGATTTGAAATTAGGGAGGAAGGATCCCCGTCCTCGTGTGGAGGAAACTTCAGTGATCGATGCGAGGCACAAGGAGGAGGATGACGAGGAGGAAGAAAACAAGCATGAGGAGCAAACCAAACTGGATGGTGTTAACGGTGTGGAAGATGAAGCCCTGATGCAAAAGAATGAGATAAGTAGCAGTGAAGACAATTCAGAGAATGGACAGGATTCAGTGGACAAAGAGAATGAAGAGAGTTCTGAAAACGACGGGACTCACATGGAAAGTGTGCAGCATAATATGGAGGAGGACAATACGGAGAGGGAGCATGGAGAGGATGATAAAAATGACACGGAGGAGAACAAAGAAAGCGGAGAAACTATAGAGAAGGGTGTACAAGAGAATGAAGAGACAGAAGATAACGGGAACGAAGCAATCAACCAGAGTGAAACAGAAGTGAATGAACTTGAGCAGAATAATGAGCAAGATGGTAAAGAAAAGGAGGAGAGAAATGAAATTGAAGCCGAGAAAGAAGAGCATGATAATAAGATTCAGGAAGAGACTTCATCTGAAAATCTGGTTCAAGATGGAGGCATGAAAGAAGAGGAGGAGCGTAGAGAACAACAATATGCTGGAGATAATGCCTCGAGTGCTGTAGACCATAAGTCAGAAGATGTCTTTGATGAAACTTCTAACAAGGCAGAAAAATTTGACAAAAGGGAAAACAATGAATTTGAGTCGGGGTCTGAGAAAAGTGGCTCTGAAAATACCGAAGTGACTGATTCCACTGTGACAACAGACAGCCAAGAAAATGATGGCGAGAATGAGGCAAATACAGAGAATGATTCCCAGAAGAGTTCTATTTCGGAATCAGGCGAGCAACAAGAAGTTCGGCATAACTTCAAGAATGAGTCTACAGATGAGACTGACACATCTTTCACCACTGAGAAACATAACGAAACATCAGAAAACTCAGACTCCAAGGTAGAGGACTCCAGCATGCAAAAATCATTGCCGGATTCCGACAATGCTAACTCAGATACTGCAGCAGATGAGACCGGTTCCAGTTCAAAATCTTCCTCAGAAACTCTTGATAATGATGCAAAAAATGGAGAATTTCAGGACAGTGCTAACAATAGTTCTATTGTGAATGAAAATTCCAACACCAATTCTGTCCAAGAAGAAGCACAAGAGAATGTTCAATCATCCAAAACACCAGAATCTGATAACAAAGATTCAAACCAAGAAGGGGAACTCACTACCACTGATACTACATCAGAGCAGAAAAAGGACAAATCCTCAAACGAAGAAAACAAGACAGATGCAGTGGAGAATGAGAGCGAGAGCAAAAACACTAGCGAAGACAATTCTGATTCTACTTCTGATCAAAACAAGGATGATTCTTCGAAATCAGAGAACAACACTGATGCAAACCAGGATGGCTCAAATGCTGATATAAATGAGAAAGATGCATCGTCCAATGCAGAACTGAACGAGAACAAGAATGAGAACGAAAACGAGAATGAGAACAGTGATCGGAGCAAGACGACAAGCGAAAATGATGATGAAGGTTCTCAAAATGAATCAGTGGAATCACAAAATGAGAAAGAGGAAATTGCACACACTGATGTGGATAGCAATTCCAACTTGCATGAGGATCAAGGAAGTTCTGATCGGGTCGATTTGGGAACTTTGCCGGACACCAATGGGGAAAGCAATCACAGAGATGTTGCTACTGCAGAGTGATAATGCACTGCAATAAAATTAGTTTTATCTTTTTCTTTCTTCTTTTAGTTACAATTAGTTTGTCATCTTTGCTTCTTCTGATCCTCTGCTTTCGTTTTTGGTTGAGCCATGCGCTGTTCTTTAGGTGGTTTATGATATGAAAGTTTTTGGTTCCGTAGGATTAGAACATGAATATTTAGCGTTATAGTTTAAGCTGTATAAATTATATCCTGTTCAACTGAACTGTATTAAATGCAAGCAATAATAGTTCCAACTTACTTTGAAACTATTGTGCTCTTTATGCATATTGCATCCTCCAAAAATAGAAGAAAAACGAGAAGGAACTTGGATAGTTAATAAAATGGTGGTTACTTTCATGAAAATGTTTTCATGTGAATGTCTTCATGTGAAAATCATACTCATAACTTGGATGCTGCATTGGAAAGAGTATGACATATAGGTCCTTTTGGAGTTGATGAAGTAAATCTCTGAAATATTTTGTGATGGATTTATAAGAGTGAAAAAAATAAAAAATAACGTAAATTCATTAAAAAACGAAAAAATTGCAATGAACTTATTAGGGGGGGGGGGGAGAGAGAGAGAAGTATACCAAATACATGATTGACAAATAAATTATATAATAGTTTAACAAGATGTTCACATATGCCAGTGTCCTTTTTGGTAATTAATTAAAAAAATAGCTCAATCAAATAGCTCAAGTTCAAAAATAATTAATTAAAAAAATATAAACATTTAAAAGATGTTAGTTTTACCTAGTCAATTTTAGAGAAAAGTCGAAAGACGGGAAAAAGATTACGATTGGAAGTGTTCATCTTCAAAGTTTAGTTACATCTTGAAAGTACAAAGTATCATTATTGTATCACAAGTATGAGAGTGTAATTTTGCTACTCTCAAATTATAAGTCAACTTTCATTTGTTTTTTTTTATTGTTTTTCGTATTTTTCAATCTGACAAGTCCATGATTAATTTATCACGAATTTGAGTTATATTTAAGAATTTGTCACTAATTAATAAATTATTACATATAATTATATTATGTATATTAAAAATCAAATCAATTTCTAGTATAAAATATATGTTAAAATACAAAATACATATTAAAAATAAATTAAACAACACATATATTAAACTTACATGATAGCTAATTTAGTGACTACTTTTTTATATACATATAACATTTTTGTTATTCTTAATACAACACACATTTATAACAAAATTGAATAAACACCCAATCCGATTACTGTCCATTCCAAAATAGGATAAAATAATTCCTGTCGAAAAAATAGATCCATCCCAGTTCCTGCCCATGTCTTCCGTGAGTCATGGCAACCCCTCCGTCATCTCCCCTCACCAAATTTAACGAAAGAGACCAAGTGACACTTAACGTTGTTGATGTGGACGCCAAGTCACTGTTAAGTGATATGTTGGCGAATAAAGAATGGTTAGGGATCAATTTGTCTCTCTACGGGCAATGGTTAGGGGTTGATTTGTCCCTCTTTATCCACAAAAAATGATATCATTTTACGTACTGCAGTGAACCAAAACCTATGTTATTTGGAGGTGATTATTCATCTCAACTGAAACCTCCTACTTCTCTTCCAAATCAAATACAAACAACATAACACTATAAGAAAGTTGCTGAAAATCGTCAGATTTACCAGCAGAATTACCAAAAAAATCCGCCGATAAATTTATTACCGTGGAATTTAGCAGTGGACAAATTCAAACAATAAAATCCTCAACTCTGGATTTTTTAGTCCACTGCTAATTATTGACTCTATATTTACATTTATAAATACCCTACCCCTCAGTTATAATTCAAACCTAATCTACTAAAAACATGTTAAAACCTTTACTAACTTAAACATCAGAGTCCCTTGCAGGTACCATCCCCCAACTTCACAAAGATGTCAGATGACGACATCCAAGTCGCAAAGAGATATCGGACAAATCATACAAAGGCATTTGGACCTCACGTCCAAGCCCAATGCAATCCGCTTTCAGGTAACCCTCAGAACATTGACGTCGTTGCTGGAGACCTAGAAATCAAGACCGTACAATGACAAACGACATCTCAGAAGATGGATACATAGCTTCCGATTCAGAAGCCCGAGAGGAAGAACAACACAACTACAAATGAATGTTAGTCATACTGCTAGAAGATGATAGGGGAAGAGGTGCGGCCAAAGATGTGCACACTTTAAATCCGGAGGAACATATATAGGATAAGCTCAGAAGTGCACTGACTCGAAGGATCTACACCAAGGGATCCCATGGAGATCATGAACTTGTCCACGAACATCAAGGTTGGCTAGAACAACTCGAGCAGGAACTAGAGCGACAACGAGAATATGAAAGAGCCCTGAGAAGAGAAGTTCGACGATGAAGGGAGCTAGAAGAAAGGCTCTTGAAACTAGAGTCTGACTTTAAGGGTATGAGAATCTGAGTTGACCGAGAAGAAACGCCTCTGATAGGCGAAGATCCATCCATAGAAGAAATCATACAGGATAAAGTTCCTAAAAACTCTAAGAGCCCGAACATGGATCTTTATGAGGAACCACCAATCCTAGGCATCATTTGAGCAATTTCAAAAGGCGAATGTACTTGGCAGATACATCGGATGAAACTCGTTGCAAAGTCTTCCCGACCACGTTAACAAAAGCAGCCATGAAATTGTTTGATAGTTTACCACCTTGATCGGTCACATGCTTCGACGATTTGGCCAGAAGCTTCCTTACTCGATTTTCCATCTAAAAGGATAAGGTCAAGCATACGCCAAGTCCCTTAGGAGTGAAACAAGAAGTCGAGAAATCTCTATGAGTTTATATTGAAATATTCAAAAAATCATGCTTAAAGATTCAAAATCTACCTACCAAAGCAGTCATCATGGGACTAGTCAATGGCCTTAGAGAAGGACCCTTCTCCTAATCCATATTAAAGAGGCACCCGACCTTGTACGAGGTACAAGAGCGAGCCAAAAAATACATTAACATGGACGAAACTACTTGGTTGAGAGACCCTTTGCCGAGACAACACATTCAATATCCAGATCGAGGTAGAGAAAAGAAATCAAAGAATAAAGAAGAATACAACTCGGACAAAACTCGAAGATATCACACTCCGCTTTCTTGTTGACATTTACAGAGAGATCTGCCACACTGAAAATATTCCACCCCCAGGCCGATCAAAAATAAAAAAAGTGAAAGTTGGTCCGAATACTGCGAATACCACAAAATCTACAACCATTCCACAAATGATTACTATGACTTGAAAAATGAGATCGAGAAATTGGCTAGGGAAGGTCGGTTGGATAGGTATTTAGCAGACAGGTCGGATGATTAGAGTAAAAGAAAAAGATATGAAGAAGACAGGGCATGCTAGGATCAGCCACCACGAACTCCTGAGAGGCACATCCATATGATTTTCGGAGGATTCACAAAAAGAGGAGTAACAAAATCCTCCCGCAAGAGACACTTTAAAGAAGTCTATTAGGTCGGTGAGGATGCTGAGACCCCAGACCTCCCCAGCATTACCTTCACAAAAGAGGATACCCAATGAGTAGTACCCAGACATGATGACCCTATCGTGATCACAATGATATTCACCAATAAAAACTTCCCCAGAACTTTAGTAGAACAGGGGAACTCGGTAGACATCCTGTTCAAACCAACTTTTAATAAGTTGGGCCTGGAAGAAAAGTATTTAAAGGTGTACCCAGATACCCTCTTCGGTATGGGAGACACACCGATCTGACCTCTAGGATTTATTTCCCTCTACACCACTTTAGGAAAGGCCCAAGATAAAAAACCTTGAGCATAGACTACATAGTGATCGATGTGGCATCAACCTACAACGCCTTAATAGGTTGGACAATACTAAATCGACTTGCTGTAGTAGTCTCCACTCCTCACCTTTGTATGAATTTTCCTACTCTAGAAGGGATAGCCACTATAAGGGGGGGGGGACCAAAACTAGCAAGAAGATATGATGAGCGAATATTTTATACGCTTTTTGGGGGTAATTTCATGTAGATTTTAGTATGTTTTAGTTAGTTTTTAGTATAATTTTATTAGTTTTTAGGCAAAAATCATATTTCTGGACTTTACTATGAGTTTGTGTGTTTTTCTGTGATTTCAGGTATTTTCTGGCTGAAATTGAGGGAGCTGAGCAAAATTCTGATTTAGGCTGAAAAAGGACTGTTGATGCTGTTGGATTCTGACCTCCCTGCACTTGGAATAGATTTTTTGGAGCTACAGGAGTCCAATCGGTGCTCTCTCAATTGGGTTGGAAAGTAGACATCCAGGGCTTTCCAGAAATATATAATAGTCCATACTTTGCACAAAGATAGATGACGTAAACTGGCGTTCAACGCCAGTTCCATGTTGCAGTCTGGCCTTCAACGCCAGAAACAGGTTACAACCTGGCGTTCAACTCCAGAAACAGCCCAGACATGTGAGAAGCTTAAGTCTTAGCCCCAACACACACCAAGTGGGCCCCATAAGTGGATTTCTGCACTATCCATCTTAGTTTACTCATTTTCTGTAAACCTAGGTTACTAGTTTGTATTTAAACAACTTTTAGAGATTTATTTTGTATCTCATGACATTTTAGATCTGAATTATATACTCTTTGATGGAATGAGTCTCTAAACTCCATTTTGGGGATGAGGAGCTCTGCAGGTCTCGATGAATTAATGCAATTATTTCTGTTTTCCATTCAAACATGCTTGTTCCTATCTAAGATGTTCATTCGTGCTTCACTATGAATAAGGTGATGATCCGTGTCACTCATCACCTTCCTCAATCCATAAACGTGTGCCTGACAACCACCTCCGTTCTACATCAGATTGAATGAGTATCTCTTAGATTTCTTAATCAGAATCTTCGTGGTATAAGCTAGAATTTATTGCAACCTTCATGAGAATCCAGAAAGTCTAAACCTTGTCTGTGGTATTCCGAGTAGAATTAAATGATTGAATGGCTGTGACGAGCTTCAAACTCGCGATTGTTGGGCGTAGTGACAGACGCAAAAGGATCAATGGATCTTATTTCGACATGATCAAGAACCAACAGATGATTAGCCGTGCTGTGACAGAGCATTTGGACCATTTTCACTGAGAGGATGGGAAGTAGCCATTGACAACAGTGACACCCTACATACAGCTTGCCATGGAAGGAGCCTTGCATTTATGAAAGTGAGGAAGCATTATGTTACAGAAATTCAGAAGACAAAGCATCTCCAAAACTCCAACATATTCTCCATTATTGCATAATAAGTAATTCGAATTTTTCAACATCATTTACTATTTTTATTCCAACTTTGTATTATTTAATCCATGTCCTATTGTTCATTTGCAAGTCAACTGATAATCATAATTGGTATCCTGACTAAGAATAACAAGATAGCCATAGATTGCTTCAAGCCAACAATCTCCGTGGGATCGACCCTTACTCACGTAAGGTATTACTTGGACGATCCAGTGCACTTGCTGGTTAGTTGTACCAGAATTAAAATTTGAGATAAGTGATTACAATTCCGTGCACCAAGATGCTACAATGAAAGCTTGAACCTAAGGAGGTATACGAAAGGGAAAGTGATCAACAACATCGAACTTGGAGGTTTCCAAGTTCAGGAGGAACTAAGACCCCAACCGGAAGGAAAGATTGAGGAAGTTCAAATCTGGAATGAGGTTGGGAAGACAACAAACATAGGAGTAAATTTAGAACACCAGTTAAAAGAAGAACTCGTTAAGCTCCTACGGAATAATTTCAACTTCTTTACCTAAAAAGCTTCCGATATGCCTGGAATTCATCCTGACCTCATGAGCTACAAGTTTGTCGTCTACCCTGGCTCATGACTTGTTCAACAGAAATGATGAAAGCTTAGCCCCGAAAGGGTAAAAGTCGTTGAAGAGCAAGTCCAAACACTTTTGGAAGGCGGATTCATAAGGGAGGTAAAATACCCGTTATGGCTCATTAACATGGTGCTCGTGAAGAAATAGAATAGAAAGTGGAGGATGTGTATTAACTGTACCAACATCAACAAAGCTTGTTCCAAGGACCATACCCACTTCCCAATATTGATGCTTTGGTAGATTCGGTCTCAAGCTACAAATATTTATCCTTTATGGATGCATATTCGGGATACAACCAAATTCTGATGTACAAGTTAGATTAAGAGAAGACCACTTTCATTACTCCCAAGGTGAACTACTACTATGTGGTAATGCTTTTTGGGTTGAAAAATGATGGGGCCACTTATCAAAGGTTAATGAACAAGGTATTCTCATCCCATCTCAAAAAATTGATGGAGGTCTACGTAGATGATATTCTTGTAAAAACCAAGGAAGAAATCAGTCTGCTGTCCAAACTCACAGAAGTGTTCAACACAATAAGGTAGTATGGGCTGAGATTAAATCCCAGAAAGTACATCTTTGCAGTAAAAGTTGAGAAGTTTCTGGGATTCAGGCTCACCCAGAGAGGCATTCGTGTGGAATTTAAAGTCCACAAACTAACCGACAAGTACACCGGGTCGTACCAAGTAATACCTCAGGTGAGTGAGGGTCGATCCCACGAGGATTGATGGACTAAGAAACAATGGTTGGTTAAACTACTTAGTTAGGCAAACAAAAAAATAGTGTTTGAGAGTTTAATTGCATTAAATAGTAATTAAGAATATCAGAAAGCAAGCAATAAATAAGTTGTGAAATATATGTAGGGAAACATTTAAGGTTTCAGAGTTATTTATTTTCTGGATTGACTTTTCTTACTAACTATTTTAATCATGCAAGATTTAATTCATGGCAAACTATATGTGACTAGACCCTAATTCCTTAGACCTTCCTAGTATCCTCTAAAATTCATTAACTGTCAATTCCTTGGTCAATTAATTCCAATTAGAGGGTGATGATCAAATTCCAGTTTATATGCCACAAAAATCCTAATTACCCAAATATAAGAGGATTATATGACACGTATCCCATTAAATCTAGATAATTAGAATTTAGGAGAAATTGTTTTCAAGCTATTGTTCAAGTAAAGAGCTTTTCCAAGTTATACAAGAACTCAATTAGAAAGAGGGTCATACTTCCGTTCCACCCAAATTCATAAGATAAAGAACGAAAACAATTCTTGAAATATAAATTAAAACATGAATTAAAATAGAAAAATAATAGTATCAATCCATACAATAGACAGAGCTCCTAACCTTAACAGTGGAGGTTTAGTTGCTCATGGTTCAGAGAAGAAAATCAGGATTCAGGTAAACTGTAGAGTACGGAATGTAAATTGGAATAGAATCCTAATATCTTTTATATCTAATCCTAATTAATTTAAAATCTAATATCTAAAATTAAGATAATGTCTTTTCCTATTTTCAAATTAAAAATTTGAATCAGAATCAATTAAATAATCTGCGCCTTGTAACGTGGGGACCACTTGGCTTCACTAGATCCGCGCCTAACTTGACAGAGAGCTGCGCCTTACTTGAGTGCCAAAATGGGGCCCAGAAATTGCCCCCAGCGTTTTCTGTGTTCTTTGCACGTGGCGTATGTCACGCGTACGCGTCAGTCACGGGTACGCGTCGATGGTCTATTCTGCGTGTCACGCGTACGTGTGAGGTACGTGCACGTGTCGCTGCACAAATCTCCAAATCACGCGCAGGCATCGGGTACGCGCACACGTCGCGATGGAAAGCTCCAAATCACGCGCAGGTGTCGGGTACGCGCGCGCGTCGCTCTTCGCTGTCCTCTCCTTTAATTCTTGTGCTGCAGAAACTCCACCAAATCCAGCCAAATGCTACCTAAAATAAACAAAATTGCACGAGACTCAAAGTAGCATCCATAGTGGCTAAAAGATAGTTAATCATTGATTAAACTCAACAATTTAGATGCAAATTCACTAGAAAAAGATAAGAAAGATGCTTATGCATCAGGCATCAAAGCCAACTTGGAAAAATGTAAGGCCATCATGGAAATAAAAAGTCTGACTTACTTAAAAAATGTCTAACAGCTAAATGGCAGTCTGGCAACCTTGTCTAGATTTTTGGCCGGGTCGGCTTTGAAATTCCTACCATTATTTACAATACTCAAGAAGGGACACCAGTTTCAATGAACTCAAGACTTCAAAAAATTATTGAGCCAGTCACTAATACTAACTCAACTCGAAGAAGGAGAAGAACTCGTGATATACTTAGCCGTTGCAGATAAGACCATAGCCTCAGCCTTGGTCCGAGAAGATAAGGAGGGATAGCGACCTGTTTGTTTCACAAGCAAGGCATTACAAGGGGTGAAACTGAACTACCAAAAGACTCTGATCTTACTTTCAAGCTCACACTATCAAAGTCTGAACTAACCAATCTATGAAGCATATACTCCAAAACACGAACATTGCAAGTCAGATGCTACAATGGGTTGTGAAATTATCCGAGTTCGACCTTAAATATGAAACTTGGACAGCAATCAAATCTCAATATTTGGCTAACTTCTCGGCCGAATACACGGGTTAACAACAAGGAAGCTCAGCAGCTTGGCATTTATGTGTGGATGGATCATCAAATAAAGGTGGTAGTGGGGCAGAAATCATTCTTGAGAATAAAGAAGGAACTCGAATAAAGCTCTCATTAAAATTTAAGTGTCCAGACTGCAACAACCAAGCCGAATACAAAGCTATGCTTGTTGGCTTAAAGCTAGCCAATAAAGTCAGAGCATCAAAAGTCACAGTGTTTAGTGACTCCCAAGTGATAACCTCTTAGATAAATGGGGATTACCAAGCTAAAGATCTTAACGTGAAGAGGTACTTGGAGAAAACACTAGAAAAACTTCGACAATTTTAGGGAACAGAGGTCAGACACAACTCGAGAACTAAATTGTCAAGCTGATGCCTTCTCCAAACTAGCAAGCATTAAGCCAGGGGAAACAATAAAAGCCTGATCCAGGAAACTCTCCACATACCATCAGTGGCCAAGGAAGTTGACAAGTCGAACGCATTGACTATCTCCAATCTAAACTTAGGTTGGATGACTTCTATTATTGAATATCTCACATTTGATGTCATCCCTAAAGAAAAAAGGGAAGCAAGGAGACTTATAAGGGAAGCACAGAAATATACTTTGGTTCACAACATTTTCTATAGAAGAGGAGTATCTACACCCTTACTGAAGTGCGTCCCGACCTCCAAAACTGAAGATGTCCTAGAAAAAGTACATAGTGGCATCTGTGAAAATCACTTAGGAGCACAGTCACTAGTTAAAAAAGTGATATGGGCTGGCTTCTTTTGGCTGACCTTGCAGAGGAAAGCGGCTGACTTCTCAAGTGCCCGTCCTGCCAAATGCATATAAATTTCCATGTGGCACCACCAAAAAAGCTCATCAGTATCACCTGACCATGGCCTTTTGCAAAATGAGGTTTGGACTTGCTCGGATCATTTTCTCAAGCATCCGAGCAGGTAAAATTCCTTACAGTTGGGATTGATTATTTCACTAAGTGGATTAAGGCAGAACCTCTGGCAATAGTCATAGCTCAAAGACGTCGGAGATTCTTCTACAAGAATATTGTCACCCGATTTGGGGTTCTATATTCCATAGCTACGGACAATAGTACTCAGTTTACCGACTCAACGTGGCAAGCCTCAAAATTAGGTACCAATTCACATCAGTAAAGCAACCTCAAGTCAATGGACAAGTAGAAGTTGCGAAAAAAGTCGTATTGGCAGGGCTCAAAAGAGGACTACAATAGGTAAAAGGAGCTTGGGCTGAAGAGCGCGCGCAAGTTCTATGGGCAAATCGAACAAATTTCCATTCCACAATGGGAGAATCTCCGTTTTGACTTGCTTATGGCATAGAAGCTATGATTTCTATAGAAGTAAATGAAGAAAACCAAAGGGTAAGGTTCAACAATAAAGTGAAAAATATCCAAACTCAAACAGAAGAGCTCGACCCCCTCCTAAAAATCCGAGAACAAGCTCGGATAAGGGAGGAAGCATTGAAATAAAGGATTCTACAAGGTGCAACAAGAAATTTATTAGAAGAAATTTTTCCACGAACAATCTCATATTAATTAGAAATGACATTGGAGTATAGAAGTCGGGCAAAAGAAAAATTGACTGCGAATTGGAAAGGACCTTACAAGATCATCGAAGTCTTGGGAAAAAGGTTGCTATAAATGTTCGACCTACAAGGGAACGAACTCCCTAGGTCATGGCATGCATGTAATATGAAGATATACTATAGCTATAAAGCGCACCTTGCTCCTTGGTGTAATCTTTTTTCCGACTTCATAGTTTTTTTTCCAAGAAAGGATTTCCTAAAGGGGGTTTTAACGAGGCATCATAGCAAGGGATAGAAGTTAAAAATGAAAACATGAACCCATTAGGCAATCCTAATCTTCAACTTCATAGAAGTTCAAGGTTAGGGTCTTAACTAATTCCAACAGGGTCAATTCGCTAAAGTCTCAGCTCTATCAGTTACCTCTAGCCTTAATTTTTCCAAATGTATCAGCATATTTATCCTCTGTCTTAAGATTTTTCAATTCTGTAGGATCAATCACAAATACAAATTAAATACAAAAGCAATCACAAATAAGCACAATTAGAACAAGTAGTACAACTAGCAGTTAGGCAGGATTATCAGATAGGCAAACTAAAATACACTTATGCACACCCAAACAATTACAAACAAATATAGTATGATGTATACATGTCCTACTGGCCATGAGCTCACTTGTCGGTTATATTGCCAATTTCGATACATCCAGTAGCTAACCCGGACATTGTGTCTCGGTTGTGCAGCCCCAGGAGGAATATAAACAAAGGAGAATTCCTTTTCACCTTCTCCTGGAGGAATTACGAAGGAGTGTGCCTTTTCACATTCGAAGGAGTGTGTATTTCCACCTTGCAACTAGAGAGAAATGTGGAGGAACAATATGAAAGAGATTATCTTTTTACCTTTTCCACATCCACACCACAACAAGAGAGAAAATCCTTCATCCTCAACTTGTTTAGTCGCTCTGAGATATAATGCTCGCCACATTTCACAATTAAAAATTGAATCGAAGAAAATCTTCAACCTTCTATCAAATTTCCTGATATAACAAAAGAGGGAACCCTCAACCCCGCTTGTCCGCTACAAGAGAGAAAATTCTCAACCTCAACTTGTCTAGCCGTAAGCAGAAAAAGTCACCCTCCTCATCATGGACGGGACGAACCTCCACACCCACAATAATTTCATCCGGCTAACCAATGGTTTATCCGAGAATTAGTCAATTCAATTCATTATATGCTTCTCCAGTATATTCAATGCTTGAAAATTAGTTATTCAACTCCATATGGAGATTTAAGCGGGTTACAAATATGCTGGAAAGGCTAAATAGTTCTAAAATAACATCTTAGCAAAAACAGAGAAGTCGTGCGTACGCATGCCTCGTGCGTACGTGCGAAACCTGATTCATGAAATTGGAAATTTGCAAACGATGCGTACGCGGGCCTCGTACATACACGGGAGTTCGAATTCATGTGTACACACGCATGGTGCATATGCGTGGGACCTGGTTCTGCCCCACATTCTGCAAAATCTGCAATTTTCAGTTTTTGACACCAATTTTCAAACTTCTATATCTTTTGTTACAAAATTCAATTTTTCTCCATTCTTCGACGGTTTTAAAGTAACCATTCCCAATTTTAATTCAAGATAAAGTTCACTTGATTTCAAACTCCGAACGCCAAGTTATGCCCCGTCAAAATTGGTTAAAATCACCAAATTACCAATTTTTCTGCACAATTCAAATTCATCATTTCTCAAATGCTCCTCTTTTAACACCCATGACTCTCACCCTTATGCATCACTTACACTTAATCATTAATTCCAATTTTCAAAATCACATCATTTTCATTCAAAACTCAAAACCAACCATTCTCACCAATATCTCTACTTCACCTCATTCTTAATCTCATGTTCATATAACTCCAAGACAAACCTTAATCAATCTTCACAATCCAATTTGATACTTAATTTGTAATAATTCAATTTCAATAACATATCACAATACAATCTAACACTCAATTATTCACCAAACATTAATTTTCATTCCCAAAATCATATCATTTGACATTCTAACTCAAACTCAATAATTTTATCATCCAAATCCAATTTCATATATCGTTCAAAACAATTCCAAACTCAAAACTCATACCACAACACAATTAATTTTGCTAAACTTACCAAGACTTATCCAATCACATCCTCCGACCTAAAAATTTATTCAATATGGGTGTAGCTCACCCAATCACAATCCCCGATCTAATTTTCATTCAATCATCAATAGTAAATCAAACCATAAATTCACTCAATTATTCAACTAAACCATCATCAATCAACAACATCAATTATTCAACATTATCATAGGGTCATCTAACCTAGATTTTCGCATAGTGTCATATAATGTGTACCCAAAACCAAAATCCATACATCGTTGAAGGCAGTTTCCAACCTTGTGAACCTTTCTTCGGTCACCCAAGCCTCCACCAAGTTCTTCCCAATCAAACCAAGCACACAATCTGCACCAACTCAATCCAAGCAAGCCATCACTCTCATTCAATCTAATTACATCAATTTTCAAGCAAACACTAGGATTTTTTGCACAAAATTAGAGAAAATAAGGGGAAAAATCCCTTACCTCTTTCTACATGTTCTTGGGTCAAAACTCCATTAGAAGTTGTGCTTGAGTTTCTCCTAAAGCATCAAAATTACAAACTTCAACACCTCATCGTACAAAAATGCGAATATAGTGGAAAAAATAAAAATGGGTCAAAGTTCTCGTGAGTACTTACCACAAAAATTAGATAGAATTGAAGATGATGATGAGATGAATGCATGGGAGCAAACGAGTCGTCGATCGGAGCTCCGATTTGAGAGAAAAGTATATTTGTAAGTGTATGTGAATACTATTAGGGTTCTCTCCCTTCTCTTCTCTCAAGGCTCGTGCTCTCTCTTCTCTTTGTGCAAAAATGAATGAAAATTGGGAAAGAGTGGGAGAGTGTCATGTTTTGGCTAAGTGAATGAAGGACATTTTTATCCTTTTGTCCATTAGTCCCACTTAAGGCCAAAATTTTAAAGAAAAGTGTTCCAATTTTTATTTTAAATATTTTTTTGGTTATTTCTACATTTTTATTTGTCTCATACGTAGTACCGTACAAACTTAAGCTTGTACAATTAATTATAATGCCGGTATGTATTTTTTCACAAAATTATATTTTCGCACTCCAATTAATTTTCTAAGTTATATTTTTACCAGTAAATTTTTAAATTATAAATTTTTTTAACCCTTACCTAGAGGTTTAAACTATCTCAACTCAATTTTAATTAATCAATTGACTAGTTAATATTTTTCTGGGTCTTACATTTGTAAGTTGAAAAAACTAAAAGAAAATTTTAGAGGACAACAGAAGATCGAGCTCCCGACTAACCAGTTGATAAACTTTCATGAAAACTCAGGATTAGGGTGAAGTTGAGAAAGGGCAACTCTACAAATACAAAGGATTTTTAGTTCAAAGTCAGAAAAGGGAAGACTCACTCCTAACTTGATAAAAAGGCATTTGTACATGAAAACAAAATGGCGCTCCGACTTATCAAGTCAGGAAAAGCAAATCCTATCCTCAAGGTCAGGAGCCACTATCTCGTACTTCTCCTTGTCCTCCCTCCCTTTACAAAGCCTATGCTGCCTATGAAAAGTCTCTATATACTCATTATCAATTACGAGGATAACATAGAGAATAGTAATATCTACCTAATCTAAGTCTGACGAAACTTTGGTAGACATTCTAAGAATTATAGAACGAGACATAAATGGTTATGCCTACAAAACAAAAGAAAGTAGTCACTACAAAAAACTCACGAGCTACAAACCAGGAACAACAATATGGCATACAAAAACATCGAACCATTCTAAAAAATAAGACCTTTACCATGTTTTACTGAGAATACGAAATGGCACCGTTACTCAGAATGAACATGGCACCATTCAGGAGCAAGATAAAATCTAAAAATTTCAACAAACAAAGTAACAAATTCACAAAATCAGATTCCACCAGATTCTACAGATTCTTTTCAGATTCTACAAAATTCTTGCAAATAATAACAAAGGTTTACGGTAAACAAGAAAATAAGCAAGAGTTAGTTTAGATAGGAATTTTTTCAAACAAGAAGCCACATTCGCAGGAAACCAGCAAATTTCAAACAACAACAATCAACTAGTAATGAATAAGTAAAGAAGAACAAGAGAAAAACCAACCTTGAAGAAGAACAGGAAGAAGGAATGCACGCAACAGCAAAACAAACGGACGATCTCCAAAATCTTCTCAAGAAAAACGAAGAAGAAGGTAGAGAAACCTTGATGAAAAGAGTGAACGGCGAGGCCGAAGAAAGTCAAAGTGGAAAATGCAGAAGAAGAAACAAAAAAGAGGTAAGAGAGTAATTATGTTTATATATAGTCATTAGGGGAAAAATAGTAAAAATACCCCTCATTTGCTAACATGCATGGTTACCAAGGTAACTAAAAAAATGCGCAAACAGTTATGAAAAGACATAACGTTCAAATTTAAAAATACGCCGAGTACCCGACCTGGTACCAAGAAACGTGATGTACCCGACGTGATAAGATGAAGATCATCATGAATCTAGACCGACTTGGAGATGCTTGAACCCGAATCCATGAAGCTCAGTCTCAAGTAGAGGCACTGTTCATACCTTGACCTAATACACAGCCAGACCTAAAGTGAATAAATCCCAATCTACAAACATTAGTCAAGTAAACACCAATCCAACCTGATAAAGTTCAGCCATAATGACATCAGACTAGGAATTACTTATCTGAATAAGTAACCAATTCCTACAATCTCTCCTACTCATCTAGAAAGGAGATTTGAACAACTTTTCTAACAAAAAAGAACAACTGCCCACCATCAATGGTGAAACGACTTTAAAAGGCGATTATTGACTTTACATCTACACTTATAAATACCTGACACCCTCAGGTATAATTCGAACCCAATCTACTAAAAACTTGCTAAAACCTTTCCTAACTTAAGCATTAGAGTTCCTTGCAAGTACCATCCTCCGTCTTCACCAAGACGTCAGATGGCGACATCCTAGCAGCAAGTAACATTGGGCAAATCATCCAAAGGCGTTTGGACCTCAAGTTCAAGCTCAAACCAACTCAATTTCAGGTAACCCTCGGAATAGTAACTTTGGCCCCATGAATTTGTTTTTCACGCATTCTTTACTGTCGGATTTATCTCCCAGTAAATCTGAAGGTAATATATTATTTGTTAATAATTAAATGACGAATTCAACCAATGATAAATCTTGAAGGACTTGGTCATGTGGTGGATAATGAAGTGAAAGAATTAGAGGAATGGTGAATTGGATTAGAGAATAAGTGGAAGAAGTGTAGATTCAAAATCAATGAAACTAGATGCCTTTCTTTTGGATGTAGTGTTTTTGCATTTCTTTGTGGGCTGTAATTACAAACTTGTTCAGAGTAATTGTGTAGGAAACTTATGAATGATTTGGATTATTTGAAAGTTGTTTATCTTATGGGATGACATTGAGTATTGGAACACTTTTGAAGATAAACAAAAATGGATTATTACGATCAATGTTTACAATTGGGTTAAGTACGATTTTGGTCCCTGAGATATAAACCGAAAATTATTTTTGTCCCCAATCGTTTTTTGCATACAAAATCGTTCCTAAGGTTTAACATAGTTTTAAAATTGTCATTTGGACCAAAATATCCTTCTCCTTCTTCACCAAAATACTCAGTTCTTCTTCTCCATCACAGCAGCATCTCTTCTTCATTTTCTTCTTCTTCAACTAGAATTTCAACAAAATTTCAACTAGAATTTTAACAGAAACAACAAAATTTCAACTAACAGATATAAAAAAATTAAAACAGAATTTCATTTAGCAAATATCAGAAGCAGAAGAATGGAATAGAATCAAAAGCAAAACAAAAACAGAGGAACAATGGAATCAATCAGAATGGAATCAGAGTCAACAACAACGACGTGATTAACAAAATCAACAAATCTAACAATACAAATAACAAAAGAAACGGAAGCAGAATAATCAACTTAATTAACAAAATCAGAAACAGAAGTAGAATAATCAACTTAATCAGAAGTAGAATTGGAACCCAGAGGCGAACAACGAAGAGCAGTGATGACATGCGACGAGCAGCGACGAGAGGCGAGAAGCAGCGGCAAGGAGCAGCGGTGACCGGCGAGCTAGTGAGGAGGATGAGCAGAACGACAACGCGGCAGACGTCCTCCTCACTGATCTGCTAGCATCGACGTCCGTCCCCTCTTGTTGGCGTCGTCGGCATCCTCCCTTCCCCCTTCTTCTTCTTCCCTCCCCCATTGTGTGATTCTTTTCTCCCCGCCTTTCCTTCCCCCTTCTTCTTCCCTCCTCCTCTCGTGTGATTCCCTTCTCTCTCTAATTCGTCTCTCTTTTTTTTCTTTTTTTTAATAATTTTTTTAATTAGGGATAATTTAGTAATAAAATTTAAAATTTAACTAAGAATGACAATTTTAAAATCAAGTTAAACTTTAGGGACGATTTTGTATGCAAAAAAAGTTGGGAACGAAAAATAATTTCGGCCTATACCTTAGGAACCAAAATCGTATTTGACTTTTTAAAATCTCTTCCATGAAATAAAACAATCATTTGTGTAAAACAACAAAGCAGCAAATTAATATATTTGTAGCATGCATTTTTCTAACTTCAAAGAAAGTATAGATGTTCATATATTATATTGATAAGGTTAATAAAGAAGCATTCCATCTTTGACAAGTTAACACCTAATGATAGTAGTCCTAAGACAAAAAAAAAAAAAAAAAAAAATTAGAACATTTGTCCCTAAACGAAAAGTATTATTTCGTTGAGATTATAAACAAGCAAAATAAATAGCCAAAATAATAAAACATGTCCTTAAGTCCTATGGCTAATATCCACATTGGCAAAGTCTAAGTTATCCAATATTAATTCTTCCCTGGTACTCTAAGTCTTGGAGGCTTTAACCTATAGTTGGCACAAACTAGAAAAACTTTGATGATAGTTCCTAAGCTTGCAATAACCATTGTCTCTGCTGATATTACACCATCTCTAGTTGTTGAATTTTTAATTTGGAAGAGAAGTGATAATCCCAACTGAGATGAAACATTCCCAAATAACATAAGTTTAAATAACATCATTTTTTGTGGATAAAGAAAGATAAATTAACCCGACTATTGCGCATAGGGAGACAAATCAATCCTTGACTAGTGCGCATAGGGAGACAAATCAACCCCATTGCCCATTTGCTAGCATATGAAAACTCAACGTCCACATCAACAATATTAAATGCCAGACATGTCTCTTCCGTTAGGTTTGAAGAAGGGAGATGACAGAAAGGCCACCATGACTTGCAGTAGTCAGTGCAAGGACCGGGACAAGTCGTTTTTTTTTTTTTGACAAAAATGGCCTTGTGCTATTTTAGAATGTACAGGGACCAGTTTGGTGTTTACTCAACAAAACTTTAACAAAGTAGACTGGTACCATCAACCTTAGAACGATATTATCTTCTACTCAGAAATATTCTGTAAAACAAATGTTTTTTTGTATACTAAGTTCCTCGTCACAAAACCATTCCAAATAGTTTATCAATTAATATTTAAATGGAGTTTACAATCATCAAGACTAATTTATATCATTATTAATACAAATAAATGAACAAAAATAATTAAAATTACCCTAAAACGTATCAAAGATTGTGAGGACGAGACGATGAATGAGTCCCCAGGCAAAGACGACATAAAAATTTAACACAATTTTCTTTTCAGCTTAACAAGAGTTGGTATAAAAATAAGGATCGAATTGTTTGCCGAATTTATTTTGCTTACAATCTTAGGAACAAACACGGGATAAAAGCATGAGAAAAACCACCTTGCCAAGTGCATCTTCTAGATCACATTTCAACAAACAATAAGAAATTGCGACTATCAGTGTTTCTTAAACTATGACAAAAGGGCTCCATCACAGCCACAAAAGCCACCAATATTCCTAGTGGTGCTTCCTTTCAAATAGACCATCGGGACCTATTTTTCATCACAAAAGAACCTTGTCATACAATGAGGAACCTCAAAAGGCCAAAGCAACAAACTAGAAAACAGGAGCGTCATTATTGAATTACTAGCAGGACCCCTGGTAATATAAAATAGTGACAACACAGCAAGAAATTAATAGCAAAAGCCAAAAAAACATTCATACAAGGTTCATGACAAAAGTGCGTAACCAAATGAGATATATATATCCACACAGACACATACACATAAAGCAATGAACGAGACACTTCTCTTGCACATATTTATGTGTGCCTGAGAAATTTTGGCCAGGTTAAAAAAGAATGAATGATTCACTTCTCATACATTCATTTAGGTTTCAGTGACTGTGTCAATACCTGTAGTATTATGTGCCAGAAATCATGTTTATTATTTAAAAGATGAATGCCAAATTCTGATGAGGTAACTGGCTCAAAAGCAGAACGGAAATGACAAGTGTCATGTGAACAAATGTAGGTAATAACTCGAACTAATAAATTATTTGAGGCCAAAAAATGGGCAGTTAATACAACAACATGCTATTAATTTTGAAAATAGAAGCCAACAGGTTGCAAATATAAGTTTTCTGACAAACAACAAAGTGCACATGATAACAGGTGCATATAATTAACCATGAGTACCCTACTACCCTGCTCCACCCAACTATTATATATTCTAGACCTTGTGTACCAACCCCAACATGCTAATATACCAAAAATGGCTGTTAAACGTTAAAATTACTAATGCAACCAGCAACATAAGTACAAACAAAACAAAAGCATAAGACTAAATTTTTCCAGCAACGGAGGTAATTGGTGGTGTGGTGGTGGTGTTTTTTATTTTGGCAGGGGGGGATAGTTGAATCGTTTTTGGGAACCTTCTATCAGCTGTAGAAGACGATATAAATATCAGAGAATGAGATAGAAGACACATACCCCATGGGAATTCTTTATTGCGGATATGCATATATGGGTATGCCTGCATCAAAAAATAAGTTAAGAAAATTAGAGTTTAATTGTTTCAAAGTTTGTTTCAAAATGGAAATAATTTCAATAGCCACTTTTCATAACATGGGCACAAACCATAACCAAGCGATATGAACGGCTACAAATAGCTAATGGTTGTGGGGAGCATGACAGATATAAATTATCCAATTTTCAGGGAGAATATCTAGCTAGAATTCCATTTACATGTTATCAGTAAATATCATCAATTAGACAAAAATGTTGCATACATAAAAATATCAGGATTCATTAGAGTGCTTTCTAGTAGACCCTTCATTTTATTATTCATTTGCAGTGTGTGTTTCCAGAGAAGCCTCTCCTTGTTTTTGGTAATTTATTGTGAAGCTTCGATGGAAATCCAAAGGTCCCCAAATTCAAGTCCTTCATCTGGACAGGGGCACTGAGAATAATATAAGCCACTATCACTTCTTACAAGTACCTAATAAGGCTGTCTATCTTTACATATAAATGATGTGCTATTTTAATTCAGAGATAACTTCACATACGGAGAGAAGGCCTTGCGGCACAATAACTTGGGACAGTATCTCTTGATGAAGTTAACTTATCTTGGTGAGAGGCTGAGAGCAGGGATTGAAAAGTTACATGAATGTTCTATTTATCCTCACATTTGTTATCCTGTGCTACAGAAATACTTAAGAAAACTCTCTTGAACCTTAGTGACAAAATTGTACTGGTGTTACCCCATTACAGCAGAGATTGAGCATTTTTTTTCCAGTTTTAAAATGAGAATATCAATGCACTAAAGGTTCAATTAACTCCCTGAAATTACATTCCATTGGCCAATTTAGTAATTGGATGGTCAATCGTTAGTCAACCATTTCTATTTGCTATGTCATGTCATGTGACACATCAACATACCACATGGCAGTATGGTACATCAGCAAACAATAATTGTTGTCTAACAGTTGAATGACCAAGGACTAAACTGACTTACAGAGTGCCAGTTAAGGAACTAAATTGACACTTGAAATTTCAGACACTAAAACAGAGAATGCTTGAAATTTCAATGACCAAATTGAACACTGCTTTATTTGCAATAATATCTATTTCCTTTTAATATATTCCTCCTAGTTTTTTATTTGTAAACAGTTTAAACAAGCTGAGCAGACAAACATGCATTAAAATAGGGAAGAAAAGAGAGAGAAAAAAAAAAGATGTAAATGAAACAATTATATATTGTGTAATTTGTGTAGAGAGGAAAGCTCACAGGGGGTTCGTCATGGTGTGGGTGTCCCTTTGACAGATTATAAATGGCCAAAACAGTGCATGTAGCAATGCCTAGATATGTAATCTTCTCCCACTTGGCCGTCTCATCTGATGGGGAAAAAGGATAAAAGCACATAACAATAAAAGAGAAATCAAGAAACGGAAGTTAAGTGAATGAGCCACATAAAACCTAATAATTTCATCATGAAACAAAAAGATACGCGAAATAAATAACAGAAAATTCACCACTTCAAAAGATAAGTACAGAAAACTAAGTTCTTATCATGGTAGTGGAGTTCTAAATGGTTTCAGTTTGCTTCCTTAATCTCAGCCGTGTTGATACATAGCAATACAATACAAATCCTTTTAGCTATAATGTACGGATACTGGCAATGACACGACAACCGACTCAACATGCAGATACACAAATTTTAAATTCTTATAAGACACGAGATATGGCATATATATAAAATTTTTAAATAAATTATAATGATATTTTGATATTTTATTCATATTAAAATATAAATTAATCTTCTAACTATTTTTAATGTTTTTTAATTATATAAAATATTTAAAATACTTTTTGTTTTAATAAATAATAATATATATTATTTCTAAACTTATTTCAAAAATCCAGATTAAGAATATCGAATAAGGCTACGCAAGAATTTTTTTATTTTTATTAAGCCAAAGTTGGATCAGTCGTGTCGACGAGTTTCTTGTCTTCCAGGTTAAATTCACGTATGCAAATGTAAATGCAACTAAGCAACCTCTTACGGGTTTAACACAGATTTAAAATAAAACCCAAAAGAAATGTACAATAATCATTTCTCAGAACCCAAAATAAAAAATAGCGTGCATAAACCTTAAATCAGGCCAAAAAACCGAAACTATGCGCAAATCGATTTCAAAACGAGCAATAACCAACGCAGACACGCAAAAGCTTTAAGATCAGAGCGAAATATAGATCAATCTCATAAACTAAAAACCCTTTGCCCAAATTGAAGTTATGAAACTCAAAATGCAACCGAAATTTAACACAGCTTCCACGAGATAAACCTGATAAGGAGAGCTATTTGCGTATTAATTTAATTAAACCCTAAAAAAAGGAAATGAACAAATAGCTAGAGAGAGAGGGAGAACAAACATGCATCATCGTGATGAGCAGAGGAAGCGAAGTTTCGGTTAGGTGCAGCGGGGTTACGAGCACCACCGCGTAGGGCGGTTCGAAGAAGACCAGATCGGACTAGCGCCGTCGCCATTCGTTTACTGCTTGACTCTTTCTCTTGTCTTTCGGTCTGTGTGTTTTCACGGTATCCTCCCGAGTACCACTCCGAAACTTCTTATATTGGGGTTTTTTTTCTTTCACCAAAATAAAATAAGGACTCGTTTAAAAAAATAAACTATTTACAGTTAAGATTAACAGATTTTAGTATTTATTATTTTAGTCGAAAATTAAAATTGTTCTTGAAATTTGTTTATATTTAAAATTGTTTCTAATATTAAATCTTATTTTAAATTATTATTTTTTTAATTCTCACATAAAAGTATTTTTTTTTCAACTACTCCGTATCTTGATACAAATTTTTTTATTTAAATTAAATAAATATAAAATTTATAAAAATACGTAAAATATAGAATAATTATTTAAATACATAATTTATCACATTTCGAATACTAAGAGGATAACTTAATTATAGACCCTAGATTATGACGCAATGAAAAGCTAACATACTTTAAGGCAATGTTTGATTTCAAAAACATAGACACAGAGACATAGACACACTAGAACATGTCTTATATTTGTTTGTTGAGACACAAATCTTTACTGGACACATTAGTACACGAGTATATATAAAATATGTGTATTTATTGTAAATAAATAACTGATGAAGATATAATAAATATAAATAGAAGACTCTAATTTTGATTTTCATCAATATAATTATCTCACTATAATAATAGAAGAAACTTATATATTCACTACTATTATATATTAGTAGCATATAAAAGAGGGAGAAAAAAAGTTTAATATAAAGAGAGGGAGAAGATTTTTATTGCTGTGTGTTATTTTGCATCAGATCATGCCTATTTATAGGCGTACAAGAGAAGTGTCTATTAATTTCATTCCGTGTTGAGAAAGTGAATTTTCATTTGTGAAAAGAGTGAACCGCCCACATCATCATGCTTATCTTAACACTCTCCCTTGGATGACCATTTAGGAATATGTCTCATTAAAATCTTACTAAAGAAAATCCAATGGAAAAAACTTTAGTGAAGGAAAAAAGAGTACAATATCCTTTGTGACGGGGATTGCCTCATTAAAAACCTTGCCAAGAAAAATCCAATAGGAAAAAAAACTTGATCAAGGAAAAAATAATACAGTCTCCCCCTCTTGTCGACATTATTTAATGTCTCGAAATCGGTGCATCCCAATCTCATATACCAATCTTTCAAAGGAGGATTTTGGGAGTGACTTTGTGAATAAATCTGCCAGATTGTCACTTGAGCGGATCTGTTGAACATCAATTGTCCCTTGAATTTGAAGATCATGAGTGAAGAAGAATTTGGTAGAAATATGCTTTGTTCTATCACCTTTGATGTATCCGCCTTTAAGTTGAGCAATGCATGCTGTATTATTGATAAACCACCATTTTATGGTTTATCTTGTACTAAATTGAGTGGTTTTTATCAGTTCTTTGCACACTTATTCATGTAATTCGCATATTTTACATTTGCCTTCCTAATTTTGTGCTATGATTGAAAACTTGCTTCTTAAGCCTTTAAATTGTCAATTTTTAATTCTCCTTTATACCATTCGATGCCGTGATCTGTGTGTTAAGTGTTTTCAGACTTTATAAGGCAGGAATGGCTTAGAGGACGGAAAGAAAGCTTACAAAAATGGAAAGAACACAAGAAATTAAGGAGCTGACTAGCGAGGATCGACGTGCACGCATGGCTCACGCGTGCGCATGACTTGGCCCATTCCACAGCGACGCGTACGCGTAACTGACGCGTACGCGTGACAAGCGAAGTCGTACATCGACGCGTACGCGTAACACACGCAGAAGACCATCGACGCGTACGCGTGACTGACGCGTACGCGTGACGTGCGTCACGTGCTGCAACTGCAGAAGACGCTGGGGGCGATTTTAGGCTGAGTTTGGACCCAGTTTTTTGCCCAGAAACACAGATTAGAGTCAGGAGACAACAGAAATTCAACACACATTGACATTCACTTAGTTTTAGTTTTTAGTTTTTGAATTTTGGAGAAAAAACACTACTTCCTCTAGGGTTCTTCATATTCTGAGATTTTTAGTTTTATGCTTTGGATTGGATCTTGAGAGAGTGACTATCTCCGTTTGGAGTCTCTATCATTATAGTTTTCTTTCTTATTTCCTTACTCTTTTATTGTCCATTTAGTTTGTTCAGAGTTATATATGGATGTCTTTGATTTTGGAAATTATTAATGCAATGGTTATTTTTACATTTAATTTCATTATTTGTTTGAATATCATCTTCCCTTAATTTATTATTTCAAAAATAACTTTTACTAAATTAATTTTAATTACCAGGTCTTCTTTCTATTTTCTTTATATGTTTGCGAAAATGGCACCCATGTCAATCGAGTAGGCTCCCAACTTGACTTTGGAGTTGATTAATAGGAGACCCTTGAGTTGGAATACTCAAGTGTTAATTTGTAATTGGAAGTTGTTGACTGACTCTCTAGTCACTAACTCTAATCCTTTCCTAGGAGAGGATTAGGACTTGTGAATCCGAGTTAGTTCAGTTACTTAACTTTTCTTTATTAGGTAAAGGATAACTAAGTAGAAACAACAACCTTTTACCATTACACTTGGGAAAATTCAACAAGGATAGAACTTCCGATTAATCTTCTCCTAGTCAAGGCTTTTTATTTCAATTGCATAAAACCTCTTGTTAATTTTTTTTGCTTTAATTCATAGTCATTTATTTATCTATTCCCCAACTCTAAAAATTCTCAGAAAATTTCTAACCAATAAATTACACTCTTTTGTCAACTCGTTGGGAGACGACCTAGGAATTCTACTCCCAGTATTTTATTCTTAAATTATGACAACTCTTTCTAAATTGATAAGCGGAATTTTTGTCGATTAAGAACTGTACTTGCAACATTATTTCTATTATAAATTCTTAATCGGCATTTTTCCGCCAGTCAATTATCTTCAAACAGGATAGTTGGAGCTATCTTATGATCAATCAGTCCACATGATGACAGGATATATTAGATCAAACTTCTGAGCCAAAAACAATCGCAACCTGCTTCATGTATCTCTAGTATTTCAGTATGATTAGAGGAGGTTGTTGCTATCGTCTATTTCGTGGACCTCCATGATATAGCTGTACCTCCATATGTGAATAGGTATCCTGTTTGATATCTCCCTTTGTGTGGATCAGACAAGTATCCAACATCTACATAGCCAACTAGTTGTGACTTGGATCCATAGGGATAGAACAATCCCATATCAACCGTTCCATGAAGATATCGAAAAATTTGTTTGATTCCACTCCAATGTCGTCTGGTTGGAGAGGAACTATATCTTGCTAGTAAATTCACAGCAAATGATATATCGTGTTGTGTATTATTAGCAAGATACATTAGCGCTCCAATGGCACTAAGATATGGTACTTCAGGACCAAGGATATCTTCATTTTCTTCGTTAGGATGGAATTGATCATTTTCCACATCCAAAGATCTTACGATCATTGGGGTACTCAAGGGATGTGATTTATCCATATAAAATATTTTCAAGATCTTTTCTGTGTATGTTGTTTGATGAATAAAGATCCCGTTTTGTATATGTTCGATCTGCAGGCCGAGATAAAATTTATTCCTTCCAAGATCTTTCATCTCAAACTCTTCTTTTAGAGTTTTTATAATTGTTAGAATCTCTTCAGGAGTTCCAATGATATTTAAATCATCAACGTACACAGCAATTATAATGAATCCAGATGCAGATTTCTTTATGAAAACACACGGGCAGATATCATCATTCTTGAATTCATTTTTGGCCAGATACTTAGTAAAACGACTATACCACATTCGTTCAGATTGCTTTAGACCATATAAAGATCTTTGCAATTTAACTGAGTATAGCCCCTGCAAATATTCATTGGATGATTTAGACATCTTTAGTCCTTCGGAACTTTCATATAGATATCCCGATCTAATGAGCCGTATAAGTAGGTTGTTACCACATCCATTAAATGCATATGCAGTTTATGATATGCAGATAAACCGACCAAATAACACAATGTTTTCACATCCACTACAGGGGAATACGTTTCTTTATAATATATGCTGGGCCTTTGTAAAAAATCTTGTGCCACAAGTCGGGCTTTGTAGCGCACAACTTCATTTTTTCATTCCGTTTTCTCACAAATACTCACCTGTATCCAACAGGTTTTACATCTTCTGGTGTACGGACTACAGGTCCAAAGACTTTACGTTTTCCAAGTGAGTTTAATTCAGCCTTCATGGCTTCTTCCCATTTTGGCCAATCATTTCTTTGTCGACATTCTTCGACTGATCTTGACTCAAGATCCTTACTTTCATGCATGATATTTAATGCCACATTATATGCAAATATTTCATTGACAATTTTCTTATTTCAGTCCCATTTCTCCATTGTAAAGACAAAATTTATCGAGATCTCGTCATTTTCACAATTTTCAAGTACTTGAACGTCTTCTGGCATTAAAAGTATATCAGAATTTTGGACAGCTGCATGTGTCTTTACTATATCTTTTTTGACAAGAATAGTATTTACCTATTTTTACTTTCAAGGATTTTTGTCTTTGGAACCAACAGGCCTGCCACGCTTCTGGTGTGTATTTGCTTTGGTGGCAATTTGTCCAACTGGGACATCAATTCAAATTGGGGCATTTTCCGCTACTATATATGACTTGGTTATCCTCTTTGTATTGGAAAATACATCAGGCAATTCATTTGCTATTCTTTGCAAATGTATAATCTTTTGAACTTCTAGTTCACATTGCCCTGATCGAGGATCTAAATACATCAAGGATGATGCATTCCAATTAAGTTCCTTTTTAGGAAGCTTATTCTCTCCCCCTAATGTTGAAAATTTTGATTCATCAAAATGACAATCCGCAAACCGAGATTTAAATATATCTCCAATTTGTATCTCAAGATACCTCACTATAGAGGGAGAATCATATCCAATATATATCCCCATTTTTCTTTGGAGTCCCATTTTGGTGCAATTAGGTGGTGCAATGAGAACATATATCACACACCCAAATATTCTTAAATGGGAAACATTTGGCTGCTGGCCAAAAGTTAATTGCATAGAAGAGAACTGATGGTAACTCGTTGGCCTCAATCGAATAAGTGCTGCGGCATGTAAAATAGCATGCCCCAAGCTGAGGTTGGGAGATTTGTTCTCATAAGTAAGGGTCTAGCAATTAATTGGAGGCATTTAATAAGTGATTCTGCTAACCCATTTTATGTGTGAACATGAGCTACTGGATGTTCAACACTTATTCCATTGGCCATACAATAAGCATCAAAAGCTTGGGAAGTAAATTCACCAGCATTATCAAGTCGAATTGCTTTGATTGGATTTTATGGAAATTGTGCTTTTAATCGAATAATTTGAGCCAATAATCTCGCAAACACCAGGTTGCGAGAAGACAATAAAGACACATATGACCATCTCGAAGATGCGTCTATTAGGACCATAAAATATCTAAAAGATCCACATAGTAGATGAATAGGTCCACATATATCACCTTGAATTCTTTCTAGAAATTCAGGGGACTCAAATCCAATATTTACTGGTGATGGCCTTAAAATTAACTTCCCTTTAGAACATGCAGCACAACAAAATTCACGAGATTTAAGAATCTTCTGGTTCTTTAGTGAATGTCCATGGGAGTTTTCAATAATTCTCCGCATCATGGTTGTTCCCGAATGACCCTATCGGTCGTGTCAAATTATGAATTCATTTGGGCTAGTAAACTTCTGGTTTATAATGGCATATGATTCAATTGCACTAATCTTGGTGTAATATAACCCAGATGAAAGTGAAGGCAACTTTTCTAATATAATATTTTTATTTGAATCCTGAGTTGCGATACATAAATACTCATGATTTTCGTCATTCATAGTCTCAATACGATATCCATTTCGACGAATATCTTTAAAGCTCAACAAGTTTCTTAGAGACTCGGTAGACAATAATGCATTATTTATTATGAAATTTGTTCCTCCGAAAAACAAAATTATAGCTCTTTCGGAGCCTTCAATCACATTGCCTGAGCCAATAATTGTATTAACATATTCTTCTTTTAGCACAAGATGGGTAAAATATACATCACTTTTAAGAATGGTATGCGAACTTGCACTATCCGCAAGGTATACGTCTTCATTATATATTCTTGCCATTTTCTTCAAAGACAAATAATATAAAATGAGTAGTATGCACAGTTAAATTGAATACTTGATTGAAATTATTTTTCTAAGAAACACTGTACTTAAAAATAATGTCTTATACTAACATTTTATTATTATCACTATTATTATTATTTTTTAAAACTTGACACATTTAATGATTTCAAAATTCATAAACATTAATATTTCATTATTTATATACATCATATTTGAAACTTAAATACATAGAAAATAAAACTTAATAATAAGTTCTTTACATTATTTATTTACATGAATACTTAATAATCCTACATATTAAACTATTTCATCATTGATCAAATGACCAATATTTTCTTCAAGATCCTCAAAGAAATCTGACACATCATAATAAGTGGTGGAATTTTCAGCATCATTTGAAACAAAATTCGTTTCCTTTCTTTTGTCGTCTTTTTTCAAAGATGATTGAGAAAGATCGACTAGGTACCTTGGTGTACGACAGGTACGCGACTAATGGCCTTATCCACTACAATGGAAACACTTATCCTCTGTTGATTTATTTTACCCAATATTTCTTTCTTTATCCCACTTCTGGTGAGATCCTCTCTTTTGAACATAATTCATTTTCCTTCCATAATTTTTCTTATTTCCAAAACCTTGCCATTTACCTCTTCTGGGGTGATGATTTGTCGCATTTACTTCAGAAAATGGGGTGTTGCCAGCTGGACGCACTTCATGATTCTTTAAGAGCAACTCATTGTTGCGTTCAGCAACAAGAAGGTAAGAAATTAACTCAGAATATTTTTTAAATCTCTTTTCTCGATACTGCTGCTGCAGGAGCACATTCGAGGAATGGAAGGTTGAGAAAGTTTTCTCCAACATATCATTATCAGTTATCTTTTTTCCACATAATTCATTCGTGAGGTGATTCGAAACATTGCTAAATTATATTCATTTATGGATTTAAAATCCTGTAGATGCAAGTGCGTCCATTCATATTGGGCTTGAGGAAGTATCACCGTCTTTTGATGATTATACCTTTCTTCAAGGTCTTTCCAAAGATCTGTAGGATCTTTTAATGTGAGATATTTATTTTTCAATTCCTAGTCAAGATGACGACGAAAAAAAATCATGGCTTTGGCTTTATCCTTCTGGGATGCCTTATTTTCAGCCTTAATGATATCTCCAAGATCCATTGAATGAAGATGGATTTCAGCATCCAATAACTCGACATAATAAAAATTTGTTACCTGAGTCTTCTTAAAAATTTGATCAGAGTCTCATGCTGATAACGTGTTGTAAAATAAATAACTGATGAAGATATAATAAATATAAAGTAATTAAGTATAAATAGAAGACTCTAATTTTGATATTCACCAATATAATTATCTCACTATAATAATAGAAGAAACTTATATATTTACTACTATTATATATTAATAGCGTATGAAAGAGGGAAGAGAAAAGTTTAATATAAAGAGAGGGAGAAGATTTTTATTGCTGTGTGTTATTTTGCATCAGATCATGCCTATTTATAGGCGTACAAGAGAAGTGTCTGTTAATTTCATTCAGTGTTGAGAAAGTGAATTCTCATTTGTGGAAAGAGTGAACCGCCCATTAATTGGGCATCCACATCATCATGCTTATCTTAACAATATTCAGTGTACTTCAAAAATAATGAGACACAGAGACACAATCAATTAGACAAAAAATTTTACTCATTTACCCCTTATTAATTTCTTAATCCTAATTCTTTTTTCTCTTTCTCCTTCCTCCCTCCTTTCGCTATCGTATCTTATCATTCATATTCGCCGTCAATGTTGCATCTCCTCGTCCAGATCCACCGCCATTGCCGCCGCCTTCCTTTGCCTAGATCCACGTGCCACTGCCACTACGTCTCCCACTTTGTCCAAATCCGAGCGCTACCGTTGTGTCTCCTCTTCTGTCTAGATCCGTGTGCCACCACTTATCTCCTCCTTTGTTCAAATCCGCTGTCGCCGCTACGTCTCCTTCTTCGTCCAGATATGCATCTGTCGCCTCTCCTCCCTATTCGTGATGCCCACGGCCGCCTCTCCCTCTTCCTCTTCAAGTTTGCCATTGCCGCCTCTTCCTATACCTTGGTTCTTCTCTTTTCACAATTTGCTCTTCAGTTACCTTATCCTCCCTTTTTGTTTTTCTATTGAAAAATAAAAATTCTTGTTGATTCTTGTAAAATTTTTGTTGATTGATTTGTGGCGAATTGTGTGTGATGATGAATTTATAGTGGTGGAGATGGTGGATGATAGTGGTAGCAATGGTGGCTGATTTTTTTTGTTTTATAAGGATAATATGGACATTTTCTAATTTTATTGTGTCTTGTTCAATGTTTACCAAACACAATACATAGACACTAATAATTTGTGTCCATGTCTTTAATGTCTATGTCTTTGTATCTCTGTCTCAGAGATATATAAACCAAACGCTGCGTAAGTGCATCTGGGATACGTGTCACGTGGAGAAACAGTTATTGAGCATCTGAGATACGTTTAAATACTGATTAGGGTATCAGTACTCGAGATATACTTAAACACGAAAAATGGGTCACATATAGTCAGAGACAAATTAAGGCCACAGTATCCGAGATACGTGTATTATGGTCTAGGTGTCTCTACACCCTAGATATATTGGAGAAAAACTCTATATATGTTCTCCCATCCTCAACTATACACTCGTAATTGTTCTTTTCTCTCTTTATCCTTTAATTTTGTTCGCATGGATAATAATCAATTCTTTTTTGTTGTAATTTATCCCAATGTGATAGTAAGAAAGTAAGAAATAGTGATGAATGAATGATTTTTTAGTTTAATTCAACTTTGATTTTGCACACTAGCCGTGTTGATATCTTTCATGTGCTAAAGACAGTCATACTGAGCAATATGGGGGGAATAAATTCCAAGGAGGTTGGACGAGTTGCATATAGATTTTTGTATGCGCTTCCGAGCGGTGGATTTACCAACAGGTTATTCTAGCTTGAAGGGAATCAACATGTGAGGATAATGTTCGACGTACATGCAAGGCTAATGCCATAACATGTGATGGAGTGGTATGCTGCGGTTTGTAACGTGGTTGTTATGGTGGGCTGTCCTCTTCAAATCCTCAAGTAGTTCCGCTAGATGCAAGACATACCCACTTTGCCAGCCTCGTGATAGTGATTCAGATGATGTTACCAAATCCGAGTCATCGAACGAGATTTCTTCTTCTTATGAGTATGTGCAGGAGACTCCCACCAGCGGTGGTGCTCGATTTCTCCTGCCTCCCCTTTTGATCATTCCTCAATTGTCAAAAGTTTCAAGTCATTATCACATTTTGAATTTCGACGCAATGCAGTTGGATAATCATTTCAATATCGGCCAAGGAGAGGATTACAAGATCGATGGTGGGTTGGAATTTCGGGTTGGCCATAGGTTCAAGAACCATGATGTTGTTCTGATGGATGTGAAGAACTACAGTATTCGAAGGAACACGGAGAATAGAGTTTTAGAGTCGGATAGACTTAAATACCATATCGTTGCAAGCAATTCACCAATAGTTGTCCATAGAGTCTTCATGTGGCACTATGTCTGAATTTAAACTACTGGTATATTTTATTTTTTAGTTTTGATGAAATTAAAGGCTAATTATTTTAATTATGTCTTGTACTGAATGTTGACATGTACGAGTAATTTTGTAGGAAAGTGCGTAGGTTTAGTGGACTACACACCTGTTTGGAACTAACCATGTCTCAAGACCATGCTTAGTTAGATAATAGTTTAATTTGCAAGGTCATTCCACTTATAATAAATACTGATCCACCAGTCTCTCTCCCAATGTTGCAAAGTGCGGTACATTAAAGTTATCATTTCAAGCCATTGTATCGAAACATGTGGATGGCGAAGTAGAAATCGATTGTCAGATTTATGGTGATTAGGAAGAGTTGTACAACAAGATACCCAATATTTTACAAGCTTTGCAAGAATGCCTCCTAGGTACAATTCACGATTACGTTGTAGTTCCATATTATGATGCCACCATGGTTGACGGAGATTGGAGCCAGCTTGATAAGGTCTTTTGGACATTCCCTCCTTGTGTTCAGGCGTTTAAGCACTGGAAGCCTTTTGTATTAGTGGATGGGACACACTTGTACGAAAAGTACAGGGACATGCTGTTATGGCTCAAGATGGTAATAACAACATTCTGCCCATAACTTTTGCATTAGTCGAGTCTGAGACAACTGAGTCATGGTCATTTTTCCTATCGAATTTGAGGTAGCATGTTACTCTGTAGCCGGGACTTCTTCTAATATCTGATAGATCATAGGCCACTCGTGCTGCCTTAAATGCACCTCATAGTGGTTGGCATCATACCTTAGCACATCATGCTTATTGCATGCGTCACATGGCTTCAAACTTCAATTCACAGTTCAAATCAACCAAAGGTAAGAGGTACCTTATAAATGCAGCATATAGTCCAAGCAAAGAAAGTTACGATTGTTACTTGGATGCTTTGGTGGGTTATCCTGGGATATGTTGGATTGGGCTCTTCAGTTTAGGAAGGGCTTATGGCTTCAGCATTGTGATGAAGGTCATCGGTATGATCACATAACGACGAATCTTTCAGAATGTATAAATACAGTTCTAAAGAGAACGAGGAACCTTCCTGTAGTAGCCATTGTTAAGGTAACTTATGAGAGGTTGCAACAGCTATTTGTGTGCAAAGGTCATGAAGTGCATGCTCAATTACAAGGTGGATAAATATTCTCACAAGGACTGTTAGCAGCTATAGAGAAGAACAGAGAGAGCATGCCAATGATGAGAGTTGCCCACTGTGATCGTAGGGCATCTATATTCAGTGTGGAAGAGGTGGAGTCGATGAAGGGATGGTGCCAGACTTCATATTGCATTCGTCTTAATGCCTGTACATGCGACTGTGGATTATTCCAGTCTTTACATTACCCATGTCGTCATGCACTTATGGCATGTGCAACTGCGAGTGTAACACCCTAACTACCAGTGCTCACGCTTCCAGCTGCGCGACTCTGATATATCGGACATTACGACAACTCTTATACTATTTAATACTAAAATAGGAGCCTATTTAAAACTTAAAACCGCATAACCTTTCAAAAACGCTTTTTCGTTGAAAACATAAACATACACGTACATACAAACCAGGTACAATACCTTAGGATATATATACATATACATAACATTAGCTTACAAACATACATATCATAATTTCCTATCCTTCTTACAAACTTAACAAGGATGAGGCGAGGGAAAAATAATAGCTAAGATAATACAAAAATACCGAATAAATAGAAAGTGAACATAACACTTCTAAAACTTCGTTGTCCATATCCTGAAAAGGAATAACCTGTAGGGGAGTGAGAACGTCGTCCTCACTTGTCACTATAGGGTTACAGAAATTGCTATAAAAAGATACGTAAAATAAAACTATTTTTAGAGTACAGTGATCATTGCTCGTCTTATGAGTCTTTCCAAAAACCATGGGTTCACATTCGAAATCCAGAAAATCCTTTTCGGAGACTTGGTAAATTCCTCAAATATTGTAAAACAAAACCTTTTTCCTTTTTTGTAAAATCTGAAAAGTTTTTCCTAGACAGTATAAATGACCAACATGTCCTAAACATAGGTTCAATTAAGTCTATATTGTAAAAGTTTGATTTTTCATACTTTTCTAGACCGCAACTATGAAAGCAGTTACCTACGCGGTATAAATGATCATCCCGTTCCTAACATAGGTTCATTAAGTCTATGCTGAACGGGTCAGATACTTTATACAAAACTAGAACTCAATATACCAATCACGGCCTCAAGCCCATCCAATCAAACACGGCCCCCCGACCCAAACAACTCAATCATTAACCAATTCATCACAAACCAGCCAATCAAACACAATCACAATTAATGTAGTTCAAACACAATCAATAACAATTACAACAATTATAGCAGTTAGCAGTTAACATAAGTATTCACATAGGCAAACCAATTACAATATGCACACCCAAACAATGTCACATAAATGCATATGATGCATGCCTGTCCTACTGGCCATGAGCTCACGCGTCGGTTACATTGCCAAACCCGTCTCGGATAAGCGGGATCCAACCACCATCTATACCCGTAGGACCCACAAACAAGCAGGATTAAACCACTGTCCTTGCGCGGAACATGCAAGCGGGATCAAACCACTGTCCTTGCCTCCACCGTAAGCGAGATCAAACCACCGTTCTTACGCGGGTGCTGCACCCTCGACAAGCAGGATTAGACCACCGTCCTTGCCAGGTGCCAGTGACTTATCAACAATCTCATCTCACCATAAGTGGGACGAACCCGACCCTTATGCCTACCAAACTATAACTCATCAATCTTGAGGAAATTCATAATCAATCAGGCTCAATAGCTTCTTTCAAATTCATTCTTGGCCCATTTTCTTTTAAATAACAAACGTATTCAGTTCACATCTTGCCAAGAATCACTTTTCAAAACGGACCCACTTTCCACATCTTTCCAACACTTCCAAACAATCACAAAACCATGCCAAATTCAAAATCTCTTTGAAAGACTCAAAATCATTCATTTCTAAATCAAGATTTGGTCGTAAAATTCCTCAGCAGAGTCTCAAGACTTCAGGGGAGAATAACCTAACTCATTTCTTAATTTTATTGAAAACATCTGAAACCTTAACTTCTTGATATGAATAATTAAAAGTAGAATTTAAACCAAAACCAAGTCATGTATCCAAATATTCTGAACTAATTTCAAAACCACTAACTTGACCAAAACCAAATCATTTAAACTAAACACCAATTTTTAGTTTCATTCTTAAATCTGTTTCCGAAGGCTCGGAAAGCGTTTCAGTTTCACTAAATCAAAGTTTCAGAAAATACTTCAACCTTTTCTTAAAATGTTGTAAAGTGAAATTAGTTAATCGAACTCCATTAAAACTCCTTCAAATTTGCTTATTTGATCAAATTCCAAACTTAATTATTTTCATCTTTAAATCAACTTTAGAACATGGTTCTCTTCTAAAATAGTTTACATTCAAAATATAATAATTTTCTTAATAAAGGGGTTCAAAACTAATTCATTTATCGGTAATATAGTTCAAGGCATAACCCATTCCCTTTTTAAAATACCGTGTCAAATAAAGTGTCGAATTTTATAGAAATTTTGGCAGCATCTCCCCTAAAACTTGGATTTTGCCACCCTGTCTGGGTCCCAACTAAACCAATCCTCAACTCTTTCCAACGGGTTTAAGATCAAATCAGTTTCCAATAAAACAAAAACTCAAACTTTCAGACTATCAAAAATCATTTCAAATCAACCAATCCAGAAATCTCCAATTTATCAAAGCAGACATTATTTCAATCAAATAGGCAACTATATTCATTCAAGACAAAATCAGACAATTCATAAAATTCACATAATCACAAAAAATACGTTTTGTATAGCATATCTATTTATAACAAATTCCAATTTAAAATAAATTAGTTTGTATAAAAAGCCCCTACCTCGACATGGGAAACCACAGCCCAAACGCCTCACAGAGTCCTTTCCACCTCAACCCGAACTAACGGCAACCAACAACTCGGCTCCACTTGCTTTCTCAATAACCACAACAACTCTAATCATAACAGATAATAATCAGGACTCGACCCCACGTGACCAAAACTCATATTCATTAACCAAACACAACAAAATACTAGCGCGAGGCTTTTCAAAACATACTTACTTAGCGAAATAACCAAATGAGGCAGTTGCAATTCCGAACCGACCCAACAACAGCCCCGTAGCGGCCAGATGCTCCGGTGGCTCAACAGCAGCCTTAGTTTAGACGCACAAATATCAGAACTCAACCCTGTATAACCAACATCTCAGAATCTCTAACGGAGTATAACAGAGCACTAACTTTAAGGAATTTCGGAAACATAACGCTTACCAAGAAAGACGGGTTCTGGCGGCCACAATATCGATCTTGGCAGCCAAAGGCACGGCGGCTTTGACAACAACAGCAACAGAGTTCCAACGGTTGCAGAAACCCTTCCTCCTACTTACCCATTCCGGTCTCCTTCACCCCAACAGCAACAATGGCAGTGGCGGAGCCTTTACAGTGGCGGCGACAGCTCAGCAACGGCAGTGACAGCAGCACGGTCCTTTCCCTGCGTGCGCACGCGCGTTCCCTATTTCTTGCATTGGGCTCCTGCATCACATCCCTCACGTTCGCAGTTCTGGGTCTGACACAGCTCAATGACAATCGACGGCGACTCCCAGATCTCCAGCGACGGCGGTGAGGTGCGGCGGCTAACCAGCGCCTCCTTCCTCTCCCCTGCGCGCTCCTTTCGCGCCCGAGCTCACTCTCTTTTCATGATACTCCTCAGGCCGGAACGGGGTGATGGGTGGCAGAACCGCGACTGGGCAAGAACGAACGGCACGGTTTCGGTGGTGACGCTCCTTGCGGCTCCGCCGACAACGGTGGCGGCGTCTCCCTCCTCTCTGAACCTCTCGTCTCTCAGATCTCCCTTTTAGCTTCTCTTCTTTCTCATTGCAGCGTTGCTGCTGCTTCTGAGTGTGTTGTGTTTGCTGCTGTTTTGGGGGGGAAGGGGATTTTGGCTGAGGTAGAGGGGGTTTGGGTTAGGAAATGGAGGAATTAGGGTTAGGGGTAATTTGGTAATTTTAACAAAATTAGGGTAATAGGATTAGTTTTGTAATTTCAAATAAAAGAAGGGATAGTATAGTAATTAGAAATAAATTTTAATCCAACAATAATAATGTATAAAAATACTATTTGTTCATCAATTTCACAATTATTTTCAATAAAATGTTCAAATACAATAATTAGAAATAATATAATTAAATCTTTTATTTTTCCAAAATAGCAGTATTAATATTTTAAAATATTAATTATTTAGTTCAAATCATATAAAATCCTTATTATTTCATAACTACCAACTTTATAATTTGAATATAGAAAATAATTCAATAATTGTAAAATTGGATAATAATCTTAATTTATTTCAAATTCAATTAATAGAAACTTGCTTTAATTTTCTTTAATAAAGTAATTTCTGAAGTTAAAGCTACAGAAATACTGAATTTGAAATTAGCTCATGATAGCCCTTTTTCAAAAGTCCTGGGTCTTACATTCTACCTACCTTATAAAAATTTTCGTCCTCAAAATTGATACAAAACAAAAGAAATTTCATAACAGTTCACTCTTGAACACATTTAAGAAAGAAGCAAAATATCTCAACATATAAACATATATACGGTTTCTAAATACTTGGATTATCATATGCATAAGGATACAAAGATAGGAGTGTGATTGCAAAGCAAACGTTACAAGATATGCTCCATGCAAAAGATGACATGGTTCAAACATGTGATAGCAAGGCAAGGCATTGAAGGCTATAAAATAGGATGGGCTTAAATCGACGTGCTTATCATCTGTGCACTAATCTCGTACCAACCTCAAAGCTTCAAATTTCCAACTCCATCAATCACTTTACAACTCCATAACCGATCACAAGTCTAACACCCGCAGACTCTCTCAGAAGGAACAAAATACCCACAACTTGTAACGTTGTACACCTGCCGCTTCAACTTTCATATACACATATCACGTCTTAAAGAACTAACGCATCGCATTACTACGTCTACAGATCGCACGTGACATCAAAACAATTCTTGAGTCTACTCAGAAGGATACAAGATTTAGAAAGGAGAGGCAATTGTCAAGGACAATACTCATAGATTTGAAATAGTGTATGCAATTCCAGGTAATCAAGGATGCTCAAGCAATAAAATTTGATAGAAATAAATCAATTGACAACTTCAAAGATAACCCTTGGATCATAGAAATTCAATAGAATCAATAAGAAGAAAATCAGCGCATCAGTTTGAAACAAACTCAAGCTGAGTCAAAGAAGTATGAGGTTTCTAGAAAAGAATATCTCAAACCCAAGACAAAGCTCACAGAACTCAAGAGCACGATTAAAGTACTTCCAAATACAGTGCTCATGAAGAGTGAAAGACCTTTCAAAAACTATTTCACATTTTCAGGGAGACGGGTGCGCAACAAACACTTTGAAAAAAGGATATCAAGAGTATAAATGTGGCATCCTTTAATACAGTTCCATGTTGAAATAGATTATGTAGAGTTTTAAAAACGACATGTACACAGGTTTGGCTAAGAGTTAAAATATTTCTTCAAATATGTTAGAAAGATAGTTAGGTGCACAACCTAACCAAAAGCAACATAAAACTCGAAAGAGAAATCAAATGCTTGTTCAAAAATTTCCGAAGTCCATATTCAAACAAGCCTGTATAAAAGTTCTAGCAAAGACGAAAGGGAAAGTTAAACTCTATTTAGAAAAGAAAATCCGAGGTAAAAGTTTGCTTATAAATTAGTAAAGGAAACAAGTGGTGCGTTACAAACGGACAGGTTTCCACTAAATAAGGAAGCTCTTTGAAACTTCATTTAAAATAGTGCATGCCAACTTTAAATTAACTTTGTCAGAATTGAACAATAGTTTCAATTACAATCAGGCAACAAAAAAGTAAATTTAGTTTAGAACTTCTTCAAAGAGAATTCAAACTGCTTTATAAAATTCAAAACAAGACTCCAAAAGTATACTTGTAATCACTACCTCAGAAGGATATTCACGAAAATTAGGATGTACTTAAAAAGGAGTCAAGCCATACAAGAAAGGATCTTAAATCAAGGTATTTCAAACAAGATCCACTAGGCATGAGACATCAAACAAGCTTTCAATTGGTCCAAAAGAATGCAAAACTCATCAGGAAAGACAACTCAATCAACAGTGAATTTTCAAGAAAGAACCTTTAACTAAAGAAGGACAATTAAGAGGACAAACAACACACTTGATAGAAACAAATTCAAGTTGATTCGGATGAGTATGAGATTTACAAGAGAAGGAAAAACTAAAACTAATAGTGATGTTCATAAAAGTAAAAGAATAGTCAAAAACAAAATCAAGTATCACAATCATAGAAACAAGAGCTTAAAGAATTAGCTCATACTTGAGAGGAAAGGTATGAACCCAATATTTTCGAAAGAATAACGAATGCATAAATAATGTATCATGCTAAATTAAAGTCAATTTGTCAAACGAAAGCTAACTGGAATAAAAGCGAAAATCTTTTCCTTTAAGAATAAAAAAAATTACCTAAGTACATAGTCAAATAAAGTTACGTATAGGAACCGTAGGAAAATTATTTGAAAAGTTAAATTGTACTTAAAGTAAGTGTAGCTCCGTAAACCAGTAAAAGAACATGCGAGGTATTAGAAATAAATAGTTTTTAAATTGCATAAGGAATTTTCAAAGTTTTATATAGATAGGTGTATATCAAATCAAAAGGGATTTTATAAAAGTTTGAAAATTGGTTATAAATACAGTCAATTAAGAGAAAAATTGAATCAATGATTTCTCTAAGAATGAACTCAGAATCCGGAGTTAAAAGACATAGTGCGTTAAGACAAGTTCAAAGCTATATCAAAGAATATGTGAATCAAGAAGAACTCAAATAGAGAAAGATAGATGCAACAAGGATATCAAACAAGCATATGCATTTAAGGTCAAACAAGAATGCATATGAATAGAGGAATAGAGTTGAAAAAATCAAACTACTTTTCAAAGGGATTAGCAAACAAGAACTTCAAGTTAGGATATGAAAGAACAGGTCAACTCGAACAGAATTCAAGACACACAACTGAATAGCCTCGAGAAATAGTCTCCAACGTTCCCAAAACCCGTGACTCGCTTTACCCAAAACTCGTATATCATCTATGATAACCCATCAGTTCTTTCATATACATAATTCACGAGTATTAAGCCGGCCAAACTTAATATCAGGAATTATGCAATGCGAGACTAATGGCATTAATCAATAGACCGTCATATGCATAAAGTTCTAATTCTTGTCATCCAAACAAGACCTATTACATGACAAATGCTCAGAGTATGCAATTGAAGCATAGTCGGTCCATTCCTCAGGCTCTACAGGAAAGACTGATCTGATATCATAATGTAACACCCTAACTATCAGAGCTCACGCTTCTGGCTATGCGACTCTAATTGCTCGGACATTACGACGACTCTTATACTATTTAATACTAAGATAGGAGCCTGTTTAAAACTTAAAACAGCATAACCTTTCAAAAACACTTTTTCGTTGAAAACAAAAACATACACGTACATACCTTAATATATATATATATATATATATATATATATATATATATATATATATATATATATATATATATATATATACATAACACTAGCTTACAAACATACATATCATAATTTCCTATCCCTCTTACAAACTTAACAAGGATGAGGCGAGGGAAACATAATAGCTAAGATAATACAAAAATACCGAATAAACAGAAAGTGAACATAACTCTTCTGAATCTTTGTTGTCCATATCCTGAAAAGGAATAACCTGTAGGGGAGTGAGAACGTCGTCCTCGCTTCTTCTCACTATAGGTTTACAGAAATTGCTATAACAAGATACGTAAAATAAAACTATTTTTAGAGTACAGTGATCATTGCTCGTCTTATGAGTCTTCCAAAAACCATGGGTTCATATTCGAAATCCAAAAAATCCTTTTCGAAGACTTGGTAACTTCCTCAAATATTGTAAAACAAAACCTTTTTCCTTTCTTGTAAAATCTGAAAATTTTTTCCTAGACAGTATAAATGATCAACATGTCTCAAACATAGGTTCAATTAAGTCTATACTGTAAGAGTTTGATTTTTCATACTTTTCTAAACCACAACCATGAAAGCAGTTACCTACGCGGTATAAATGATCATCCCGTTCCTAACATAGGTTCATTAAGCTTATGCTGAACCGGTTAGATACTTTATACAAAACTAGAACTCAATATACCAATCACAGCCTCAAGTCCATCCAATCCAACACAGCCCCCAGGCCCAAACAACTCAATCATCAACCAATTCATCAGAAACCAACCAATCAAACACAATCACAATTAATGTAGTTCAAACACAATCAATAGCAATTACAACAATTATAGCAGTTAGCAGTTAACATAAGTATTCACATAGGCAAACTAATTATGATATGCACACCCAAACAATATCACATAAATGCATATGATGCATGCCTGTCCTACTGGCCATGAGCTCATGCGTCGGTTACTTTGCCAAACCCGACTCGGATATGCGGGATCCAACTACCGTCCTTACCCATAGGACCCACAGACAAGCGAGATTAAACCACCGTCCTTGCCCAGAACATGCACGAGGGATCAAACCACCATCCTTGCCTCCACCATAAGCGGGATTAAACCGCCGTCTGATGAGCGGATAATTTATACGCTTTTTGGCATTATTTTTAGGTAGTTTTTAGTATGATCTAGTTACTTTTAGGGATGTTTTCATTATTTTTTATGCTAAATTCACATTTCTGGACTTTACTATGAGTTTGTGTGTTTTTCTGTGATTTCAGGTATTTTTTGGCTGAAATTGAGGGACCTGAGCAAAACTCTGATAAAGAGGCTGACAAAGGACTGCTGATGCTGTTGGAATCTGACCTCCCTGCACTCGAAATGAATTTTCTGGAGTTATAGAACTTCAAATGGCGCGCTCTCAACGGCGTTAGAAATTAGACATCCAGAGCTTTCCATCAATATATAATAGTTCATACCTTGTTCGAGAATTGACGACGTGAACTGGTGCTCAACGCCAATTCCATGTTGCTGTCTGGAGTCAAACGCCAGAAACACGTCACGAACTGGAGTTGAACGCCCAAAACATGTTACAACTAGCGTTCAACTCCAAAAGAAGCCTCAGCTCGTAGATAGATCAAACTCATCCCAAACATACACCAAGTGGGCCCTGGAAGTGGATTTATGCATCAATTACTTACTCTTGTAAACCCTAGTAGCTAGTCTAGTATAAATAGGATAGTTTACTATTGTATTAGACATCTTGGGACGTTTAGTTCTCAGATCATGGGGGCTGGCCATTCGGCCATGCCTGGACCTTTCACTTATGTATTTTCAACGGTGGCGTTTCTACACACCATAGATTAAGGGTGTGGAGCTCTGTTGTACCTCAAGTTTTAATGCAATTACTATTATTTTCTATCCAATTCGATTTATTCTTATTCTAAGATATTCGTTGCACTTTAACTTGATGAATGTGATGATCCGTGACACTCATCATCATTCTCACCTATGAACGCGCGTGATTGACAACCACTTCCGTTCTACCTTAGACCAGGCGCATATCTCTTGGATTCCTTAATCAGAATCTTCGTGGTATAAGCTAGAATTAATGGCGGCATTCATGGGAATCCAGAAAGTCTAACCTTGTCTGTGGTATTTCGAGTAGGATTCCGGGATTGAATGACTGTGACGAGCTTCAAACTCCTGAAGGCTGGGCGTTAGTGACAGACGCAAAAGAATCACTAGATTCTACTCCAACCTGATTGAGAACCGACAGATGATTAGCCGTGCTGTGACAGAGCATTTGGACCTTTTTCATTGAGAGGATGGGATGTAGCCATTGACGACAGTGATGCCCTACATACAGCTTGCCATGGAAAGGAGTAAGAAGGATTGGATGAATGTAATAAGAAAGAGATTCGGAAGGAACACAGCACCTCCATGCACCTATCTGAAATCCCCACCATTGGATTACATGAGTAACTTTATCTTTATTTCCTGTTTATTTTATTTATCTTTTGAATATCTAATCCAATCACATTTGAATCCGCCTAACTGGGATTTACAAGATGACCATAGCTTGCTTCATACCAACAATCTCTGTGGGATCGACCCTTACTCACGTAAGGTTTATTACTTGGACGACCCAGTACACTTGCTGGTTAGTTGAGCGAAGTTGTGAAAAGAAAGTACTGAGTTAACAGAAGCACATACCAAAGAGCCATTAATCATGATCACAATTTCGTCCACCAAGTTTTTGGCGCCGTTGCCGGGGATTGTTCGAGTATGGACAACTAACGGTTCATCTTGTTGCTCAGATTAGGTAATTTTCTTTTTATTTTCTTTTAAAAAAAAAGGGTTTTCAAAAATTTTTCAAAATTTTTTTCTCTATTTTTTGTTTTTTCCAAAAAAGTAATTTTCGAAAAATATAATAAAAAATACAAAAAATCATAAAATCATAAAAACCAAAAATATTTTGTGTTTCTTGTTTGAGTCTTGAGTCAATTTTTAAGTTTGGTGTCAATTGCATGTTTTTAAAATTTATGCATTATTTTTTCGAAAATTCCATGCATTCATAGTGTTCTTCATAATCTTCAAGTTGTTCTTGGTAAGTCTTCTTGTTTGATCTTGATAATTTTTTGTTGTGTGTCTTTTATTGTTTTTCATATGCATTTTTGCATTCATAGTGTCCATGCATTAAAGAATTCTAAGTTTGGTGTCTTGCATGTTTTCTTTGCATCAAAATTTTTTTTTCAAAAATATGTTCTTGATGTTCATCATGATCTTCAAAGTGTTCTTGGTGTTCATCTTAACATTCATATTGTTCTTGCATGCATAATTGGTTTTGATCCAAAATTTTCATGTTTTGGGTCATAATTGTGTTTTTCTCTCTCCTCATTAAAAATTCAAAAATAAAAAATATCTTTTCCTTATTTCTCTCCAAATTTTCGAAATTTTGGGTTGACTTTGTCAAAAATTTTTAAAATTAGTTGTTTCTTACAAGTCAAGTCAAATTTTCAATTTCAAAAATCCTATTTTTTCAAAACTTTTTCAAAAATCAAATCTTTTTCATTTTTATCTTATTAATTTCGAAAATTGAAAATATTTTTTCAAAAATCTTTTTCTTAATTTTATTTCAAAATTTCGAAATTACACTAACAATTAATGTGATTGATTTAAAAATTTGAAGTTTGTTACTTTCTTGTTAAGAAAGGTTCAATCTTTAAATTCTAGAATCTTATCTTTTAGTTTCTTGTTAGTTAAGTAATTAATTTTAATTTTAAAAATTAAATCTTTTTCAATCCTATCTTTTTATCATATCTTCTTATCTTATCTTTTTATCATATCTTTTTCAAAATTTTATCTTTTTCAAAAATTTGATTTCAAAATATCTTATCTAACTTCTTATCTTCTTATCTTTTCAAATTTGATTTTAATATCTTTTTCAACTAACTGTTTGACTTTTTGTTTGTTTCTTATCTTTTTCAAAACCACCTAACTACTTTTCCCTCTTTAACTTTCGAAAATATCTCATCCCTCTTTCAAAATTCTTTTTAAATTAATTGATTGTTTTAAATTTTAATTTTAATTATATCTTATCTTTAATTTTCAAAAATCATTAACTACTTTTTCAAAATTATTTTTGAATTCTCCCTCTCTTCTCTTCTTATATTTATTTATTTATTTACTAACACTTCTCTTTACCTCTCCTCATCTCCAATCACTGCCTCTATTCTCACCCTTGTGATTGGATTCTCCACTTTTCTTCCTTTCTTCTTCTACTAATAATAAGGATCCTCTTTGTCCAGATATAGAGGATTCTTCTTCCTTTTCTTTTTCTCTTCTCTTTCATATGAGCAGGAACAAGGAAAAAGACAATCTTGTTGAAGCTGATCCTGAACCTGAAAGGACTCTGAAGAGGAAACTAAGAGAAGCTAAATTACAACAATCCAGAGACAACCTTTCTGAAATTTTCGAAAAAGAGAAGGAGATGGCAGCCGAACCCAACAACAATAATGCAAGGAGAATGCTAGGTGATTTCACTAAACCAACGTCCAAATTTGATGGAAGAAGCATCTCCATTCCGGCCATTGGAGCAAACAATTTTGAGCTAAAACCTCAATTAGTTGCTCTAATGCAACAGAACTACAAGTTTCATGGACTTCCATCTGAAGATCCTTACTAGTTTTTAACTGAGTTCTTGCAGATTTGTGAGACTGTAAAGACGAATGGAGTAGATCCTGAAGTCTACACGCTCATGCTTTTCCCTTTTGCTGTAAGAGACAGAGCTAGAACATGGTTGGACTCACAACCTAAAGATTGTCTGGACTCCTGGGATAAGCTGGTCACGACCTTCTTGGATAAATTCTTTCCTCCTCAAAAGCTGAGCAAGCTTAGAGTGGATGTTCAAACCTTCAAGCAAAAAGATGGTGAATCCCTCTATGAAGCTTGGGAAAGATACAAGCAAATGACCAAAAAGTGTCCTTCTGACATGTTTTCAGAATAGACCATATTGGATATATTCTATTATGGTCTATCTGAGTTTTCCAAAATGTCATTGGACCATTCTGCAGGTGGATCCATTCACTTAAAGAAAATGCCTGCAGAAGCTCAAGAACATATTGACATGGTTGCAAATAACCAATTCATGTACACTTCTGAGAGGAATTCCATGAATAATGGGATGCCTCAAAGGAATGGAGTTCTTGAAATTGATGCTTTGAATGCCATATTGGCTCAGAACAAAGTGTTGACTCAGCAAGTCAACATGATCTCTCAAAGTCTGAATGGATGGCAAAATGCATCCAACAGTACTAAAGAGGCAGCTTCTGAAGAAGCTTATGATCCTGAGAACCCTGCAATGGCAGAGGTTAATTACATGGGTGAACCTTATGGAAACACCTATAATTCATCATGGAGAAATCATCCAAATTTCTCATGGAAGGATCAACAAAAGCCTCAACAAGGCTTTAATAATGGTGGAAGAAACAGGCTAAGCAATAACAAGCCTTTTCCATCATCTTCTCAGCAACAGACAGAGAATTCTGAGCAGAGCCCCTCTCATTTAGCAAATTTAGTCTTTGATCTGTCTAAGGCCACTTTAAGTTTCATGAGTGAAACAAGGTCCTCCATCAGAAATTTGGAGGCACAAGTGGGCCAGCTGAGTAAGAAAGTCATTGAAACTCCTCCCAGTATTCTCCCAAGCAATACAGAAGAGAATCCAAAAGGAGAGTGTAAGGCCATTGATGTAATCAATATGGCCGAATGCACAAGGGAGGAGAAGGATGAAAATCCTAGCGAGGAAGACCTCTTGGGACATCTCTCAAGCAAGAAGGAGTTCCCTATTGAGGACCTAAAGGAATCTGAGGCTCATATAGAGACTATAGAGATTCCATTAAATCTCCTTCTGCCATTCATGAGCTCTGAAGATTATTCTTCCTCTGAAGAGGATGAAGATGTAATTGGAGAGCAAGTTGCTCAATATCTAGGAGCCATCATGAAGCTGAATGCCAAGTTATTTGGTAATGAGACTTGGGAAGGTGAACCTCCCTTGCTCATTAGTGAACTTGATACATGGGTTCAGCAAACTCTACCTCAAAAGAAACAAGATCCTGGGAAATTCTTAATACCCTATACCATAGGCACCATGACCTTTGAAAAAGCTCTGTATGACCTAGGGTCAGGCATAAATCTTATGCCACTCTCTGTAATGGAGAAGCTGGGGATCATTGAGGTACAACCTGCCTTATTCGCATTACAATTGGCAGACAAGTCAGTAAGACAAGCTTATGGATTAGTAGAGGACGTGTTAGTAAAGGTTGAAGGCCTTTACATCCCTGCTGATTTCATAATCTTAGACACTAGGAAGGAGGAGGATGAATGCATCATCCTTGGAAGACCTTTTCTAGCCACAGCAGAAGCTGTGATAGATGTTAACAGAGGAGAATTAGTCCTTCAATTGAATGGGGACTACCTTGTATTTAGGGCACACGGCTATCCTTCTATAACAAGGGAGAGTAAGCATGCAGAGCTTCTCTCAATATAGAGTCAAACAGAGCCCCCACAATCAAACTCTAAGTTTGGTGTTGGGAGGCCACAACCAAACTCTAAGTTTGGTGTTGAACCCCCATATCCAAACTCTAAGTTTGGTGTTGGAAGTCCACAACATTGACCTGATCACCTTTGTGGCTCCATGAGAGCCCACTGTCAAGCTATTGACATTAAAGAAGCGCTCGTTGGGAGGCAACCCAATTTTTATTTATCTAATTTTATTTTTATTGTTATTTTGTGTTTTAGTAGGTTTATGATCATGTGGAGTCACGAAAAAATTATTAAAATTAAAAACAGAATAAAAAATAGCAGAAAAAATATCACACCCTGGAGGAAGGACTTACTGGCGTTTAAACGCCCGTAAGGTGCATCTGGCTGGCGTTCAACGCCAGAACAGAGCATGGATCTGGCACTGAACGCCAGAAACAAGCAACACCCTGGCGTTTGAACGCCAGGAATATGCCCTGAGGAAAGCTGGCGCTGAATGCCAGTAACAGGCATGGAACTGGCGTTCAACGCCAGAAACATGCTACGCATGGGCGTTGAACGCCCAGAACGTGCATTACTTCGGTGTTTAAATGCCAGAATGGTATGCTAAGGCATTTTACATGCCTAATTGGTGCAGGGATGTAAATCCTTGACACCTCAGGATCTGTGGACCCCACAGAATCATCTCAGGATCTGTGGACCCCACAGGATCCCTACCTAACATATTCCCACCTTACCTCCTAATTAATCCTATAACACACTTTCCTAAAAACCCTTCACCAATCACCTCAACCTCTCTTTCCAATTACCCCCTTCACCACTCACATACATCCACTCTTCCCCAGAAACCCCACCTACCTTCAAAATTCAAAAATCTTTCCCACCCAAACCCACCCTAAATGGCCGAACCTACCCTCTCCCCCCTCCCTATATATACCCCTCCATTCTACTTCATTTTCACACAACACAACCCACTCTTCTATACCTTGGCCGAAACCTATACCTCCCCTTCTCCTCCATATTTTCTTCTTCTTCTTCTTCTCTTCTTTCTTTTCTTGCTCGAGGGCGAGCAATATTTTAAGTTTGGTGTGGTAAAAGCATAAGCTTTTTGTTTTTCCATAACCATTGATGGCACCCAAGGCCGGAGAATCCTCTAGAAAAGGAAAAGGGAAAACAAAAGCTTCCACCTCTGAGTCACGGGAGATGGAAAGATTCATCTCCAAAGCCCATCAAGACCACTTCTATGATGTTGTGGCCAAGAAGAAGGTGATCCCTGAGGTCCCTTTCAAGCTCAAGAAAAATGAGTATCCGGAGATCCGACATGAAATCCGAAGAAGAGGTTGGGAAGTCCTAACCAATCCCATGCAACAAGTCAGAATCTTAATGGTCCAAGAGTTCTATGCCAATGCATGGATCACTAGGAACCATGATCAAAGTGTGAACCCGAATCCAAAGAATTATCTTACAATGGTTCGGGGGAAATACTTAGATTTTAGTCCAGAAAATGTGAGGTTGGCATTCAACTTACCCATGATGCAAGGAGATGCACGCCCCTACACTAGAAGGGTCAACTTTAATCAAAGGTTGGACCAAGTCCTTATGGACATATGTGTGGAAGGAGCTCAATGGAAAAGAGACTCCAAAGGCAAGCCGGTTCAACTAAGAAGACTGGACCTCAAGCCTGTGGCTAGAGGATGGTTGGAGTTCATTCAACGCTCCATCATCCCCACTAGCAACCGATCTGAAGTTACTTTGGATCGGGCCATCATGGTTCATAGCATCATGATTGGAGAGGAAGTAGAAGTTCATGAAGTCATCTCCTATGAATTCTACAAAATAGCCGATAAGTCCTCTACTTTGGCAAGGTTAGCTCTTCCTCATCTTATTTGCCATCTATGTTACTCAGCTGGAGTTATCATAGAAGGAGACATCCTCATTGAGGAGGACAAGCCCATCACTAAGAAAAGGATGGAGCAAACAAGAGAGCCCACTCATGGAACCCAAGAGACGCATGAGGAAGCTCATCACCAAGAAATCCTGGAGATGCCTCAAGGGATGCACTTTCTTCCCAACAACTATTGGGAACAACTCAACACTTCCTTAGAAGATTTGAGTTACAATGTGGATCAATTAAGGGTGGAACATCAAGAGCACTCCATCATTCTCCATGAAATTAGAGAAGATCAAAGGGCAATGAGGGAGGAGCAACAAAGGCAAGGAAGGGGCATAGAAGAGCTTAAGGACATCATTGGTCCTTCAAGAAGAAGACGCCACTAAGGTGGACTCATTCCTTGTTCTTATTTCTCTGTTTTTCGATTTTTATGCTTCATGTCTATTTATGTTTTGTGTCTCTACTTCATGATCATTAGTATGTAGTAACCATGTCTTAAAGCTATGAATAAATTCCATAAATCCTTCACCTCTCTTAAATAAAAAATTTGTTTTTAATTCAAAAGAACAAGAAGTACATAAATTTCGAAAATTGTCCTTGAATTTAATTTAATTATATTGATGTGGTGACAATACTTTTTGTTTTCTGAATGAATGCTTGAACAGTGCATATTTTTTATCTTGTTGTTTATGAATGTTAAAATTGTTGGCTCTTGAAAGAATGATGAACAAAGATAAATGTTATTGATGATCTGAAAAATCATAAAATTGATTCTTGAAGCAAGAAAAAGCAGTGAAAAAGCAAAGGCTTGCGAAAAAAAAAATTTTAGAAAGAAAAAGAAAAAGCAAGCAGAAAAAGCCAATAGCCCGTAAAACCAAAAGGCAAGGGTAAAAAGGATACAAGGCTTTGAGCATCAATGGATAGGAGGGCCCAAGGAAATAAAATCCAGGCCTAAGCGGCTAAATCAAGCTGTCCCTAACCATGTGCTTGTGGCATGTAGGTCCAAGTGAAAAGCTTGAGACTGAGTGGTTAAATTCGTGATCCAAAGCAAAAAGAGTGTGCTTAAGAGATCTGGACACCTCTAACTGGGGATTCTAGCAAAGCTGAGTCACAATCTGAAAAGGTTCACCCATTCATGTGTCTGTGGTATTTATGTATCCGGTGGTAATACTGGAAAACAATGTGCTTAGGGCCATGGCCAAGACTCATAAAAGTAGCTGTGTTCAATAATCAACATACTTAACTAGGAGAATCAATAACACTATTCGAAATTCTAAGTTCCTAGAGAAGCCAATCATTCTAAACTTCAAAGGAAAAAGTGAGATGCCAAAACTGTTCAGAAGCAAAAAGCTACAAGTCCCGCTCATCTAATTAGAATTAATATTCATTGATATTTTGGAATTTATAGTATATTCTCTTCTTTTTATCCTAATTGATTTTCAGTTACTTGGGGACAAGCAACAATTTAAGTTTGGTGTTGTGATGAGCGGATAATTTATACGCCTTTGGCATTGTTTTTAGGTAGTTTTTAGTATGATCTAGTTACTTTTAGGGATGTTTTCATTAGTTTTTATGCTAAATTCACATTTCTGGACTTTACTATAAGTTTGTGTATTTTTCTGTGATTTTAGGTATTTTCTGGCTGAAATTGAGGGACCTGAGCAAAACTCTGATAAAGAGGCTGACAAAGGACTGCTGATGCTGTTGGAATCTGACCTCCCTGCACTCGAAATGGATTTTTTGGAGCTACAAAACTTCAAATGGTGCGCTCTCAACGGCGTTGGAAATTAGACATCCATAGCTTTCCAGCAATATATAATAGTCCATACCTTGTTCGAGAATTGACGACGTGAACTGGCGCTCAACGCCAGTTCCATGTTGCTGTCTCGAGTCAAACGCCAGAAACACGTCACGAACCGGAGTTGAACGCCCAAAACACGTTACAATTTGGCGTTCAACTCCAAAAGAAGCCTCAGCTCGTGGATAGATCAAACTCAGCCCAAACATACACCAAGTGGGCCCTGGAAGTGGATTTATGTATCAATTACTTACTCTTGTAAACCCTAGTAGCTAGTCTAGTATAAATAGGATAGTTTACTATTGTATTAGACATCTTGGGACGTTTAGTTCTCAGATCATGGGGGCTGGCCATTCGGCCATGCCTGGACCTTTCACTTATGTATTTTCAATGGTGGAGTTTCTACACACCATAGATTAAGGGTGTGGAGCTCTGCTGTACCTCAAGTTTTAATGCAATTACTATTATTTTCTATCCAATTCGATTTATTCTTGTTCTAAGATATTCGTTGCACTTTAACTTGATGAATGTGATGATCCGTGACACTCATCATCATTCTCACCTATGAACGCGCGTGATTGACAACCACTTCCGTTCTACCTTAGACCAGGCGCATATCTCTTAGATTCCTTAATCAGAATCTTCGTGGTATAAGCTAGAATTAATGGCGGCATTCATGGGAATCCGGAAAGTCTAACCTTGTCTGTGGTATTCCGAGTAGGATTCCAGGATTGAATGACTGTGACGAGCTTCAAACTCCTGAAGGCTGGGCATTAGTGATAGACGCAAAAGAATCACTGGATTCTACTCCAACCTGATTGAGAACCGATAGATGATTAGCCGTGCTGTGACAGAGCATTTGGACATTTTTCACTGAGAGGATGGGATGTAGCCATTGACAACGGTGATGCCCTACATATAGCTTGCCATGGAAAGGAGTAAGAAGGATTGGATGAATGTAATAAGAAAGTAGAGATTCGGAAAGAACACAGCACCTCCATGCACCTATCTGAAATCCCCACCATTGGATTACATGAGTAACTTTATCTTTATTTCCTATTTATTTTATTTATCTTTTGAATATCTAATCCAATCACATTTGAATCCGCCTGACTGGGATTTAAAAGATGACCATAACTTGCTTCATACCAACAATCTCTGTAGGATCGACCCTTACTCACGTAAGGTTTATTACTTGGACGACCCAGTACACTTGCTGGTTAGTTGAGCAAAGTTGTGAAAAGAAAGTGCTGAGTTAACAGATGCACATACCAAAGAGCCATTATTAATGATCACAGTTTCGTCCACTGGTGCACGAAATTGCAATCACACTTTTGCAATTCCGCACAACTAACCAGCAAGTGCACTGGGTCGTCCAAGTAATACCTTACGTGAGTAAGGGTCGATCCCACGGAGATTGTCGGCTTGAAGCAAGCTATGGTTATCTTGTAACTCTTAGTCAGGATATCAATAACTATCAGGGTTGATTGTGAAAAGTAAAAGAACATGAAATAAGTACTTGTTTTGCAGTAATGGAGAACAGGTTGAGGTTTTGGAGATGCTCTATCTTCTGAATCTCTGCTTTCCTACTGTCTTCTTCTTCATGCACGCAAGGCTTCTTCCATGGCAAGCTGTATGTAGGGTTTCACCGTTGTCAATGGCTACCTCCCATCCTCTCAGTGAAAATGTTCAACGCGCTCAGGTTCCTCAATTTCAGCCAGAAAATACCTGAAATCACAGAAAAACACACAAACTCATAGTAAAGTCTAGAAAAGTAAATTTTAACTAAAAACTAATAAAAATATAACAAAAACTAACTAAAATATACTAAAAACATACTAAAAACAATGCCTAAAAGCGTATAAATTATCCGCTCATCACAACACCAAACTTAAATTGTTGCTTGTCCCCAAGCAACTGAAAATCAAAATAGAATAAAAAGAAGAGAATATACTATAGACTCCAAAATATCAAAGAAACTTAGCTCCAATTAGATGAGCGGGACTAGTAGCTTTTTGCTTCTGAACAGTTTTGGCATCTCACTTTATCCTTTGAAGTTTAGAATGATTGGCATCTATAGGAACTCAGAATTCAGATAGTGTTATTGAGTCTCCTAGTTAAGTATGATGATTCTTGAACATAGCTACTTTATGAGTCTTGGCTGTGGCCCAAAGCACTCTGTCTTCCAGTATTACCACCGGATACATACATGCCACAGACACATGACTGAGTGAACCTTTTCAGATTGTGACTCAGCTTTGCTAGAGTCCCCAATCAGAGGTGTCCAGGGTTCTTAAGCACACTCTTTTTGCCTTGGATCACAACTTTATATATTTTTCTTTTTCTCTCTCTCTTTTTTTTGTATTCACTGCTTTTTCTTGCTTCAAGAATCAATTTGATGATTTTTCAGATCCTCAATAGCATTTCTCCTTTTCCATCATTCTTTCAAGAGCCAACAATTTTAACATTCTTAAAACAACAAATTTAAAAGACATATGCACTGTTCAAGCATTCATTCAGAAAGCAAAAAGTATTGTCACCACATCAAACTAATTCAACTAGTTTCAAAGATGAATTCAAAATCCTGTACTTCTTGTTCTTTTGTGATTAAAGCATTTTTCATTTAAGAGAGGTGATGGATTCATAGGACATTCATAGCTTTAAGACATGAACCTTAAATTTTATTAATCATGAATTAAGAACAAGACTTAAAAATAGATATAAGATAAGACTAATAGTAATAGAAAACAGAATTTTAAATTACTCTAAGATAGACTCTTAATGATAGAAATTATCACATAGTTAGAACTCAACAACCTTGATCTTGAGAAGTGGATGCTCCCTCAACTTGTGGGGTATTTGATCCTTCAAGGGAGAGCTTTTGGCGCTTCAACTCCTGTAGCTCACGCCCCTGCTTCTCTTGTTCCTTTAGCAATTTGTAGAGCATGCAGTTTTGATTCTACTGTTCTTCCTTAATTTGTTCCATAGCTTCTTGCAGCTTGGCAACAGATGCTTCTAGACGAGTCCAGTAGTCAATTTCAGGAAGTTTAGGGAGGAACTCCTGCGCCCTCTTTTTGATAGAGTTATCTTGCATTTGTCCTTCCATTGACCTCTTGGTGATTGGGTGCTCAATTGGGATGAATTCATCTACTCCCATCCTCACCCCAGCATCTTTACATAGCAAAGAGATTAAGCTTGGGTAAGCCAGTTTGGCTTCAGTGGAGTTCTTGTTTGCAATTGTGTAAATCTCACAAGCAATCAGATGATGAATCTCCAATTCTTTTCCCAGCATAATACAATGAATCATCATTGCTCTCTTGATAGTAACCTCAGAACGGTTACTAGTGGGCAAGATAGGACGCCTTATGAAGTCCAACCAGCCTCTTGCAACTGGTTTGAGATCTCCCCTCTTGAGTTAGTTTGGGACTGATAAACCCCATTTTTAGGGTTTATCTTGTACTGAATTTAGAGTGTTTTGATAACCTTTTGTCACATTTAGCCTATGAATTAGCATGGTTTTGTTATCTCTCCCATATTTGTGCTTAAGTGTAAAAACATGCTTTTTAAGCCTTATTTTGATGAATTCTAATTTCTCCTTGATTCCATAAGATGCCTTGATGTGTTTGCTAGTAATTCCAGGATTGAAATAGGCTAGGCATGGATCAAAGGAGCAAGGAAGGAAGCATGCAAATGGAGAGAAGTACAAAAGACAAAGGAATTGATCTCGGCCAAGCACGCTCACGCGCACAAGGCGCTCGCGCGCACATTACAGAATCGGCCAGGGACGCGCACGCGTACCGTGCGCGCACGCGTCGATGACCGCACATGACTTCATTAATGCAACACGTGCCTGTCGATTTGAGAGGGTTTTCTGAACCCATTTTTGGCGCCAATTACTAGGAGAAAGGAATAAAAGGATCAAGGATTGAGGGAAAGGCATTATCATCATCATTGAATAGAGGGAATCATATAGCTAATTATGATTAGTTCAGAGTTAGTTTTAGAGAGAGAAGCTCTCACTTCTCTCTAGAATTAGGATTAGGTTTAGGTTAATCTCTCTTCTTAGATCTAGGTTTAATTCATGCTTTGATTTACTTTTCATTTACCAATTATTAATCTTCTCCTCTTCCTCTTTCTAGTTATGTGCTTTAATAATTGTAATTCTTCATTTTGTTTTGGATAGATTGTTGTTCTTTTGTTTTCTTTCAATAATGCAATTTGAGGTAATTCATGATAATTGTGATTTCCTTGATTGTTGTTGTTAATTCTTTGCAATAATTGTTGTTAGATTCTATTCTTGTTCTCAATTTACTATGCTTTTCTTTTGTGCCTTCCAAGTGTTTGATGAAATGCTTGGTTGGATTTTAGTGTAGGTTTTGTTCCTCTTGGCCTAGGTAGAGTAATTAGTGACTCTTGAGTTATCTAATTCCCTTGTTGATCGATAATTAGAAGTTGCTAATTGATTTGAACGCCTCTAAAGCTAGTCTTTCCTTTAGGAGTTGATTAGGACTTGAGGAGTCAAATTGATTCATCCACTTGACTTTCCTTTATTTAGTAAGGGTTAACTAAGTGGTAGCAATGAACAATTCTCATCACAATTGAGGAAGATAACTAGGATAGGACTTCTAATTTTCATACCTTGCCAAGAGCCTTTTATAGTTGTTAGTTTATTTTCATTGCCATTTACTTTTCATGCTTCTTATCCAAAACCCCAAAATAACTCATAACCAATAACAAGACACTTTATTGTAATTCCTAGGGAGAATGACCTGAGGTTCAATACTTCGGTTTATAAATTTAGGGGTTTGTTTTAGTGACAAACAACTTTTTGTATGAAAGGATTATTGCTTGGTTTAGAAACTATGCTTCGACGAGATTTTATTTGAGAAATTCTAAACCGTCAAAAATCTAATCATCAAAATGGCGCCGTTGCCGGGGATCGAACCCAGGTCGTCCGCGTGACAGGCAGAAATACTTACATGAATTCTCACTTTGGCTATGAGTTTGGTTCTAATTGTGTTGTAGGAAATGTGGACTTCAATGCTAACATGTACCAAGGATGGAACACTCCAAGATGGGAGGAGCCTCAAGGATTTGATCACTCCTATTGGCAACAACCTCCGGATACTTATAGGTATAATTCCCATCCTAATGCATGTCAATTTGACGGCTATGATGACTATTTTTGTGACACTCAACAACCACCATCATATGCCTATGAATCTCATCTTCAACATGAACCTCAACCATTCTCACAAGCCTTTCCATACCAAGTACCTTTATGTGACCCTTATCCATCATATAACCAATCAACCATACCATACTCCTATAACCATTATGAGCAAGAACCCTTAGAACCACTACAATCCTATCAAGATTACTTCCAAGAACCACCTCAATACACACAATCTCCACAACCTTACCAAGAAGAACCACCTTCCTATTATGAGCCCTCTCTCCAAAACAATGAACCCTCCTACTCGCCCCAAGCCCCAATAGACGATTCTCTCACTTTGTTACTTCGAGGACAAGAAGCCATGAAGCGGGATACACTTGAGTTTGTGACAAATTTGACCAAGGTGGTGCACACTTTAGCCCACCAATGTTTGAATACTCAAGGTACTTCCATGACCACATGTGAAAGGTCAAAAGAAGAGCAAAGCATGAAGGAGAAACTGGACAATTCGGTGGAGAAAGAGGAGTCAAATTTTGTGTTGGAACAATTGGAGAAGCCTATGATCATTGAGGAAAAGGAAGAAGTGGTTGAAGATTTAGGAGATGTTGAAAGTCCATGGGAATGTAGCATCATGAAGAACTCTTCCAAGAAGTTTGATATTGATGTTGAGGAGGGTGCGCAACCTCCAAAGCATATCATCGTTGGAGACTTGGAAGAAGCTTATCAAGAAATGGATTCAATCATGGATGAATTTCTCTCCACAATGGAATCCTCTCCCATTGGACATGAAGTTGAAATTATAAAAGAGTGTGCACAACCTCCCAAGGAAAACGAAAATGGCATGGTGTATATCGAAATTGAAGAATATGAAGAGGTTGATCAAGAGATGGATTCATTCATCAATGAATTCCTATCCAAAGTTGAATCACCTCCCATTGGGCAAGATGAAGTTCTTGAAGATAACACCAAGCCAAGTGAAAAAAGGGAAAAGGTTGAAATTGAAGAAGCTTGCGAAGAGGTGGAAACAACCAAAGAAGAGCCTAAAGAAGTAGACATTGCATTGTCTAAGTATGGGAAGGTCTCTCTTCCCAAGTCACCATCCATCACAACATTCAAGTGGGTAAAACTCTTATCCCTAAGCTTTACCTTCTCACTTGAATATGACTTAATTGAAAATGATGGTCAACTTAGAGCTCTTTGTGGAACTAAAAGTAAGAATGAGTTGTGTAGTGGTTGCAAGCTAGGCATTAGGCTCATTAAGGTAAAAGCTTCAAGGTATAGGAACGATGATTGGAAGAATGCCACTTTACAAGGGTATCAACAGAAGGCTTGGTATGCTAAAGAGAATTCTATGTGCAATCACCCTTATGTCAACCACCCGGAAAGAAAAAGTATGAAGATCAAATTGAAGACATGTGTGAAGATAAGATATGGGATCCCGGTTCGCTATGTGAAGACCAACTATGGGGACTCATATCTTGGGTAGAACTTTGCCCAAGCTTGATGAAAATGGTTGGAAATTCTGTCAACCAATTGAGAAGCAAAGATCCTTGGAGATTCAAGGAGGAGTACAAATATAAGCCACCATGACAATAAGCACCTCAGCATGTCCAACTTAAGGACTTAAACTAAAAGTGCTAGGTGGGAGACACCCCACCATGGTAAACTCTTTCCATTCTCTTTTAAATTTGCTCAATAAGTGATTTGAGTTGCCATTGTAGGTAGATGTTTCACATAAATTTGTTTGTACAACTTAATTGTTAGCTTAGTCACATGTATGTTGTGTTTAGTAGTAGATGAATAATATCAAATTGTATTCTTATGAATTGTATGATGGTTGATTGAATAAAGAGTTGTGAACAGTATGGGGAGCACTTGAGCATAATTTTTTATGAAAAAAAGGGGGGGTGGACGCGCGCGCACAATGTACGCGCACGCGTCCCTGTGCGGATACATCATCACCCACGTACCCGAGAGTTGAGCCTCTCTTGGGCAAACATTATGCCCTGAGCCCAACATGACCCACGCTGACGCGCACTACATGCGTGCGCGCAGATTATGCGAACATGGAAGTTCACGCGGACGCGCACCTACCGCGTCCGCGTCGATCTGCTGCTACAAAGTTTTTGAGCCAAGCCCCAGAGAGTTGAGCCGGCTCTGGGCCAGCTTTACGCCCCTGGCCCAACTCGATCTGCGCGGACGCGCACTTGCCACATGCGCGCCCATATGTCCAAGGTGGAACAGACGCGAGTGCACGCGTCACGCTAGCGCGCCTACTAGCAACTCATCAATGTACGCGGACGCGCACTTGCCGCGCGCGCCCTTACATGCTGCCGCCACTCTAGGCTTTTGCCCTGAGAGTTGAGCGCGCGTTAAGCCCACTCTAAGCCTCAGGCCCAACCACATGTACGCGTGCGCGCACGCGCCATTGCATAGTCTGCCAATCCACGCCTGAGCGCACTGTACGCTCGCGCGTGGGTCCCAAATTTTCATCAATGTACGCGGACGTGCAAGGTGCGCGCTCGCGTCGATTCAAAAAAAGGGATAACCCTAAGACGCGAAGAGCGTTGCGCCGCAGCGCACTCCCCATCCTCTTCTCTCCCACAGTTTCTTCTTCTCCCCCCATAACCACCTCTGCTCCGCTGGCAACCACCACTGCACGGCCAGCTTCTCTTCTCTTCTTTCTCTCCTTCTCTCACCCTCACCCCACTCGCCCTCGTCCTCTCTCTCTCACTTGCACACTCCTCCTCAAGTCTCTCATCCTCTTCCTTCCGCCGCTGACAGCCACCACCGCCGTCGCTCCACCATCACTGCGGGCAACACTACTCGGCGGCCCCCTCCCTCTCTTTCATTGTTTCACATTCTCCTATCACCAACTTCCCCCATCGTCGGCCTTCCTTCACTCAGCCCCTCATTCTTCCGAACGCCACCGCCTCTGCTGCCCTTCACAGTTCTTCTCCCAATCCCAATTTTCCTTCCCTTCACAGTTTCTCCCAGCTCCCAGGTTCCTGCTCAATTCCTGTTTTTTTGTTTTTCTTTCTATTTGTTCATTTTTGTTAGTTACTATAATTGTCTGTAGTTAGTTTGAATTTAAATGTTGCATGTTAGGTTAGATAGAAATATTTGCTGTTAGGTAGCTAGGACTGGATAGAGGATTCTAGGCCTGATAAGTGCTCCGTATGTGCATATTTGCTGTCTGTTTCCTTGGGTGTGTATGCTATTTTTTGGGTTGCTATTTTGTACAAATTGTGTTGCCTGCATGCTATACCACTACTGCTGTACTTGCTTGATGTTGTGATCATGCTATTTGTGCCATTTTGCAACCCGGGAACGTCAAATTTTAAGCCGAAATGCTGCCCAATTTTCGAGAAATTCAATTTCATTTTGCTCTCTATCACGAATTTGGGCTACCTTTCGTTATTTTCAACTTCCGGGATTTGCATGATATGCTGTGCCATGATTTGTATTCTTGAAATATTCATCTCTCATCATGCTCATAATTTTTAACCCCATTTTGTTTTCTTCTTCTCTAACTCACTGCCCCCTTTCCTTCCTAACCTGCATTTTAACTCTTTTAACCATTCTTTGAGTATTGATGATGAACATGCTTATTCTTTATGAATTGTGATCATTAGTGAACATTGAATTCTTGGGATATGACTGTGTTCTCTGTTCTTATTTGTTGGCTATATTTCAAGTCCCATTCACATCATGTTTGCTTGTCATCCATTTTACATCTTGAATATGCTTTCTTTGCTTTGTGCTACATGCTTTATTGCTCATATTCCATTATATTTCTCTTTCAGGATGTCGGATAAAGGAAAGGCTATAGCCATCTCTTCCAAGAAGAGAAAACACTCTGCATCTTCTATCCCCTCCATCTACAAGCATTATGCTAAGAATCCTTTAAATGACGAAGAAAAAGAAAATCAGCAGTTACCTTCTACTGACCCAACAAAGTTCTCCAATCTCTACTGTGAGCTTCGATTTTCCAAATATCGCACAGCGAAGCTAAATACTGAGAAGAAATTGCTCCTACCCAATGATGTGAGACGGTCCATTACTGGTCGCATCCTTGAGTTGGGTATCGATTTTGTTGACAGAGATTTGGGAGACATCAACATTTCTTGGGTTAAGGAATTCTATTGCAACTTCTTTCGTCCTACTTTGGATTCGGTTCAGGTGAGGGGTAGAGAGATCATGATTACTGAGACTGCTACTGGGGAGGCATTACAGTGTCGGCACATTCCTGATGACACGTGTGCCCATCAGCAGGCAGAGATGGCTATCCATACCATGACCTTTGATTATGAGGCGCTTAGGCGCGTGATTAGGTTACCAGATGCTACTTGGGTCATGGATGCGACCAACACCAAGCCTAAGGGGATGCTATTTGCTCACTTGACTAGAGAGGCCAAGACTTGGCAGATGATATTTGCCCACTATGTCTTGCCTATCACTCACTTCTCTGAGATCCCTATGGAGATGTGGTGCACGAAATTGCAATCACACTTTTGCAACTCCGCACAACTAACCAGCAAGTGCACTGGGTCGTCCAAGTAATACCTTGCGTGAGCAAGGGTCGATCCCACGGAGATTGTCGGCTTGAAGCAAGCTATGGTTATCTTGTAAATCTTAGTCAGGATATCAGAAATTATCAGGATTGATTGTGAAAAAGAACAAAAGAACATGAAATGATTACTTGTTTTGCAGTAATGGAGAATAGGTTGAGGTTTTGGAGATGCTCCATCTTCTGAATCTCTGCTTTCCTACTGTCTTCTTCTTCAAACACGCAAGGCTCCTTCCATGGCAAGCTGTATGTAGGGTTTCACCGTTGTCAATGGCTACCTCCCATCCTCTCAGTGAAAATGTTCCTATGCTCTGTCACAGCATGGCTAATCATCTGTCGGTTCTCGGTCAGGCCGGAATAGAATCCAATGATTCTTTTGCGTCTGTCACTAACGCCCCGCCTGCTAGGAGTTTGAAGCACGTCACAGTCATCCAATCATTGAATCCTACTCAGAATACCACAGACAAGGTTTAGACCTTCCGGATTCTCTTGAATGCCGCCATCAGTTCTAGCTTATACCACGAAGATTCCGGTTAAAGAATCCAAGAGATAACTACTTAATCTAAGGTAGAACGGAGGTGGTTGTCAGGCACACGTTCATAGTTGAGAATGATGATGATTGTCACGGATCATCACATTCATCCGGGTTAAGAACAAGTATTATCTTAGAATGGAAGCAAGCATGATTGAATGAGAAACAGTAGTAATTGCATTAATCCATCAAGACACAGCAGAGCTCCTCACCCCCAACCATGGGGTTTAGAGACTCATACCGTGGAAGATACACAAAGGAAATGTGTAAAGTGTCATGAGGTACAGATACAATGTCCAAAGATCCTATTAATAGTAAACTAGTAACCTAGGGTATACAGAAATGAGTAAATGACGTAAAAATCCACTTCTGGGTCCGCTTGGTGTGTGCTTGGGCTGAGCATTGAAGCTTTTATGTGTAGAGACGTTTTCTGGAGTTAAACGCCAGTTCTCATGCCAGTTTGGGCGTTTAACTCCAAGTTTTATGCCAGTTCCAGCGTTAAACGCTGGAATTTCTGAGGCTGTTTTGCCACGCCGGTTTGGGCCATCAAATCTCGGGCAAAGTATGAACTATTATACATTGCTGGAAAGCCCAGGATGTCTACTTTCCAATGCCGTTGAGAGCGCGCCAATTGGGCTTCTGTAGCTCCAGAAAATCCACTTCGAGTGCAGGGAGGTCAGAATCCAACAGCATCTGCAGTCCTTTTCAGTCTCTGAATCAGATTTTTGCTCAGAACCCTCAATTTCAGCCAGAAAATACCTGAAATCACAGAAAAACACACAAACTCATAGTAAAGTCCAGAAAAGTGAATTTTAACTAAAAACTAATAAAAATATACTAAAAACTAACTAGATTATACTAAAAACATACTAAAAACAATGCCAAAAAGCGTATAAATTATCCGCTCATCACAACACCAAACTTAAATTGTTGCTTGTCCCCAAGCAACTGAAAATCAAAATAGGATAAAAAGAAGAGAATATACTATAGACTCCAAAATATCAAGGAAACATAGCTCCAATTTGATGAGCGGGACTAGTAGCTTTTTGCCTCCGAACAGTTTTGGCATCTCACTCTATCCTTTGAAGTTCAGAATGATTGGCATCTATAAGAACTCAGAACTCAGATAATGTTATTGATTCTCCTAGTTAGGTATAATGATTCTTGAACATAGCTAGTGTATGAGTCTTGGCTGTGGCCCAAAGCACTCTGTCTTCCAGTATTACCACCGGATACATACATGCCACAGACACATAATTGGGTGAACCTTTTGAGATTGTGACTCAGCTTTGCTAGAGTCCCCAATTAGAGGTGTCCAGGGTTCTTAAGCACACTCTTTTTGCCTTGGATCACAACTTTATTTCTTTCTTTTTCTTTCTTTTTCTTTTTCTTTCTCTCCTTTTTTTTCGAATTTTTTTTTGTATTCACTGCTTTTTCTTGCTTCAAGAATCAATCTAATGATTTTTTTAGATCCTCAATAACAGTTCTCTTTTTCCTCATTCTTTCAAGAGCCAACAATTTTAACATTCTCAAAACAACAAATTCAAGAGACATATGCACTGTTCAAGCATTCATTCCGAAAACAAAAATTATTGTCACCACATCAAACTAATTCAACTAGTTTCAAGGATAAATTTCGAAATCCTGTACTTCTTGTTCTTTTGTGATTAAAGCATTTTTCATTTAAGAGAGGTGATGGATTCATAGGACATTCATAGCTTTAAGACATGAATTTTAAATTTTATTAATTATGAATTAAAAATAAGACTCAAAAATAAATATAAGATGAGACTAGAAAATAAAAATAAAACAAAAATTTAAATAGGCTCCTAATGATAGAGGTTTTCACAGAGTTAGGACTCAACAACCTTGATTTTGAGAAGTGGATGCTCCCTCAGCTTGAGAGGAGAACTTTTGGCGTTTTATCTCTTGGAGTTCACGCCCCTGCTTCTCTTGTTCCTTCAGCAATTTGCAGAGCATGCAGTTCTGATTCTGCTGTTCTTCCTTCAGTTGCTCCATAGTCTCTTGCAATTTGGTAATAGATGCTTCTAGGCTGGTCCAGTAGTCAATTCTTGGGAATTCAGGGAGGAATTCCTGCGCCCTCCTCTTGATAGAATTGTCTTGCATTTGTCCTTCCATTGACTTCTTGGTGATTGGGTGTTCAATGGGTATGAACTCATCTACTCCCATCTTCACCCCAGCCTCTTTACAGAGCAAGGAGATCAAGCTTGGGTAAGCCAATTTGGCTTCAGTGGAATTCTTATTTGCAATTGTGTAGATCTCACAAGCAATCACATGATGAACCTCCACTTCTTTTCCAAGCATAATGCAATGAATCATCACTGCTCTCTTGATGGTGACCTCAGAACGGTTGCTAGTGGGCAATATGGAACGCCCAATAAAGTCTAGCCAACCTCTTGCAATTGGTTTGAGGTCTCCCCTCTTGAGTTGGTTTGGGACACCCTTTGAATTGGTTATCCACTTAGTTCCAGGGAGGCATATGTCCTCTAGAACTTGATCCAACCCTTTATCTGCTCTCACCATCCTCCTATTGAAGGAATCAGGATCATCTTGCAGTTGAGGTAGTTTGAAGATTTCTCTTATTTTGTCCAGATGGAAGTACATAACTTTCCCTCTGACCATGGTTCTGTAGGTATGGTAAGCAGTTCCAGTCATTCTCTGCTTATCTGTTAGCCACAGATTTGAGTAGAATTCCTGAACCATGTTCCTTCCAACCTTTATTTCAGGATTGGTTAGAACTTCCCATCCTCTGTTTCGAATTTGCTCTTGGATCCCCGGATATTCATCTTCTTTCAGATCAAATTTAACTTCCGGGATCACTGACCTCAGACCCATTATTTTGTGATAATGGTCTTCATGTTCTTTGGTTAAGAACTTCTCTTTATTCCAAAGATTCTTTGGATTATTCTCTTTCTTTCCTCTTAAATTGGTTTGTTTTCCCTTAGGAGCCATGATCTTGATGAATCTTGGCTTAGTGATCACGGAAAAGCACACCAAACTTAGAGGTTTGCTTGTCCTCAAGCAAAAGAAAAGAAAGAAGAGGGAGAGAGGAAGAGGAAATTCGAATGGTGTGGTGGAAAGAGGGATCCAAACGTGTATTTATAAGGTGGGGAGGGGAGTTTTCGAAAAAAAAAGAGAAATTTGAAAGGATATTTGAGAAGATATGGAAAGAGATTGAATAAAGGGTGATTTTTTTGAACAAAATTTGGGAATGATTTGAAGAGTGATTTTAGATATTTGAAAATTTGAAAGTGAATGATGAGAGATTGAAATGTATTTTTGCAGAAAAATATAGGTAAGAAAAGGAAAGTTTGAAAAAATTTGATTTGAAAACAAAATTGTGGTCCCCCCACCTTTCTGGCGTTAAACGCCCAGAATGGCACCCATTCTGGCGTTTAACGCCCATTTAGTGCCCCTTTTGGGCGTTTAACGCCCAGCCAGGTGCCCTGGCTGGCGTTAAACGCCAGAAATCCTTTATCACTGGGCGTTTTTCTGAACGCCCAGGATGCTGCACACCTGGCGTTAAACGCCCAGAATGGTGCCCATTCTGGCGTTTAACGCCCAAAATGGCACCATTCCTGGCGTTAAACGCCCAGAATGGTACCCAATCTGGCGTTTAACGCCCAAAATGCCCCTTACTGGCGTTTTTTCGCCAGTAAGCTCTTTTTCTCTGCTTTTTGAGCTGAATCCTTCTGTAACTCTGTGAATTCCTTCATTTTTGATACTTGCCTCTGTAAGAACAATTCATACAATCTCCTAATGACTGGGTTGCCTCCCAGCAAGCGCTTCTTTACTGTCTTTAGCTGGACCTTTACTGAGAATCACTCAAGTCTCAGTTTTGAGCATTCCTGCTCAAAATTGCCTTCAAGATAATGCTTGATTCTCTGTCCATTAACAATGAACTTTTTGTTAGAATCCATATCCTGAAGCTCAACATATCCATATGGTGATACTCCTGTAATCACATACGGACCCCTCCACCGGGATTTGAGTTTTCCTGGAAACAGTCTGAGCCTAGAGTTGAAGAGCAGAACTTTTTGTCCTGGCTCAAAGACTCTGGTTGACAACTTCTTGTCATGCCATTTCTTTGCCTTTTCCTTATAAATTTTTGCATTTTCAAAGGCATTGAGTCTGAACTCCTCTAGCTCATTTAACTGGAGTAATCTTTTTTCACCAGCTAACTAAGCATCCATGTTTAGGAATCTGGTTGCCCAGTAGGCTTTATGTTCCAGTTCCACGGGCAGATGACAGGCCTTCCCATACACCAGTTGGTATGGAGAGGTTCCTATAGGAGTCTTGAATGCTGTTCTGTATGCCCACAGAGCATCATCCAAGCTCTTTGCCCAATCCTTTCTTCGGGCTATCACAGTCCGTTCCAGGATTATTTTTAGCTCTCTGTTAGAGACCTCAGCCTGCCCATTTGTCTGTGGATGATACGGAGTTGCCACTTTGTGGCTAATTCCATATCTAACCATAGCAGAGTATAGCTGTCTATTGCAGAAATGGGTGCCCCCGTCACTGATTAGTACTCTGGGAACACCAAACCTGTTGAAGATGTGTTTCTGGAGGAATTTTAGCACGGTCTTGGTGTCATTAGTGGGTGTAGCAATTGCTTCTACCCACTTAGATACATAGTCCACTGCCACCAGAATATAAGTGTTTGAGTATGATGGTGGGAATGGCCCCATGAAGTCAATGCCCCATACATCAAACAACTCTATCTCTAATATCCCTTGTTGAGGCATGGCATATCCGTGAGGCAAGTTACCAGCTCTTTGGCAACTGTCACAGTTACGCACAAACTCTCGGGAATCTTTATAGAGAGTAGGCCAGTAGAAGCCACATTGGAGGACTTTAGTGGCTGTTCGCTCACTTCCAAAATGTCCTCCATATTGTGATCCATGGCAATGCCATAGGATCCTTTGTGCTTCTTCTCTGGGTACACATCTGCGGATCACTCCGTCAGCACATCTCTTAAAGAGATATGGTTCATCCCAGAGGTAGTACTTGGCATCTGAAATTAATTTCTTTCTTTGCACGCTGCTGTACTCCTTGGGTATGAACCTCACAGCTTTATAATTTGCAATATTTGCAAACCATGGAGCTTCCTGAATGGCAAAGAGTTGCTCATCTGGGAAAGTCTCAGAGATCTCAGTAGAAGGGAGGGACGCCCCAGCTACTGGTTCTATCCGGGACAGATGGTCAGCTACTTGGTTCTCTGTCCCTTTTCTGTCTCTTATTTCTATATCAAACTCTTGCAGAAGCAACACCCATCTGATAAGCCTGGGTTTTGAATCCTGCTTTGTGAGTAAGTATTTAAGAGCAGCATGGTCAGTGTACACAACCACTTTGGATCCCACTAGATAGGATCTAAACTTGTCAATGGCATAAACCACTGCAAGTAACTCTTTTTCTGTGGTTGTGTAGTTCTTCTGTGCATCATTTAGAACACGGCTAGCATAATAAATGATGTGCAGAAGCTTGTTATGCCTCTGTCCCAACACTGCACCAATGGCATGGTCACTGGCATCACACATTAATTCAAATGGCAATGTCCAATCTGGTGCAGAGATGACTGGTGCTGTGACCAGCTTAGCTTTCAGGGTCTCAAATGCCTGCAGACACTGTGTGTCAAACACAAATGGTGTGTCAGCAGCTAACAGGTTACTCAGAGGTTTTGCAATTTTCGAAAAATCCTTTATAAACCTTCTGTAGAATCCTGCATGCCCCAGAAAGCTTCTGATTGCCTTAACATTGGCAGGTGGTGGTAATTTTTCAATCACCTCTACCTTTGCCTTATCCACCTCTATTCCCTTGCTTGAAATTTTGTGCCCAAGGACAATTCCTTCAGTCACCATAAAGTGACATTTCTCCCAGTTTAAAACCAGGTTAGTCTCTTGGCATCTTTTCAGGACAAGTGCTAGGTGATTAAGACAGGAGCTAAATGAATCTCCATATACTGAAAAGTCATCCATGAAGACTTCCAGAAATTTCTCTACCATATCTGAGAAGATAGAGAGCATGCACCTCTGAAAGGTTGCAGGTGCATTGCACAGACCAAAAGGCATCCTCCTGTAGGCAAACACGCCAGAAGGGCAAGTGAATGCTGTTTTCTCTTGGTCCTGAGGATCTACTGCAATTTGGTTGTAGCCTGAATAGCCATCCAAAAAGCAGTAATAGTCATGACCAGCTAGTCTTTCTAGCATTTGGTCTATGAATGGTAAAGGAAAATGATCCTTTCTGGTGGCTGTATTGAGCCTTCTGTAGTCAATACACATACGCCACCCTGTGACTGTTCTTGTAGGAACCAGTTCATTTTTTTCATTATGAACCACTGTCATACCTCCCTTTTTGGGGACAACTTGGACAGGGCTCACCCAGGGGCTATCAGAGATAGGATAAATAATCCCAGCCTCTAGTAATTTAGTGACCTCTTTCTGCACCACCTCCTTCATGGCTGGATTTAGCCTCCTCTGTGGTTGAACCACTGGTTTGGCATTATCCTCCAACAGGATCTTGTGCATGCATCTAGCTGGGCTAATGCCCTTGAGATCACTTATGGACCACCCAAGAGCTGTCTTGTGTGTCCTTAGCACTTGAATCAGTGCTTCCTCTTCCTGTGGATTTAAAGCAGAGCTTATAATCACTGGAAAAGTGTCACCCTCTCCCAGAAACGCATACTTCAGGGATGGTGGTAGTGGTTTGAGTTCAGGTTTTGGAGGCTTATCCTCCTCCTGAGGAATTTTCGAAAATTCCTTTGTTTCCTCTAGTTCTTCTTGATCAGGCTGAGCATCCTTGAAGATGTCTTCAAGCTCTGATTCTAGGCTTTCAGCCATATTGATCTTTTCTACTAGAGAGTCAATAATGTCAGCGCCCATGCAGTCATTTGGTGTGTCTGGATGCTGCATGGCTTTTACAGCATTTAACTTGAACTCATCCTCATTGACTCTCAAGGTTACTTCCCCTTTTTGTACATCAATGAGAGTTCGTCCAGTTGCTAGGAAAGGTCTTCCTAGAATAAGAGTTGCACTCTTGTGCTCCTCCATTTCCAGCACCACAAAGTCAGTTGGAAAGGCGAATGGCCCAACCTTGACAATCATATCCTCTATTATGCCTGATGGATATTTAATGGAGCCATCAGCAAGTTGGAGGCATATCCGGGTTGGTTTGACTTCTCCAGTCAACCCAAGCCTTCTGATAGTGGATGCAGGTATTAGATTGATGCTTGCTCCAAGATCACATAGGGCTATCTTGGTGCAAGCACCCTCTAATGTGCATGGTATCATAAAGCTTCCTGGATCTTGAAGCTTTTCAGGTAAGCTCTTTAGTATGACTGCACTGCATTCTTCAGTGAGAAACACTTTTTCAGTTTCTCTCCAATCCTTCTTATGACTTAAGATTTCTTTCATGAACTTAGCATAAGAAGGTATTTGCTCAAGTGCCTCTGCAAACAGAATCTTTATTTCAAGAGTCCTTAGATAGTCTGCAAAGCGGGCAAATTGCTTATCCTGCTCCACTTGGCGGAGTTTTTGAGGATAATGCATCTTGGCTTTATATTCTTCAACCTTAGATGCTGCAGGTTTATTCCTTACAGAAGTGGTTGAAGAAGCCTTGTTAGAGGGATTACTGTCAGCACTCTCAGGTGTCTGATCATCCCTTGGCGTATGAACGCCAGGATTGGGTGGAAAATGGGCGTTTAACGCCAACTTTTCCCCCTTTTCTGGCGTTTGAACGCCAGAACTGGGCAAGGAATGGGCGTTTAACGCCAGCTTCCCTTCCCTTTCTGGCGTTTGAACGCCAATAACATTCCTCTCTGGACTCTTACTGTCCTCAGAGGGATTTTGAACAGTGGCTTGGTTATCCTCTGTCAATTGTTCCTTGTTTGGCTTTTTGCTCTTTTGAGCAGTGTTATTCAGTGTCTTCCCACTCCTCAGTTGAACTGCTTGACATTCCTCTGTTATCTGTTTGGATATTTGCTGTTTTGCTTGATTCAACTGCAGTTCTATGTTCTTGTTAGCAACTTTAGTTTCATAGAGCATCTCTTTAAATTCTGCTAACTGTTCTGTCATCAGGAGCAATTGTTGATTAAGCTCAATCATCTGTTCTTGAGGATTAGTGTCAGTGACTATTGTCATGACCTCCTCTTTTGGAGAGAACTCATTGATAGAGTACAAATATTGATTTCTAGCAACAGTGTCTATAAGCTCTTGAGCTTCTTCAATTGTCTTCCTCATGTGGATAGATCCACCAGCTGAGTGATCTAAAGACATCTGAGCTTTTTCTGTGAGCCCATAGTAGAAGATGTCTAGCTGTACCCACTCTGAAAATATTTCGGAGGGGCATTTTCTTAGCATACCTCTATACCTCTCCCAGGCATTATAAAGGGATTCATTATCCTCTTGTTTAAAGCCTTGGATGTCCAGCCTTAGCTGTGTCATCCTCTTTGGAGGGTAAAAGTGATTCAGGAATTTGTCTGATAACTGTTTCCATGTCTTTATGCTTGCTGTAGGTTGGTTATTTAACCACCTTTTAGCTTGATCTTTTACAGCAAATGGAAACAGTAATAGTCTATAGACATCCTGATCCACCTCTTTATCATGTACTGTGTCAGCAATTTGTAAGAATTGTGCCAGAAACTCAGTAGGTTCTTCCTGTGGAAGACCGGAATACTGGCAATTTTGCTGCACTATGATAATGAGTTGAGGATTTAGCTCAAAGCTGCTTGCTTTGATGGGAGGTGTACATATGCTACTCCCATATGCAGCTGTAATGGGGTTAGCATATGACCCCAGAGTCCTTTTGGACTGATCAATTCCACTTAGATCCATAATGGATTGCAAATAGATATATTTATTTTTTATATTTTTTTTTGAATTAAACGAAAAAAATAAAATAAAATAAAAGGAAATTAAGATAAAAATTCGAAAATCAAAAAGAAAATAAGATCAAAGCAAATTGAGAACTGAATCAATTAGTTAATTAAAAAGATTTTGAAAAGAGCAATTAAAAAGATATGATTGAAAAATTTTTATGAAAAAGATTTGATTTTTGAAAAGAGGAAGGAGAAAAACAACAAAATGACACCAAACTTAAAATTTTTAGAAACTCAAACACTAATTTTTGAAAATTTTTTAAGGAAAAACACAAAGAGGACACCAAACTTAGAATTTTTAAAGATCAAAAGGAGACTAAAAACATGCAAATTCGAAAATTAAAAGAAAAACAAAAGCATGCAATTGACACCAAACTTAAAATATGAAACTAGACTCAACTAAAAGACTCTAAACCAACAAAACAAAATAGTCCTAATCTAAGCAACAAGATAAGCCGTCAGTTGTCCAAACTCGAACAATCCCCGGCAACGGCGCCAAAAACTTGGTGCACGAAATTGCAATCACACTTTTGCAGTAATGATTACTTGTTTTGCAGTAATGGAGAATAGGTTGAGGTTTTGGAGATGCTCCATCTTCTGAATCTCTGCTTTCCTATTGTCTTCTTCTTCAAACACGCAAGGCTCCTTCCATGGCAAGCTGTATGTAGGGTTTCACCGTTGTCAATGGCTACCTCCCATCCTCTCAGTGAAAATGTTCCTATGCTCTGTCACAGCATGGCTAATCATCTGTCGGTTCTCGGTCAGGCCGGAATAGAATCCAATGATTCTTTTGCGTCTGTCACTAACGCCCCGCCTGCTAGGAGTTTGAAGCACGTCACAGTCATCCAATCATTGAATCCTACTCAGAATACCACAGAAAAGGTTTAGACCTTCCGGATTCTCTTGAATGCCGCCATCAGTTCTAGCTTATACCACGAAGATTCCGGTTAAAGAATCCAAGAGATAACTACTTAATCTAAGGTAGAACGGAGGTGGTTTTCAGGCACACGTTCATAGTTGAGAATGATGATGATTGTCACGGATCATCACATTCATCCGGGTTAAGAACAAGTATTATCTTAGAATGGAAGCAAGCATGATTGAATGAGAAACAGTAGTAATTGCATTAATCCATCAAGACACAGCAGAGCTCCTCACCCCCAACCATGGGGTTTAGAGACTCATACCGTGGAAGATACACAAAGGAAACGTGTAAAGTGTCATGAGGTACAGATACAATGTCCAAAGATCCTATTAATAGTAAACTAGTAACCTAGGGTATACAGAAATGAGTAAATGACGTAAAAATCCACTTCTGGGTCCACTTGGTGTGTGCTTGGGCTGAGCATTGAAGCTTTTATGTGTAGAGACGTTTTCTGGAGTTAAACGCCAGTTCTCATGCCAGTTTGGGTGTTTAACTCCAAGTTTTATGCCAGTTCCAGCGTTAAACGCTGGAATTTCTGAGGCTGTTTTGCCACGCCGGTTTGGGCCATCAAATCTCGGGCAAAGTATGGACTATTATACATTTCTGGAAAGCCCAGGATGTCTACTTTCCAATGCCGTTGAGAGCGCGCCAATTGGGCTTCTGTAGCTCCAGAAAATCCACTTTGAGTGCAGGGAGGTCAGAATCCAACAGCATCTGCAGTCCTTTTCAGTCTCTGAATCAGATTTTTGCTCAGAACCCTCAATTTCAGCCAGAAAATACCTGAAATCACAGAAAAACACACAAACTCATAGTAAAGTCCAGAAAAGTGAATTTTAACTAAAAACTAATAAAAATATACTAAAAACTAACTAGATTATACTAAAAACATACTAAAAACAATGCCAAAAAGCGTATAAATTATCCGCTCATCAAGATGCTTTCGCTGATTGGGTGTGTTATGGAGGGGAAGGACGTCTTTTTTCCTCGACTTATCCGATAGTGCATGTGGCGGGCGCATATTCGTGGCCTACTTCCATTTCCTACCTTGGTCACGAGTATGGCGGCCCTAGCTGAGGTCCCCTGGCTAGAGGATGATGTGATACCACCACCCCCTGATGCAGATGATAGGGAAGTTACTATTCCTTGGGGTGGTTGGGTGCACGAGAAGCCCCCAGCTAGACGCCGTTCTAGGGCTAGAGTAGTGGTGGGGACACCTTCACCATCAGCCCCTACAACAGCCCCATCCTCTTCTACAGCAGCAGCTCCATCTTCATCTACAGTTCCTCCTGCAGTACTTGAGCCCACCTACTTACTGGTCCACTGTCTGTTTCGGTTCTTAGAGCGCGAGAGGCTCCATGTCAGACGCCGACTGGATCGGATGGACCAGGCGCTCATTTCTCTGGGAGCTGAGTTACCTCCGCTTCCTGACTCTCCGGCCTCCGATGAGCAGGATCATCAGGAGGAGGATGCGGAGGCACCGACTCAGCAGGATGCCCCAGCCACCACAGAGACACCATAGCCCCATGAGGAGCCAGTTCCACAGCCTCAGACAGATTCAGCACCTACCATTGTACCTTCCACTGATCCTCCAGTTTAGCATCGAGGACGATGATTGATCTTAAGTGTGGGGAGGTCACCGGTAGCACTTTCCTAGTTATCCTATTTTGCATATCTTTTGTATATATATTTTTAGTTTCCTTTGGATAATTTTACTACTTATTTTGGATTTTAGACATTTTGATGCTTTTGGATATTTTTAGATGTTTTGGATGATAGATTCCATACTTTTAGTTGGATTTGTCTTTATACATCTTTGCATATCTTTCTTTTTAGTTGTGGTTGTGATTAGAAATCATACTTTGAATTGCAAACACTCAGTCACCCTTTTTACATAAAAAATTGGTTTTGAGCGAAAAAGGAAAGGGTAAACTAAGGAAATTTTTGAATTTTTCAATCACAACAATGCTTAGTCAAATATTGAGATTTTTCAAGAAATTTAATTATAGGGCACCAACCCAATTGATTGAAAGAAAATTTTTGGTGAAACTTGCTTGAATTCATACTTTGTGAAGCATGTATTGAATTAAGAACACAAGCTTGTGAGACTTGAGCCTATTGATGTGGTTACATTTTATAACCACTTATTTTCCATTCTTGTGTGAAATTGTTCTCTTTCTATGATTATGATCCTTGATTTGCTTGATTCTATATATCCATTTATTTCTTGTATTTATGCATTTGTATGATTGAGGCCATTATTTCATTAGCCCACTTACCCAAATAGCCAACCTTTTACTCTCCATTGTTAGCCAATTTTGAGTCTATGCTTAACCAACTTATTCTCATTTTAGCATATTACAAGCCCAAGGCAGAAAACCAATGAAAGTCCTTGTTTGGATCTTTGGTTAGTCTAGGCTAGTGAGAGTGTTTAGTATTCAAAGTTGGTGAGGCTTGGGAACATTGGATGGGATGAAAAAGGGTAGTACACTTTCATATTTTAGAATTGGGAACATATTCATGTATTGATTGAATGTATAAAACCTTATTCATTGATGTTCTTGTGTATAGTTGAAAAGAAAAAAAAATAAGAGTGAAAATGAGAAAAACAAAAGAATAGAAAAGAGAAAAACAAAAGAAAGGAAAAGAAAGAAAGAAAAAGAAAGAAAAATAATAAAAAGGGGACAAAATGCCCAAGGTGAAGTTCAACAAAAAGGAATCAATGCATAAGTGTTATGAATCAAATAAGAATGCATGAGTATGTAAGGAAAAGTGAAGAATGGGTAGTTAGAGTAGTTTGAATTTGTATAGGTCATTATGTAGGTTAGGTGGGAAAGTCTATATTAATCCAAGATTCAAACTCTAGCCCACTTAACCATAAATGATCCTACCTTGACCCTAACCCCATTACAACCTAAATGGAAGACCTCATGATGAATGTATGCATGCATTGAATGAATGTTGATTGTTAGAAGAAAATCAAATTTTGGAAAGCTTGAATAGAAGAGAATTGAGCGAATTAACCCTTAAACACTTGAGTGAATAGAGCGGATACACATCCGGTGAGGGTTCAAAAGTTCAAATACATGTATTCACCCATATCATCTATATTCTTGCAAGTTTGAACTCTTTTTGATAAATTCAATACAATTGTGGTTGGACTTAACTCCTATTGCCCTAACTATTGTGCTTACACATGTCTCTTGGGAATTGATTTGTTTGAACTAAGCATTTGCATTTACTTTAGGTAGTTGCATTTAGACAGGACTCATATAGTTAGTTGCATTCAATAAATGTCACACCCCTTAGTTCCTTCTTATTTTAGCATGAGGACATGTTAAGGTCTAAGTGTGGGGAGGTTGATAAACCCCATTTTTAGGATTTATCTTGTACTGAATTTAGAGTGTTTTGATAACCTTTTGTCACATTTAGCCTATGAATTAGCATGGTTTTGTTATGTCTCCCATATCTGTGCTTAAGTGTAAAAACATGCTTTTTAAGCCTTATTTTGATGAATTCTAATTTCTCCTTGATTCCATAAGATGCCTTGATGTGTTTGCTAGTAATTCCAGGATTGAAATAGGCTAGACATGGATCAAAGGAGCAAGGAAGGAAGCATGCAAATGGAGAGAAGCACAAAAGACAAAGGAATTGATCTCGGCCAAGCACGCGCACGCGCACAAGGCGCTCGCGCGCACATTGCAGAATCGGCCAGGGACACGCACGCGTACCGTGCGCGCACACGTCGATGACCGCACATGACTTCATTAATGCAACACGTGACTGGCAATTTGAGAGGGTTTTCTGAACCCATTTTTGGCGCCAATTACTAGGAGAAAGGAATAAAAGGATCAAGGGTTGAGGGGAAGGCATTATCATCATCATTGAATAGAGGAAATCATATAGCTAATTAGGATTAGTTTAGAGTTAGTTTTAGAGAGAGAAGCTCTCACTTCTCTCTAGAATTAGGATTAGGTTTAGGTTAATCTCTCTTCTTAGATCTAGGTTTAATTCATGCTTTGATTCACTTTTCATTTACCAATTCTTAATCTTCTCCTCTTCCTCTTTCTAGTTATGTGCTTTAATAATTGTAATTCTTCATTTTGTTTTGGATAGATTGTTGTTCTTTTGTTTTCTTTCAATAATGCAATTTGAGGTAATTCATGATAATTGTTATTTCCTTGATTATTGTTGTTAATTCTTTGCAATAATTGTTGTTAGATTCTATTCTTGTTCTCAATTTACTATGCTTTTCTTTTGTGCCTTCCAAGTGTTTGATGAAATGCTTGGTTGGATTTTAGTGTAGGTTTTGTTCCTCTTGGCCTAGGTAGAGTAATTAGTGACTCTTGAGTTATCTAATTCCCTTGTTGATCGATAATTAGAAGTTGCTAATTGATTTGAACGCCTCTAAAGCTAGTCTTTCCTTTAGGAGTTGATTAGGACTTGAGGAGTGAAATTGATTCATCCACTTGACTTTCCTTTATTTAGTAAGGGTTAACTAAGTGGTAGCAATGAACAATTCTCATCACAATTGAGGAGGATAACTAGGATAGGACTTCTAATTTTTATACCTTGCCAAGAGCCTTTTATAGTTGTTAGTTTATTTTCATTGCCATTTACTTTTCATGCTTCTTATCCAAAACCCCAAAATAACTCATAACCAATAACAAGACACTTTATTGTAATTCCTAGGGAGAACGACCCGAGGTTCAATACTTCGGTTTATAAATTTAGGGGTTTGTTTTAGTGACAAACAACTTTTTGTATGAAAGGATTATTGCTTGGTTTAGAAACTATACTTCGACGAGATTTTATTTCAGAAATTCTAAACCGTCAAAAATTTAATCATCAGGGACACCTTTTGAATTGGTAATCCACTTGGTTCCAGGGAGGCATATGTCCTCTAGAACTTGATCCAACCCCTTATCTACTCTCACCATTCTCCTATTAAAGGATTTAGGATCATCTTGTAGTTGAGGTAATTTGAAGACCTCTCTTATTTTGTCTAGATGGAAGTAAATAATTCTCCCTCTGACCATGGTTCTGTAGGTATTAAAAGCGGTTCCAGTCATTCTCTGCTTATCTGTCAGCCACAGATTTGAGTAGAATTCCTGAACCATATTTCTCCCAACCTTTGTCTCAGGGTTGGTTAGAACATCCCATCCTCTGTTTCGAATTTGCTCTTGGATCTCCGGATATTCATCTTCTTTCAGATCAAATTTAACTTCCGGGATCACTGACCTTAGACCCATTATTTTGTGGTAATGGTCTGCATGTTCTTTGGTTAAGAACTTCTCTTGACTCCAAAGGTCTTTTGGAGCATTCTCTTTCTTGCCTCTTGAATTGGTTTGTTTTCCTTTGGGAGCCATGATCTTGATGAGCCTTAACTTAGTGATCACGGAAAAACACACCAAACTTAGAGGTTTGCTTGTCCTCAAGCAAAAAAAAAAAGGAAAGAGGAGAGAGAGGAGGAGAGCAAATTCGAATGGTGGGGAAGGGGGGTGTGGCCGAACATATATTTATAAGAAAGGGGGAGAGATTTCAAAAATTTTGAAGGAGATTTGAGAAGATATGGAAAGAATTTGAGAGATATTTGAGTTTTTTTTAAAGAAGATTTGGAAGGAATTTGAAAGAGATTTGAAGAATGATTTTAATTTTGAAAATTTGAAGGTGAATGATGAAAGTTTGAAATGTGTTTATGTAGAAAATTATGGATCAAAACAGGAAAGTTTGAAAAAAAATTGAAGTGGAAAGCAAAATCTCTGTCCCCCACCTTTCTGGCATTAAACGCCCAGAATGGTATCCATTCTGGCGTTTAACGCCCAAATGTTGGCCAATTTGGGCGTTTAACGCCCAGCCAGGTACCCTGGTTGGCGTTAAATGCCAGAAACCCCTTCATCACTGGGCGTTTTGCTAAACGCCCAGGATGCTGCACACCTGGCGTTAAACGCCCAGAATGGTTCCCGTTCTGGCGTTTAACGCCCAAAATGGCACCTTTACTGGCGTTAAACGCCCAGAATGGTGCCCATTCTGGCGTTTAACGCCCAAAGTACCCCTTACTGGCATTTTTTCGCCAGCAAGCTCCTTTTCTCTGCTTTTTGCACTGAATCCTTTTGTAACTCTGTGAATCCCTTCAATTTTGATGATTGCCCTTTGAGAATATGTATCAAACTTTGATTAAACAAAACAGATAACCTGCTAATGACTGGGTTGCCTCCCAGCAAGCGCTTCTTTATTGTCTTTAGCTGGACCTTCACTGAGAATCATTCAAGCCTCAGTTTTGAGCATTCTTGCTCAAAATTGCTTTCAAGATAATGCTTGTTTCTCTGTCCATTAACAATGAACTTTTTGTCAGAATCAGTATCCTGAAGCTCAACATATCCATATGGTGACACTCCTGTAATCACATACGGACCCCTCTACCGGGATTTAAGTTTTCCTGGGAACAGTCTGAGCTTAGAGTTGAAGAGCAGAACTTTTTGTCCTGGCTCAAAGACTCTAGATGACAACTTCTTGTCATGCCACTTCTTTGCCTTTTCCTTATAAATTTTCGCATTTTCAAAGGCACTGAGTCTAAATTCATCTAGCTCATTTAGCTAGAGTAATATTTTTTCACCAGCTAACTTAGCATCCAGGTTTAGGAATCTGGTTGCCCAGTAGGCTTTATGTTCCAGTTCCACGGGCAGATGACAGGCCTTGCCATACACAAGTTGGTATGGAGATGTTCCTATAGGAGTCTTGAATGCTGTTCTGTATGCCCACAGAGCATCATCCAAGCACTTTGCCCAATCCTTTCTACGGGCAATTATAGTCCGTTCTAGGATTCTTTTTAGCTCTCTGTTAGAGACTTCAACTTGCCCATTTGTCTGTGGATGATACGGAGTTGCTACTTTGTGGCTAATTCCATATCGGACCATAGCAGAGTATAGCTGTTTGTTGCAGAAATGAGTGCCTCCATCACTAATTAGGACTCTGGGAACACCAAATCTGCTGAAGATGTGTTTCTGGAGGAATTTTAGCATAGTCTTAGTATCATTAGTGGGTGTAGCAATTGCTTCTACCCATTTAGATACATAGTCCACTGCCACCAGAATGTAGGTGTTTGAGTATGATGGTGGGAACGGACCCATGAAGTCAATACCCCATACATCAAACAATTCAATCTCTAAGATCCCTTGTTGAGGCATGGCGTATCCATGAGGCAAGTTACCAGCTCTTTGGCAACTGTCACAGTTACGCACAAACTCTCGGGCATCTCTATAGAGAGTAGGCCAGTAGAAGCCACATTGGAGGACCTTAGTGGCTGTTCGCTCACTTCCGAAGTGTCCCCCATACTGTGATCCATGGCAGTGCCATAGGATCCTTTGTGCTTCCTCTCTGGGTACACATCTGCGGATCATTCCGTCTGCACATCTCTTAAAGAGATATGGCTCATCCCATAGGTAGTGCTTGGCATCTGAAATTAATTTCTTTCTTTGCACCCTTCCTGGGGTATGAACCTCACAGCTTTATAATTTGCAATATCTGCAAACCATGGAGCTTCCTGAATGGCAAAGAGTTGCTCATCTTGGAAAGTCTTAGAGATCTCAGTAGAAGGGAGGGACGCCCCATCTAGTGGTTCTATTCAGGACAGATGATCAGCTACTTGGTTCTCTGTCCTTTTTCTGTCTCTTATTTCTATATCAAACTCTTGCAGAAGCAGTACCCACCTTATGAGCCTGGGTTTGAATCCTGCTTTGTGAGTAAGTATTTAATAACAGCATGGTTAGTGTACACAATCACTTTTGACCCTACTAAATAGGATCTAAACTTGTCAATGGCATAGACCACTGCAAGTAACTCTTTTTCTGTGGTTGTGTAATCCTTCTGTGCATCATTTAGAACACGAATGGCATAATAAATGACATGCAGAAGCTTGTTATGCCTCTGTCCCAACACTGCACCAATGGCATGGTCACTGGCATCATACATTAGTTCGAATGGCAATGTCCAGTCTGGTGCAGAGATGACTGTTACTGTGACCAGCTTGGCTTTCAGGGTCTCAAATGCCTGCAGACACTGTGTGTCAAACACAAATGGTGTGTCAGCAGCTAGCAGGTTGCTCAGAGGTTTTGCAATTTTTGAAAAATCCTTTATAAACCTTCTGTAGAATCCTGCATGCCCCAGAAAGCTTCTGATTGCCTTAACATTGGCAGGTGGTGGTAATTTTTCAATTACCTTTACGTTTGCTTTATCCACCTCTATTCCCTTGCTTGAAATTTTGTGCCCAAGGACAATTCCTTCAGTCACCATAAAGTGACATTTCTCCCAGTTTAAAACCAGGTTAGTCTTTTGGCACCTTTTCAGGACAAGTGCTAGGTGGTTAAGACATGAGCTGAATGAGTCTCCATATACTGAAAAGTCATCCATGAAGACTTCCAGGAATTTTTCCACCATATCAGAGAAGATGGATAGCATGCATCTCTGAAAAGTTGCAGGAGCATTACACAGACCAAAAGGCATTCTCCTGTAGGCAAACACGCCAGAAGGGCAAGTGAATGCTGTTTTCTCTTGGTCCTGAGGATCTACTGCAATTTGGTTGTAACCTGAATAGCCATCCAAAAAGCAGTAATAATCATGACCAGCTAGTCTTTCTAGCATTTGGTCTATGAATGGTAAAGGAAAATGATCCTTTCTGGTGGCTGTATTGAGCCTTCTGTAGTCAATACACATACGCCACCCTGTAACTGTTCTTGTAGGAACCAGCTCATTTTTTTCGTTATGAACTACTGTCATGCCTCCTTTCTTGGGGACAACTTGGACCGGCTCACCCAGGGGCTATCAGAAATGGGATAAATAATCCCATCCTCTAGTAATTTAGTGACCTCTTTCTGCACCACCTCCTTCATGGCTGGATTTAGCCGCCTTTGTGGTTGAACCACTGGTTTGGCGTTATCCTCCAATAGGATCTTGTGCATGCATCTTGCTGGGCTAATGCCCTTAAGATCACTTATGGACCACCCAAGAGATGTCTTGTGTGTCCTTAGCACTTGAATCAGTGCTCCCTCTTCCTGTGGATTTAAAGCAGAGCTTATGATCACTGGAAACGTGTCACCCCCTCCCAGAAATGCATACTTCAGGGATGGTGGTAGTGGTTTGAGCTCAGGTTTGGGAGGCTTATCCTCTTCCTGAGGAATTTTTAAAAATTCTTTTATTTCCTCTGGTTCTTCCTGATCAGGCTGAACATCCTTGAAGATGTCCTCTAGCTCTGATTCTAGACTTTCAGTCATATTGATCTCTTCTACTAAAGAGTCAATAATGTCAGCGCTCATGCAGTCATTTGGTGTGTCTGGATGCTGCATAGCTTTTACAGCATTCAACTTTTACTCATCCTCAATAAGAGTTCGTCCAGTTGCTAGGAAAGGTCTTCCTAGAATGAGAGTTGCACTCTTGTGCTCCTCCATTTCCAGCACTACAAAGTCAGTTGGAAAGGCGAATGGCCCAACCTTGACAATCATGTCCTCAATTATGCCTGATGGATATTTAATGGATCCATCAACAAGTTGGAGACATATTCGGGTTGGTTTGACTTCATCAGTCAACCCAAACTTTTTGATAGTAGATGCAGGTATTAGATTGATACTTGCTCCAAGGTCACACAGTGCTGTCTTGGTGCAAGCACCTTCTAATGTGCATGGTATCATAAAGCTTCCTGGATCTTGAAGCTTTTCTGGTAAGCTTTTCAGAATGACTGCACTGCATTCTTCAGTGAGAAATACTTTTTCAGTTTCTCTCCAATCCTTCTTATGACTTAAGATCTCTTTCATGAACTTAGCATAAGAAGGTATTTGCACAAGTGCCTCTGCAAACGGAATCTTTATTTCAAGAGTCCTTAGATAGTCTGCAAAGCGGGCAAATTGCTTATCCTGTTCCGCTTGGCAGAGTTTCTGAGGATAAGGCATCTTGGCTTTATATTCCTCAACCTTAGTTGCTGCAGGTTTATTCCTTATAGAGGTGGTTGGAGAAGCCTTTTTAGAGGGGTTACTATCAGCACTCTCAGGTGTCTGATTCCTCATTGGCGTTTGAACGCCAGGATTGGGTGAGGAATGGGCATTTAATGCCAACTTTTCCCCCCTTTTCTGGCGTTTAAACGCCAGAACTGGGCAAGGAATGGGCATTTAACGCCAGCTTTTCCCCCCTTTCTGGCATTTGAACACCAGGAGTATTCCTCTATGGGCTCTTACTATCCTCAGAGGGATTTTGAGCAGTGGTTTGGTTATCCTCTGTCAACTGTTCCTTTCTTGGCTTTTTGCTACTTTGAGCAGTGTTATTCAATGTCTTCCCACTCCTCAGTTGAACTGCTTGGCATTCTTCTGTTATCTGTTTAGATAACTGATGTTTTGTTTGATTCAACTGTGATTCTATGTTCTTGTTGGCAATTTTTGTTTCTTGGAGCATCTCTTTAAATTCTGCCAACTGTTTTGTCATCAGGAGTAATTGCTGATTAAGCTCAACAATCTGTTCTTGAGGATTAGGATCAGTAGCTACTGCCATAGCTTCTTCTTTTGTAGAGGGCTCACTGCTAGAGTACAAATGTTGATTTCTAGCAACAGTATCTATGAGTTTTTGAGCCTCTTCAATCGTCTTCCTCATATGTATAGATCCACCAGCTGAGTGGTCTAGAGATATCTGAGCTTTTTCTGTAAGCCCATAATAGAAGATGTCTAACTGTACCCACTCTGAAAACATTTCAGAGGGGCATTTTCTTAGCATACCTCTATACCTCTCCCAGGCATTATAAAGGGATTCATTATCCTCTTGTTTAAAGCCTTGGATGTCCAGCCTTAGCTGTGTCATCCTTTTTGGAGGGTAAAATTGATTCAGGAATTTGTCTGATAACTGTCTCCATGTTTTTATGCTTGCTGTGGGTTGGTTATTCAACCACCTCTTAGCTTGATCTTTTACAGTAAATGGAAACAGTAATAACCTGTAGACATCCTGATCTACCTCTTTATCACGTACTGTGTCAGTAATTTGTAAGAATTGTGCCAGAAACTCAGTAGGTTCTTCCTGTGGAAGACCGGAATACTGACAATTTTGCTGCACCATGATAATGAGTTGAGGATTTAGCTCAAAGCTGCTTGCTTTAATGGGAGGTATACAGATGCTACTCCCATATGCAGCTGTAATGGGGTTAGCATATGACCCCAGAGTCCTTCTGGTCTGCTCAATTCCACTTAGGTCCATGATGGAGAAAGGGAATATGATATGGATTCACAAGTAAAGTAAATTTTTTTTATTAAAGGTGACCGAAAAATTTAAAATAAAATAAAATAAAATTTTGAAAACAAAAAAAATAAGATCAAAACAATTTGAAAACTAAATCAATTAGTTAACAAAAAAAGATTTTGGAATTAGCAATTGAAAAGATATGATTGAAAATTATTTTGAAAAAGATTTAATTTTTGAGATGAGGAAGGAGAAAAACAACAAAATGACACAAAACTTAAAATTTTTAAGGATCAAGAAAGGACTAAGGACATGCAAATTCGAAAAATAAAAGAAAACAAAAGCATGCAATTGACACCAAATTTAAAATATGAAACTAAACTCAAATAAAAGACTCTAAACCAACAAAAATAAAACAATCCTAATCTAAGCAACAAGATAAATCGTCAGTTGTCCAAACTCGAACAATCCCCGGCAACGGCGCCAAAAACTTAGTGCACGAAATTGCAATCACACTTTTGCAATTCCGCACAACTAACCAGCAAGTGCACTGGGTCGTCCAAGTAATACCTTACGTGAGTAAGGGTCGATCCCACGGAGATTGTCGGCTTGAAGCAAGCTATGGTTATCTTGTAACTCTTAGTCAGGATATCAATAACTATCAGGGTTGATTGTGAAAAGTAAAAGAACATGAAATAAGTACTTTTTTTGCAGTAATGGAGAACAGGTTGACGTTTTGGAGATGCTCTATCTTCTGAATCTCTGCTTTTCTACTATCTTCTTCTTCATACACGCAAGGCTTCTTCCATGGCAAGCTGTATGTAGGGTTTCACCGTTGTCAATGGCTACCTCCCATCATCTCAGTGAAAATGTTCAACGCGCTCTGTCACAGCACGGCTAATCATCTGTCGGTTCTCAATCAGGTTGGAATAGAATCCATTGATTCTTTTGCGTCTGTCACTAACGCCCAGCCTTCAGGAGTTTGAAGCTCATCACAGTCATTCAATCCTTGAATCCTACTCAGAATACCACAGACAAGGTTTAGACCTTCCGGATTCTCTTGAATGCCGCCATCAGTTCTAGCTTATACCACGAAGATTCTGATTAAAGAATCCAAGAGATATCTACTCAATCTAAGGTAGAACGGAGGTGGTTCTCAGGCACACGTTCATAGGTGAGAATGATGATGAGTGTCACGGATCATCATATTCATCAAGTTTAGGAACAAGTGATATCTTAGAATAGAAGCAAGCGTGATTGAATGAAAAATAGTAGTAATTGCATTAATCCATCAAGACACAGCAGAGCTCCTCACCCCCAACCATGGGGTTTAGAGACTCATGCTGTAGAGGATACAATGAAAAACGTGTAAAGTGTCATAAGGTAGAGATACAATGTCAAAAGGTCCTATTAATAGTGAACTAGTAACCTAGGGTATACAGAAATGAGTAAATGACGTAAAAATCCACTTCCGGGATCCACTTGGTGTGTGCTTGGGCTGAGCATTGAAGCTTTCATGTGTAAAGACTTTTTCTGGAGTTAAACACCAGCTTTTATGCCAGTTTGGGCGTTTAACTCCAATTTTTGTGCCAGTTCCAGCGTTAAACGCTGGGAATTCTGAAGCTGATTTGCAACGCCGGTTTGGGCCATCAAATCTCGAGCAAAGTATGAACTATTAAACATTGCTGGAAAGCCCAGGATGTCTACTTTCCAACGCACTTGAGAGCGCGCCAATTGGGCTTCTGTAGCTCCAGAAAATCCACTTCGAGTGCAAAGAGGTCAGAATCCAACAGCATCTGCAGTCCTATTCAACCTCTGAATCAGATTTTTGCTCAGGTCCCTCAATTTCAGCCAGAAAATACCTGAAATCACAGAAAAACACACAAAATCATAGTAAAGCCCAGAAAAGTAAATTTTAACTAAAAACTAATAAAAATATAACAAAAACTAACTAAAAATATACTAAAAACATACTAAAAACAATGCCAAAAAGCGTATAAATTATCCGCTCATCATCCACCACCATCCTTACGTAGGCACTGAACCCTCGACAAGCGGGATTAGACCACCGTCCTTGCCAGGTGCTAGCGACTTATCAACAATCTCATCTCAGTATAAGCGGGACGAACCCGGCCCTTATGCCTACCAAACCCTAACTCATCAATCTTAAGGACAATCATAATCAATCAGGCTCAATAGCTTATTTCAAATTCATTCTTGGCCCATTTTCTTTTAAATAACAAACGTATTCAATTCACATCTTGCCAAGAATTACTTTTCAAAACGGAGCCACTTTCCACATCTTTCCAACACTTCCAAACAATCAGAAAACCATGCCAAATTCAAAATCTCTTTGAAAGACTCAAAATCATTCATTTCTAAATCAAGATTTGGTCGTAAAATTCCTAAGCGGAGTCTCAAGACTTCAGGGGAGAATAACCTAACTCATTTCTTAAATTTATTGAAAACCTCCGAAACCTTAACTTCTTGATATGAATAATTAAAAGTAGAATTTAAACCAAAACCAAGTCATGTATCCAAATATTCCGAACCAATTTCAAAACCACTAACTTGACCAAAACCAAATCATCTAAACTAAACACCAATTTTTAGTTTCATTCTTAAATCTGTTTCTGAAGGCTCAGAAAGCGTTTCAGTTTCACTAAATCAAAGTTTCAGAAAATACTTCAACCTTTTCTTAAAATGTTGTAAAGTGAAATTAGTTAATCGAACTCCATTAAAACTCCTTCAAATTTGCTTATTTGATCAAATTCCAAACTTGATTATTTTCATCTTTAAATCGACTTTAGAACATGGTTCTCTTCTAAAATAGTTTATATTCAAAATATAATAATTTTCTTAATAAAGGGGTTCAAAACTAATTCTTTTATCAATAATACAGTTCAAGGCATAACCCATTCCCTTTTTAAAATACCGTGTCAAATAAAGTCTCGAATTTTATAGAAGTTTTGGCAGCATCTCCCCTAAAACTTGGATTTTGCCACCATGTCCGAGTCCCAACCAAACCAATCATCAACTCTTTCCAACAGGTTCAAGATCAAATCAGTTTCCAATAAAACAAAATCTCAAACTTTCAGACTATTAAAAATCATTTCAAATCAACCAATCCAGAAATCTTCAATTTATCAAAGCAGACATTATTTCAATCAAACAGGCAACCATATTCATTCAAGATAAAATCAGACAATTCATAAGACTCACATAATCACCAGAAATACGTTTCACACAACATATCTATTTATAACATTTTTCAATTTAAAATAAATTAGTTTGTATAAAAAGTCCCTAACTCGACACGCGAAACCAATGCCCAAATACCTCACAGAGTCCTTTCCGCCTTAACCCGAACTGACGGCAACCAACAAGTCGGCTCCACTTGCTTTCTCAATAACCACAATGACTCTAATTGCAACACATAACAATCAGGACTCGACCCCACGTGACCAAAAATCATATTCATTAACCAAACACAACAAAATACTAACGCGAGGCTTTTCAAAACATACTTACTTACCAAAATAACAAAATGAGGCAGTTGCGATTCCAAACCGACCCCTGTGTAACCAACATCTCAGAATCTCTAATGGAGTATAACAGAGCACTAACTTTAAGGGGTTTCAGAAACATAAAACTTACCAAGAAAGATGGGTTCCGGTGGCCACAATACCGATCCCGGCAGCCAAAGGCGCGGCAGCCATGTCAACAACAGCAACGCAATTCCAACGGTGGCAGAAACCCCTCCTCCTACTTACCCATTCCGGTCTCCTTCTCCCCACCAGCAACAAAGGCAGTGGCAGAGCCTTCACAGCAGCGGCGGCAGCTCGTGACAGCAGCGCCGCCCTTCCCTTGCGCATGCACGTGCGTTCCCTCTTTCTCGCGTCAGGCTCCTGCAACACATCCCTCACGTTCGCAGTTCTAGGTCCAGTGCGGCTCAATGGCAATCGATGGCGACTCTCAGATCTCCAGCAACAATGGCGAGGTGTGGCGGCCAACCAGTGCCTCCTTCCTCTCCCCTGCGTGCTCTCTTCGTGCCCGAGCTCTCTCTCTTCGTGATACTCCTCAAGCGACGGAACGGGGTGATGGGTGGCAGAACCACGACTGGGAAAGGACGAACGGCACAGTTTTGGCAGTGACGCTCCTCGCGGCTCCGACGATGCTCCTCGCGGCTCCGGTGACAAGGGTGACGGCGTCTCCCTCCTCTCTGAACCTCTCGTCTCTCAGATCTCCCTTTCAGCTTCTCTTCTTTCTCATTGCAGCGTTGCTGCTGCTTCTGAATGTGTTGTGTTTGCTACTATTTTGGGGGGGGGGGAGGGGATTTCGGCTGAGGCATAGGGGCTTAGGGTTAGGAATTAGAGGAATTAGGGTTAGGGGTAATTTGGTGATTTTAACAAAATTAGGGTAATAGGATTAGTTTTGTAATTTCAAATAAAAGTAGGGATAGTATAGTAATTTGAAATAAATTTTAATCCAACAATAATAATGTATAAAAATACTATTTTTTCATCAATTTCACAATTATTTTCAATAAAATGTTCAAATCTAATTAGAAATAATATAATTAAATCCTTTATTTTTCTAAAATAGCAGTATTAATATTTTAAAATATTAATTATTTAGTCCAAATCATATAAAATCATTATTATTTCACAACTACCAACTTTATAATTTGAATATAGAAAATAATTCAATAATTGTAAAATTGGCTAATAATCTTCATTTATTTCAAATTCAATTAATCGAAACTTGCTTTAATTTTCTTTAATAAAGAAATTTCTGAAATTAAAGCTACAGAAATACTGAATTTGAAATTAGCTCATGATAGCCCTTTTTCAAAAGTCATGGGTCTTATAGCGAGCATCGAGTGGGGGCACCTTGTCGACCCTGTGTACAAGATGGCTTCTACTTTTTTTTCAAGGTCTATGAGATGGATTTTTCACCGATATCAGACGAGAAGATGTGGGATTCATGGTATAGTGCACAGTTGAATCCCAACCCCTCCATGTGACAGAAGCCAATGGGGAAATTGGTATCTACTCGATTGCGGAATGAGATGGATGCAGTGGAGCATACAGAGAACAAATGCGATCTTTATCGGCAAGAGGGACACACTAGAGGAGGATGTCCCAACGCTCTACAATTGGATCCGTGAGAGCTATGGTTTATGGTTTAGGTTTAAGTATGTTTAGTTTAAGTTGGTTTAACTTGAAACTAGGGAATGTTTGGTTTATATATAATTTAATAAAGTTTATCATCATATATCAAATATTTTTGGTTTGTCGACTTGCTTTTCAATAACGTGGTTGTATTAACATAAAATATCCGAACTTTTTAAAAACCATAAACCAGTCACATGCCCTACCTATAATACAAGTACATAATGTATAGTGATACACAAAAAACTCACATGGTAATACTACATAAACAGAAACCTAACTATTAAAGATGACCGCCATGATGGTCCAAGTGGTGTTGCATTCCACATCCACGAGGATGTGTCAGTCTCTAAGGCCTTCCTGCTTAAGGACGAATAAATAAATGACTCCTAGTGAGGAGTGTTTGCTGTGGTGATGGGCGGTGCCGGTACTGCTCCATGCATGTGTGAGATGGTGGTAGTGGAAGTGGTACTGCTCCAATCATGTGTGGAGGCAGTGGTAGTGGTGGAGTCTAGTAATACGATGATGGAACTGATCCATACTGATGCGATAGTCGTGGTGAATTCTGGTAATTCGATGATGGCATCTGTTGGCCTGTCAGATGAGCCTGTGTATAGCCCAAAGCATGATCAATGTGCTATTGAACACCTGGACCTATTGATGAGCCAGGTATATCGGTATAGTCTCTCCTAGTTCGATAATGATTTGCCAAATGATCCATCCGTTGGAAATTAGAATTCAAAAATAATATTTTAGCTACTTTAAATATAAATAGAATTTTGTAGATAAATAAATTAAAAGAATAATAGAACAAGTTTACCATAAATCGTGCTAGGTACTGTCCTTAAGATTTACTACCACCCTACCCATAGGTGAAATGGCTTCGACAAAAATCCTCTAGAATTAGACATGGATCATCAAGAATACAGTCCACACCAATATTTTGGAACACTTGGAGCAGCACAACCTCGTTTTTCTTCTTAATTGAAAAATATGTTACAAGTAACTCTTACTAATATTTGAGAAGCTCTAATATTATTGAAAGAGAGAGAGAGAGAGAGTACAAGTTATAGATTAAAAAAGTGAGAGTGTTTTAGGGCATATATATATATATATATATATATATATATATATATATATATATATATATATTATTGTATCTGATGATTCTCCTTTTATATAATTCAATTCATGAAACGGTCATAAAATAATTCAATGATTTTCTTCATAATTAGCAATAATTCAATTTAATATTTTTCTTCTTAATTAACAACGGTCATATTTTCAATAAGATTAAAAACAGTCATAAATCAATTCAAAACTTTTATTTTTATTAGAGTGTCTCATGTGGTACTAAGTTTGAAATGCAATCTTAATAAACACAACACTCCCCCACATGTTTCAAACTTAGGAAAAACTAGAAGAACTAAGGGAGGTTGAGAATATTTTGCATTTGTAGAATATCCAAAAGGATTTGAACTTCACCTTAGGTCGAGTGGGTGACAACCCTGTAGAAGCGTGGTAGAATAAACTCTTTGAACCTTATGCTTCTGAGATTATAGTTGGAGTAGATCCACAAGTCCACAAAATATTCTTTTGGGTAATTCTGCTCCTAGCGGTTTGTGTTTTAATGGCCATTCGCCACATCCTGTTAATATGAGAGCTAAAGAGTTAAATGCCCAAACTTATAGGAGACGGCCTCATTTCCACTCTCAGTTTTGTGCTTATCCATCAAGAGTATGCTGCAGTAACATCTCCACCTCCATATTTTAGGACTATGAACATTATCATCAAGCATCTTATATGAATAGTAGAAACAATAAAGCACCATAACTACATTAGTACTGTCATTCACCCTAGGGAGGAACTCATTACCAAACATCTCATATGTTTGGTGGAAAACAAAGAAGCTACAATATCCTTAAAACTTGTATGACTTCGTTGACCATATTGAACCATCTTCATAGAAGATCTAATAAGAGTGGTTAGGTATCAATCGTACAGTTATACGCAATAGGATCAAGTCTCATCCCCACGATGTTTCACTTACTAGCGTCCTAGCAAGCGGCTTCGTCAAAGGATCATCTAAATTCTTTTCTAACCTTATAAAATCCATGGATATTACACAACTCTCAATAAGTTGTCTTACAATGTTATTCTGCATTCTTATATGTCGTCTTTTACCATTGTATATCTTATTCTTTGCTCTAGTAATAGTAGCATAACTATCATAATACATAGTCACAGATGTTTCTCTCTTACTCCATAGTGGGATATCCACAAATAAATCTCTTAGCCATTCGGTTTTAGTCGCTGGCTTCTCTAATGTTATAAATTTTGATTCTATAGTTGATCTGGCAATGCATGTCTGCTTGGTGGATTTTTATGAGATTGCACCTCCTGTTAACATAAACACAAAACTACTTGTAGATTTTATCTTGTCAGAATAAAAAATCCAATTTGCATCAATATATCCTTCTAAACAGAGGGATAACTGATACTTCCTTTCAAATATCTCATAATTCTAGTTAAAGCAATCCAATGATCTTTATTAAGATTATGAGTATATCTACTCAATCTATTTATAGCATATGCAATGTTAGGTCTAGTGCAATTCATCAACTACATCAAGCTACCAATTATACGAGCATATTCAATTTGAGACACACTATCACCTTTATACTTAAATAGATATAAACTTGAATGAGTTGAATCATATGGTGTAGATACAGGTTTACAATCATAATATCCAAATTTTTTAAATATATTTTTAACATAATAAGATTAAGATAATATGAAACTATCATTTTTTTTTATTATCTTTATTCCAAGAATAACATTTGCAACAGTTATATCCTTTATATCAAATTGAGAAGATAGAAACTTTTTATTTTCATTTACTTTCTCTAAGCATGTTCCGAAAATTAATATATCATCAACATATACACAAATAATAACACCAATACCATTATTAAATTTTCTATATATGCATTTACCAAATCCATTAATCACATAAAGATTAGAAAGTATAACTTTATCAAATTTTTCATGCCGTTGTTTTGGAGCTTGCTTTAAACCATAAAAAAATTTGACAAATTTACATGTCTTATTCTCTTTATTTTTTACCATGCAACCTTCGGATTGATCCATATAAATTTTTTTATCAATATCTCCATTTAAAAATGTATTTTTCACATCTATTTGATGTACAACAAGTTTGGATATAGATGCAATAACAAATAAAACTCTAATAGATGTAATTCTAGCTACTGGAACATATGTATCAAAAAAATCTACATTTGTTGTTTGTAACCTTTAGCTACTAACCTAGATTTATATTTATCAAAATTACCATCCGGTTTTAATTTCTTCTTTAAATATCCATTTGCATCCAATAGATTTTTCATTAGGAGGTAAATTAACTAATTATCAAGTATAATTAGACATAATAGATTCAATTTCAACATTTATAACATCTTTTCAAAAAAGAGCATCAGGAGAAGATATAGCATCATTATATGATAAATGATCATTAGAAACAAGATAAATAACATAATCATCACCAAATTATTTGCTTTTACAGCACTCTTACTTCTTATTTTATTATCTTATTCATCAACAATATTATCAGACAAAGTATGCATGCTAGAAATATTTTTATCTTTTGACTTAATAGGGTATATATTTTCAAAGAAAGATGCATTACAAGATTCAATTATGGTATTATGTTCAAGTACTCACTTTTAATAACAAGAAATCTATATGCACTACTATTTTGAGTATAATAAATACACAATCACATGTTCCTGAACATATTTTTCTTTTCTTAGGATCCGGCAACATAACCTTAGCCAAACAACCCCAAACTTTTAAGTGATTTAAATTAGGCACTTTATCAAACCAAAGTTCATAGGGTGTTTTGCTAAACTTTTTGTGTGGTACTCTATTTTGTATATAGCATGCAGATAGAATAACTTCTCCCTACATGGAATAAGATAGTCCTAAACTAATAAGCAATGCATTCATCATTTCTTTTTAAAGTTCAATTTTTACTTTCAACTACGTTGTTAGATTCAAGAGAATATTGTAACACCCTACTATTCAAATCCTTATGCTCGAGTCATAAGTAAATGGTAATAAGGTGGTACGACTCTCAAGGTGGATTTTTAAATGAAATCGAAAAGTCGTATCACTCATGTATCGACAACTTAAAGATAACGCGTGAAGTCGAAAGCGATACACATATAAAGGCAATAATGAGAGTAAGAGAAGGATAGTATGTAGATATATAACATAAGTAAATAGTCACTAGTCGTGACCCGTAAAATTTAGGCCAGGTAGGGTACAGTATGAAAGTAGTTGACAACAGAATCTCCTAATCTCTCCCAAAAGAAATATAAGAGTCTCTATAGGTAAATTCAAAAGAGTTTATCACGATAAAGGTGGAGAGATTCTAAACAAAATATAAAGTAGAGAATATAAAGATCTTCACCACCTCTCAGATGAACCACAGCTCACTTCTGAGCACCTGGACTTGTATCTGAAAAACAAGAGATATATACGGAATAAGAACCCCCGACCCATGGGTTCCCAGTATGGTAATAGTGCCAAATAAATACAATGGGCTATAATACAAACTCACTAAGCATCCTAAGCTTCCTTTCATCAATTATTCACCTTAAGTCCTCACTAATCTATAAATAGGCAAATGTCATAAGGGAATACTAAATCTAATTCATCTTCATCATACTTCCCAACTTTCTAACTCTCCAACAAATCAGAATCAGAATCATAAACAAAATCATCACAAGTCATTCTGTCTCAAGAATTCTATATCAATACTTCATATCCTCACCTGGAGCAAGTGAAATCACTTCACTGCGTCTACCCAGGGAGTTCAAATTATCTCATTCAATAATCATCATTTTAAATTAATCATATCATTATTTCATTTCAATAACAACAGCCCTCAGCGTCAATCGACACCAGTATGAGGGACCTCTCAATTGTACAAAAACAAGCAATACAAACAAGTAATACATAATAAGGTACAAGTAGAACAAGTATCACATAATCAGGTAACATAGCATGTTTGTACAATTTAGCAATCCAAAATAAATAGGCAAACCCAAACAAGTCAAACATATGCAAATGATGTATGATTGCCCTATAGCTGATGAGTCTCAGTGAAATTTTTTTGTTTTCACCTTTTCGTTCACAAAATTCAGAAAACAGAAAACACTGAAAATAAAAACAAAAAATAAAAACGCAAACCAAATTTACCCTTGTTGTCCAAAAAAATGGCAAACCAATTAGGACTATTTCGCACAAGTACAAGCTTTTATATGAAGAATTTTGTCATTATGCTTTCCAATGATACTTTTTCATTCAATACTTTTTGTTTTACATTGTATTCTGATATTGAGTCACTGGCTGCTACAACCTGAGTCAAAATTGCCTTATAGGTAAATATAAAAATATTTATGAGTGGTTAATATTCTATGTTTTGCAATGCTATTTGTACGTGTAAGATGAATGTTGTAAGATAATAGGAGTCATATGATTTCATAGATTGTATTGGTCGTCTTATAGGCAAGGAAGATGAAAAAGAATTGGTAATAAGAAAAATCAAATAAACGCATTGCGGTTTACTTAAAAGACTTAAAGTTTGTTTTTCCACCTAGCTTTTTATGTTAAACTAATTGTTAAGTTTATTCTATAGTTTATAATTTGAATAAAGAGATAGCATGAGTTATTTTTCTATATTTTTTATTGTCTTTTTAGATTTTATAGGATAAACAAAATAAAGTTGACGCTGTTTGGTGATATGGTAGATGAAGTTATGAGATTGTTAAAGAGAGATAAGGGTGAATCACTGGTGCAGGTAGCACAACTGGTTAAGCGCAAGTGTGTTTGAATGAAGTCAACATTCAAAGTAGTTATTAACCTTCAAAAAATTTGTTTAACCCAGACATCTCTAATGTTGTTATTTTTAAAAATAGGTATATGAATTTACATTGCTAGGTCCATATTTTATTTGCTTATTTATTTGTTAGATAATATTAAAATTGTTCTATATATTAGTCCAACCCAGTGACAAATATATATATATATAGTTGCTTTATTTTTCTTCTACATTTCAACCTACACTTTGAATATGAATATATAATATAACATATAAATTTATACAGGCAGAAATTTGTACTCTAATATAATTATATTTTTTAATTTAATAAAGAAAATCATGTTTATTATATTTTTTCATTGATCACAGAGGGGATTAATAAACCCAGAAAAGAAAAGGAACAAACAAAAAATAGGAAAAAGAAAAAAAACTAAGAGCCCTCAATTGAAGAGACCTGAAAAATTATAATTTAAACCTATCCTGATGTCAGGAGGCGTCTTGTTGAAAAGGTGGAGACCAAAAGGAAGGTTGTGACCTGTTATAGCTAGTGAAACTACTATAAATTTGCTTCATGAAGAGTGTGCATCCAATTAATATGATAAAAGCGATCAACTTGGACATGAATTTCTTCAACAATGGTGGATTAATGGACAACTATCTCTAATTAAGTAAGAGCCAAAATAGAGTCTGACTCTACTATAATGTCATGATAATTATTTGCAAGCACAATTTGAAAGTCTTGTGCAATTTTCTAATCCAAATTCTATAAGAAGTATTTTCCTAACTCAATCAGGGCGGCAAAAGAGCTTGAGTTACTGTAATTGAAGCAAGGTTCTATGACTGTAGCAGAGTATACTAGCAAGTTTGAGGAGCTTTGTCGGTTTTCTAAAGTTTGTTGGGGTGTTCCGGAGAAATATGAAGAGTGAAAATGTGTAAAGTATGAGGGTGGATTACGGAGCGATATTCTGAGTGCTGGGTGCCAATGGGGGTCAGAATCTTCTCTGAATTGGTGAATAAGAGTAGGGTTGTTGAGGATTGTGCGAGGAAGACCGCGTTAGACAAGGGCGATCATCAAGCATTCTTCAAGAAGGATCAAGGAAGGAATTTTGCGCCGAGGGGTCAAAATTTCAAGAGAGATGGTTACGTTCCAGAACCCCGCCCGGGTCAAAACAATTTTTGGAGATTCAATAACACAATAACCAAGGAAGAGGAAAGGGAAAGCAAGCTCAGGTTCCTCCCAGTAACTTGACTTGTAGGAGATGTTGGGTTTGTGCTACTACTGTGGACATATGTGGTAGACTTGTCCAGAGAAGAAGAACCAAGATGCTAGGAGAGCTCAGCAGCAAGGTCGAGTTTTTCCTATGACAACGGATGGTACTGCTAGGTCTGACACACTGATCAGAGGTAAATGTGAAATCAGAAACAAAATCTTAATTGCTTTGTTAGATATTGGGACATCACATTCATTTATATTTTTTGAGAAGTCTGGTGAACTAGGATTGAAAATCTCTGTATTAGCTTATGACTTACAAGTGCATACTCTTGCCTCTGAGACTGTAACTAGGTTAGGTTGCCAACAAGTATCATTTCGAATCAAGAATAGACAGTTTACCCATGACTTGATATGTTTGCCAATGACTGGTTTGGATTTAATTCTGGGTTTGGATTGGTTGTCAAAGTATCATGTATTATTAGATTGGTTCTTATTATCAATGTAGTTTATGTCTGAGGGGTCAAAAGGACCGATCGTAGCAAATGATTATTACTTGAATTCTGTTGTGGTGAATTGTAGGGGAGTGAGTGTCAGGGTTTCGTGTTGTTAGCTACAAGCTCGTCGGGAGATGAATATAATTTGGGTCAGATTTCGGTAGTAAACGAATTTTCTGAGGTATTTTCTGAAGATATACCTGAATTTTTTCCTTCTCGAGAAAACGAGTTTGCAATAGAACTGGGGCCTAGAGCAGGACCAATTTTGATTGTGCCATACCGAATGTCACCGTTAGAAATGGCAGAACTTAAGGCTCATCTGGAGGAGTTAATGAATAAAAATTTTATTCGGCCAAGCATTTCCCCATGGGGAGCACCGATTTTACTGCTGAACAAGAAAGATGGGAGCATGCGACTATGCATGGACTACAGAAAGCTAAACAAGGTGACAGTAAAGAACAAATATCCATTGTCAATATACGAGTTGAAATATCCATATGGCATATGCATTTGAAATATCTGAGACACGAGTTTCCCTGAGTAGATGTAGTGACTTTTAGGGGTGTGCATGGGCCGGGTAAAATCGGGTTTGATGTGACCCCGACCCAGCCCAAAATATATATCGGGCCTATTTATTAGACCCAAATCCGGCTCTAGAACCGATGAAACCTATATAGTTTCGGACCACGATTATATCAGGTAAAAATCGGGTGAAAATTGGGTTGTTAACATTACATTACATTGATACCTTCTTATAAGCTAACATGTGAAAATATTCAAATTTCCAAGACTCCAACCATTATTTGACATGGTAAAATTCACTTAGAAAAATATAACAAGAACCAACTCTTCTCTAAAATTAAAGCATAACCATAATCAATACTAATATTGTCTAATAACACCAAATATTTAAAGCAATACAAATAACACAATATTATGCGTTAGTCTAAAATCTTATGCATTTTAAACATAAAACATTAACTTATAGTCTTATAATAACTAATAACACAAAATATTAAGGTTTACAATACTTAAATTTTACATAAGAATAGCCATCATCCATCACTAATAACACAAAATATTAATTGTGTATAATGACCCGACCCGAAATAATGACCGGGTCTATTTTTGAGACCCTTACCCGGCCCTAGACCCAGTAAAATCATATCAAATTAACCCCTAAAATATTCGGGACCGGGCCAGGTCTTCGGGCCGGGCCGAGCCATGCACACCCCTAGTGGCTTTCCCCACTTGCTCCAGGTTGAGACTCGATACTCTGTTGACCATCCATCACAAGATGTGACCATACACTTTAACTCTCCAGATTCCCCCAATTAGATGATAAATGAATGGTTATATATATATGCATAGACTCTTGGGGATGCGCGCACGCAGGGATTGTCTAGGGTTCGCTACCGAACATGTTGGATTTGGCTATATAATCGACAGATGATATCATCAGCCATAGGACAAACATGCATCACATGAACTTGTTTGTTTGAGTATGCACTTGTTTTGGCTTGCCTATATGCTTAATTGTAATTAACTGCTATCTGATCTAATTGCTGTATTTGCTATCCATATCTGTGTTTTTCTTGTTTGTATTGTATGTGTTTGTTTTTAAGAGATCCCTCATGCTGGTGGAGATGATGTTAAGGGTCGTTCCACTTAGTGATTTGGAGGTTTGCAGAAAACAGAAGACAAAGAGTTAGACTAGAATCCTTAGGTATAATCACCTTATTTTTGGTTTAGTGAGAACAGTGGAATTTGATTTGAATTGTTGTAGATTTTGGAATCCCTTTGCCTTTCTGGGACCTTATGTATTATCTATATGGGCACTTTTACCATACTGAGAATCCCTGGTTCTTATTCGATACATATTCTATTGATTTTCAGATGCAGGACTTGAGGCACCTCACTAAGCATGTTGGAGAATCTTTGAAGCGAAGATATATGTTTTGGGGGCCTTTTATTTGTGTATCTAGTTTATGTGTGTGTGTGTGTGTGTTCTCCACTTTTCATAAATTGGTATTTTGTCCCTCCTAGAGGTTGACTTGGAGAATATGATATATTTTGTCTTTTGATATTTTGGATTATATATATATATATATATATATATATATATATATATATATATATATATATATATATATATATACTCTGTCTGGTCTTTGTTTCGCAGGTCAAGTCTGGAGCTTGTTAATATGTATTTATTTTGAAATTATTATCTCATATTGTATTATGTTCCTTTTGTTTCACTATTATCTACGCATTTTATTCTTAACCATTCGAGTGTGAGGAGATCTTTTATTTTGTTTTTTAAAGCTTTCCGTCAAGGCTCCTAGTTAAACTTCCTTTTAAATCTACCAATATATGTATTTTTCAATTTTTAGAGGTCGTAATACCTCACCACCTTTGATTTACGACTTAAGCGTAAAGATTTGAGTGGTAGGGTGTTACATCTTCCACCTTATGTTTCTAAACTTTTATGTTACTTTTTTAGGATTTACTTAGACCTCACCTCCATGTACACCCCTTTGATTCACATACATATGCCTCCATACCCTCCTCCCTTTGTAGACCCTATTTCCATCATACCACTAACAGATGCTATTATTGGAAAACTCAAGTCTTTCGTAGGTAAAAATACTATAATAGAACCAAGCAAAATAGCCAAGAAGACTAATGTTGGGCATCAAAATGAATTACTAGGCAAATGTTCAGTTTTAGTTGAAAAAAAACTTTACTCTTCAAAATCGTCACCAACTGAAATTTCAAAATCTTTATTGGGTCAGGGCTCTCCAACTAGATATTACATCAACTATAACACTCCGCCAAAATCAAATTTTTGCCGCTCTAGAATTGAAACACCCTTTGTAAGTTGTAAATTTTTTATTTTATTTAATTGAATCTTATGAAAATTTTAAATTTTTTTGCGTTCTAAAACTTACAAGTGTTATAAGAATTTATTAAATCATTTCTATGCAATGATTCAATTATAGTGGCATCCAATTGTGTTTAGAAATAAAATTAGATGAAACAGACATCCAAGTGGCCACATACAAATTTGGATTTGAGAAAGAAAATGAAATTAATAGATAAATATGATATCAACTATATATATAATTTACATTTTTTAGTGTTTTATAACATTATATATAAGACTTGAATAATTTAAATTTCATCTTTTAAAAAAAATCATACATACATGAAATTTTAGCAAGAGGTTTTAAATTTGATGCAAATACAAATAGTTTTCTCAGTTTGTTCCCAAAGGATGGATTGATGAAGATGTAAGTTTTTTTTCTTAATTATCATCTACTTTTAAAAAAAATAATAATAAATATAATTATATCAATTTTTAAGTTTTGTTGTCTAAAAAAATGAGCTAATTGAATCTGATTTTTCTTGTATTTAAATTTTTTGTGTGTGTGCATGCTCATATGCTAATTAATGAGAAGAGGTTAGATTTAAGATGCCCAAGATATTGGTATATGTCTATTATATTTTCTGTAAGTAATTGATTATTAATTGCATGTAATTGACTCGTTTTATTTTTATATATTATGGTACATATTATTAACGTATATTTTTATTCTTGTTTAGAAACTTTGTACTTATAGAAAAATATCCTCCTTTTAAATTGATAGTATAGTATTAAAAATCTTTCATAAAAAATATAAAAATCCTTCGTAAGGTCAAAATACTTCAACTTGGACTAAATATAAATTTAATATTTAATATTATTTTTTTTCAAATTTATTTAACTTGATTTTATACTTAGATATTTGTCCAAATGTTAATGAGAAAAATATTCATTGGTATCTTGTTGTGTTTGATATGCACAAACATCAAATAATTTGGTTGGACTCTAAGCCAAATCTTAAAAAGATGGAGAGAAAGAAATTTAATATTAAATTTGAATCCTCTAAATTTTGGATTTTCACTTGAGAGGATAAAGTGTAATATCTCATCTTTAAATATTTTCTCTCTCATGTTTTCTCTTAGTCCCACCTATAAAATAAATTGTTAGAGATCACACTTTACCCTCACAAATGAAATCCAAAATTTAGAGGATCAAATCCTTTAATATTAGGAAGCTGGTAATTATGTATATTTGTAATGTTAACATTTATCCTCCATATGTAAGCTTTCTATAAGAGTAGTGTTTATACTAATTTAACTTAAGCAAATTAACAAGTTATGTATATTGAAGAGATGCTTCATGATGACTCATTTTAAGATCTTGAGACTACTATTAAGCCTAAAATTTCTCATTCGCTGATCCAAAGCATATAAAAATAGTAGAACAAAAAATTAGCTTGTATTGATTTAATCTTATCTTTATTTGTTTTTAAAAAATATTATATTGTATACTTTTTTATCTTTGATTTTTTACTTTTTACACACTAAAATAGCAATGATTGTGGAGTTTTGGTAGCAACTAGCAATTTAGATGAATGATTGTGCTAGAAGTGACAACTATTCTATCATTAAGCACACTTTCATATTATCAAATAATTATTATTTAGTTTTAAATTCATGACTTGTTACTTATTATTTTATACATCAATTTTAGATTAATGACAAACAAAAATGCGCATTACTCTTAATTTGGTTATCAAATAATACAAAATAAAAAATAATTTTGAAGGCTGCAAAAAAAAACTACAAAAAGATTGAAGAAGAAAATAAGAATTTAGTTAAAAAGTAATTTTTTTTAATATAAGTATTTTTTTGGAACAATGTAATAGAATTGTGGAGATCGTTATTTATCTATTTTTAATTTTTTTTTTGGAGTTTGTGATATAAATTTTCTTACTTTTAAATTTTGCAAGTCTTTAATAAGTTGAAATTAAATTTTTTTTTGAATTAATCGGTGATAGGCTTGAACAATATTTCTCTTTTGTTGTATTGCAATACTCCTCTCTGTCATTCTGTTTTAAAAGAAACCCAGGTTCTGAAGCTTATAGATATCGACATAATATTGTAATGGAAATTGCATGCTTAATTTGAGCTTGAATTTTGATGAGTCATGTCTTGTTAATACGTGTTGGCTTCAATCACTACAATAATATAGATTATTTTTTAGGGTTATAATGTGTAAAAGAAAATTAAAATTTGTCAAAAAAACAAAATTTGACACTATTTTAACTATGAAAATATGTTAATAAAAGTTTTGTTAAAAATAGTATTTTTAATATATAAGCGATTGTGAAAAAAATTTAAATCTTATTTTGATAAATATTGGCTGTCAAAAATAATTTGTTAGAAAATTTTGAGAACATATTTTCTGTGATACTTATTAATTGTCAAAAATACTATTTATTTTGACACTTATTGACTATAAAATATTCTCAACAAAAAATTTTAACAAAGAATGAGATGTGATCTTGAAACTAAAGAATAAATTGAGACTTTGAAGATAAAGAATGAGTTGTATAATCCTAAACTGAGAGCATGTCAAAATTAACAGAGCCCAAAGAAGAAAAAAATAGTAGAGTAGATTGAAAACAAATGAATGTCAAAATTGAGGAGTAATTTTCTACGGTCAAATTTTTCGTCAAGAAAATATAGAAAATTTGACATTTGTGATATTTGTCAAAAATATATATTAATTTTGACATTTAATTATGATGTTAAAAAATAAAGTATCAAAATAACTCTATTTTCTTGTAGTGAATTTCATTATGAACTCATGCATATGAATGAATTCAATTCAATTCAATTCATAGCAAATTCTATTCAATTCATGGCTTATTAATACGCGTATAGATTCAATTTCATGATGGTCTCATTTATTCTATTTTTGATTTAGATGAGCATGCAAATATTAAAATTTTTTTTATCTACTCATATCCTTTTCAAATTATGATCCATGCATATTTAGTGGCATAGCACAATTGAAATCACTGTCTTTTTGACTCATAATTAATTTTTTTATAACCTATTTTATTCGAAAAAATTAACTATTTCTCTTTAAAGATACATTAATTTATTTTATCGTCTTTAAAAATATCCTATTAATAATTTAATTGGTTAGTACATGATATATGAATAGTGAGAATAAATGTTAATACATTAGTGATTATTATTAATGATTATGACAATAAGTAATAAATATGATACTAATCAGTTTCAAAATATAAATTATATAACTGTTTCTAGAATACTTTTTAAAAAAAATAATTTCAAAGGAGTAATATTGGGATTATGCGATATATTTTTATTAAGTAAATAATACGTTACTAATCAATTTCAAAAGTGAATAACTTCAAATACTTACTACTTGATGAAAATCAAATTTAAAAGCAAATTAAATTTGAATAAAGTTAAATACATTTTAAACTTAATGATTTGTAATAAAGAAATCAAATATTTCTTTAATGCTATAGTAAAGGAACCAGTCACAAAAAACCAAATTCAAGACATAAATCAGACAAAATATGTATAAATTTCATATCTATAATTCCATATATTAGACGAAATAGAAAAGCCATAAATTAGGCATTATGATATGTCAATTTCAGAAATTTCAAACAAAAATAGAAAAGACTTAACTTAGCTTCGTTCAACCATGATTCAAGGCATAAATCCGTATGGCTATACCTATTATCCAAAGATCAATAAACTACATACGTGTATCATAGTCAATGCCTCAATAAAATAGTATATCATCAACTAACAAAACAAAACATAATTACAAAAAAATAAAAGAGGTAAACTCCCTTTCTTGAACTGTATTCTTCAATATCACATCTTTCTTAATCAAATTTTCTGTTTACAATAAATGTATTAAAAAAAAGCATACACAAATAAACTCTAAATGATAATAGTTTGAAAATTTATCTTGACAAAGTTAACCTCGATACTTGTTCTTGGTGACTTCAAGATCTAATGCTGACAAGCTTAACAAGAATTAATCTGTTGGTCTCTCCAACGAATTTATCTCCTGAAAAGTAATTATCAAATTTCTAAAAGTTTATACAAAAAATACTAGCATCAATTAATCTGAAAAGTGTAACGTTCTTTTTTTTTCTCTCGTAATTGAACGACGTTTTGATTTTTCAGTAGTTCATTTTTATTTTAACGAGTCGTTTTTGAATCTTGCAAATAAAATAAATGATAATATAATTTTATTATTAAGTTATTTATTTATTTTATATGCTATAGTTATAATAAAGTTTAGATAATAATATTATTATTATCGAGTTCGATATTTGTTGATATAAGTAAATATTGGTACTCCTTGAAGAACTTATAGTTACTAATGTTTCATCATATATTTTTATTTATTTTAATCATTATGTTTATCATTTAAATTAGTAACTTACATATATATATATATATATATATATATATATATATATATATATATTCCCATTTGTATTATTATTCGTGTTTTAATACATTTACCTTAATAATTATCTGTTTAAGATATTTATAACTTGAACCACCCCAAATTATGACACTTAACCCTCTTATGTGTCAAGAATCACTCAAAATCATCATCACCTATCATTAATCATCATCACCGAGCCATTAAGGAAGAAAAGAAAGAAAGGAGAACCGAGAGGGAGAAAAGAAGAAACAGTGAAACCTCAAACCTTTCGAGTCCGATTTTTTGAGCTTCACAACTCCGATAAAAAATCTAATCCGATTAAAGCGTTCATATCTTCCTACTCTTCACGTTGACATCACTTTTTTTGGCAGAAGTCGACGGTGAAGCTACTGTCCCTCCATCCATGTTTGGCCAAGTGAGTCCAGAGGTGGAGTAGCCGATCTTTGATGTTTTTTTCTCAGATTTCTCAGTCAAAAAATTTTCCTGGTACTTCGGTTGTGAGGACAGCGAGCGAGAGGTAGGGTTTGATAATTTTACACTGATTGAATGTGAATGTGATAAGTGAATGTTGGTTTGATTGATTATTGTTTGAGTTTGATTAAGTTTATGGTGAATTTGTGGGGCATTATTGTTGTTTGCTTGAGATATTGGTTCGACAATAAAAGGACAGCCTTACTGGGGTATTTTGATGATTTTTGGGGCTATTGTAGTGAGAGTTACTGATAAGAATTGATGAGGTTTAATGGCCGACAGATTAAATTAAAAGCTTTGAGAAATTGATAATTGTAAAGCTTGAAAATGGATTAAAAAATCAAATATATATTTTGTAGAGATCACAAGAAAGGATTTTAGTTTTGATAGTTGTGTTTGTCACTAACATAACATTATTATTTTGATAATGACATTGTATTTTGATAAAATTGAGGTTAATTTTGTAAATTAAATGAGTTTAGGGGTATTTTAAGTAAAAAATAATAGTTCAGAGATGAACGGATTTTTTATAAAAATTATGGGTTATTTTTATAAATATTAATATATGTGTGATTTAATTATTAATTTTATAAAAATATTAGACTAAAAATAAAATATTTAAAGACTTGAGGTTCAAAGTATAATTTCTAAAAGTCTAAAGAATAAAGCTTTAACAAAACTAATTTTTGTATAACAAAAATAGAAAAAGTAAATATTAATACTTCTTATTACTTTTATATATGTACCTATTTAATTAGTATATATTTTATTTATTTATTTTTATGTAAGCCATTATTATTAAACAAGAAAAGAAAACTGAAATAATAAGACTCTCTAAAAGCATTAGAAATATAGAGTTATCTTGAAAATCGTACGAATCTTTTTTTATAAGACAATTATGAAAAGAAGAGAGAATAATGCGAACATAATTTGAGATATTGAGAACAATAAAGTAAAAGACTGAAGAGAAGAAAAGAAAAGAAAATGAGCAAAAATATTGTTTGACACTGAGAACGAGTTGGGATATTGTTTACCTGCTGAAAACGAGCAGAGATATGGTAGTGAGTCCACCGAGATTTGCTTTACAGAGATACAACGGCCAGTCTGGGGTGATGGTCGCACTTGTAAAGTGGTATCCTTACAAAAGTTTATCATGACATACAATAATCAGAGAGAGCTGCACTTGTAAGACAAAGGTTGCTTACAGAGGTTATGTCCGGTATATATTGACAAGAGAGAGTTGCACATATAAGATAGAGATTGCTTACAGAGGTTATGCCAACTGGAAAGTCATACTCAGACAAAGGTTGCTTGGTTACGTTAAGAGCGGATAGAAATCGACAATTGAGCTCATTACTTGCACTAGGTATGGACATGCATCATAATTGTTTGTGCATATTTTCTATGAATTATGTTTTCTGTGATTATGTATGTGCTTTGATTTCTATGTTCTTTAGTTATTATGTTTGGTTGTGTTTGTTGACTATTGTTGTAGCTGAGTACTTAATAAAACGAACCTAACTAGCTACCCCGACCCTACTAAGGACTTTCTAGTTCTTACCCCCTTCTTTTCTCCCTTTAGATGGAAATGGGAGTAATCTTCTATGAGTTGGACCACTCCTACAGATACGAGGACACGGTGCACCACAGTTTCTACATAGTAGACACTGAGTCACGAGTACGACGGTATGTGTTACGTGACCATCCCTTCTAGCATCCGATTGACACTCCTTTCTTTGACCCTGACGCCCCTTACGAGTTTTCTTTATTTTGGCTTCACCCTGACGCTCCACACCATCTGTTTCTTGATGGACCTAGACTCCCCATCCTATACAGCCCGAGGACCATGTTGCTCCCCCACTGAAACCAATTGAGCAGCACATGCCTGAGCCTGTATCTGAGTGGGTGATGGAGAAAAAATGTCGGTAAAGATTTTCACTAAAAATATCGCGTTGCAAGTATAGTTCTAAACCGACAATTAAACCTCAATCAATATTTAAATTGTTTGTCACTTAAGAAAACCCAATAAAATTAACCGAAATATTTAAACCTCGGGTCGTCTCTCAAGGAATTGCAGGGAAGTGTTTATTATTGGTTATGATAAAGTATATTTTTGGTTTTGTGATAAGAACAAGTAATGTAAATAACAAGGAAATAAAACAACAACTAAGAAAAAGTCCTAACAAGGATTGAGAATTGGAATTCCTATCCTCGTTATCATAATCAATTGTGATGGTAATTGCCTTTTGCTTTCACTTAGTTAACCTCTAACAATGAAGAAAAGTCAAGTGAGCATAATCAACTAAAGTTCACAAGTCCTAGTCAAAGACTAGATTTAGTGAAGCCTAAGCCAACTAGCAATTTTCAATCACCAATCAACAAAAGAATTTTGATAATTCAAGAGTCTCTAATTGATCAATCGAAGTTAAGAATATAAAAATCTAGTTTAAAATCCAACCAAGCATTTTATCAAACACTTGGAAGGTATAAAATAAAAACAGAGAAAATTAACAAGACAAAGCAAAATCTAAGACTAACCAAAGCAAGGAAATAACAATAACAAGGCAATGGAATAATAAGAAACGTGAAACATAAATTACATTAATGAAAGTTGAGAGTAACACATGAGTTCATAAACTAAATTAGCAAAATAAAGGAATCAATAAGAGAAGTAGATAGCTAAAGTGCTAGAACAAATAAGAGTAGAAGAAAACTAAATTAAAGCAAGGTAGAATTCTAAAATTGAAAAGGAATAAGACTAAAAAATCCTAAAATCTAGAGAGAAGAGAGAGTCTCTCTCTCTAGAAAACTACATCTAAAACCTAAGATTGTGTGAATGAATAATGAATGATTGATTTCCCCTTCCAGCTCCACTCTGTAGTCTCTAATCAATATTTTCGGGCCTAAAAATGAGTCTAAAGCAGCCCAGAAATCGCCCCTAGTGTTTTTTGATATCTGCAGCACGTGACGCTTTGTCACGCGTATGCGTCACTGAACTATGCGCAAGGTCACGCGTACGCGTCGCTTGGAGCATGGCGCGATCACGCGCACGCGTCGTCTATGCGTGCACGTTGGTATCAGCTTCTCAAATCTTCACTTTCTTGTGTATCTTCCACTTTTGCATGCTTCCTTTTCATCCTCTAAACCGTTCCTACCGTATAAAATCTGAAAATACTGAACACACATATCACGTCATCGAATGGTAATAAGAGAGAATTAAAATTAGCAAGTTTAAGGCCAAAGAAGCATGTTTTCAATCATAGCACAAAATTAGGAAGAAAAATATAAAACATGCGAATCATATGCATAGGTGTGAGAATAATGGATAAAATCCACCCAATTCAATACAAAATAAACCATAAAATAGTGGTTTATCAGTGGGATCTTCCTCTGAAGTTGGTTTCATCACCTTCGTTTAGAGCACAGACTGGAGAGTTGTCTAGACCTTCTGTATATAGGACGGAGTTGTGTTTGCTGATGGGCCTGTGCATATGGATCTAAGCAGTCATAGCAACATCAGAGAGATTTCAAAGGTTATAGAGATTTCTGACAATGATGATGAGGATCCTGAGGAGTACCCTAATGTAATAGAGATTTCATCTTCTGATAGCGACGAGGTCTGAGGTTGATAGTATATTTTGGGAGCGTTTCAGCTTAGCATAGATTTTTGTTGTAGTCTTTCACTTTTGGATAGCTCCATCGAGAGATTAGGATTTGTATAGCTTTATTAGGCCAGTTCGGGTGCCAGATTAGGAGTTTTCTTTATGGACCAGAACTCGGAGTGTTATATATGTATGTATGTATTTAGTCATAAGTTGTGTTGAGGTGGTACACTAACTAGTTTCTTTTTTATAACACTTTATGTATAGTGTACTTGATGTATATTATGATATTTACCCTGTGTGTATTGCTCTATTTATTGTTATATTTTTGTTTATGTCTATTTAAATTTTCGCAATCATTCAATCGGGTTTTTTTTTCATTTATAATAATATACATATCGATCACGTGACATGATAACTCAATTACATGTTTAATAATAATTGTTGGATAAGTTTTCATAAAATGAGTTGGTAGCACTTGGTTTTCGGTATGGTCATGACGTATTAAAAATTGGGTTGTTACAAAAAGTCCTTTAATTTATATGAAATCATATATGAAGATACGAATTAAACATGAACTTAGTGAATTATCCATCAAATTAAAGAAGGTGAGCCACTTTCTATCATCACTTTCTATCCTATATGATAATAAGCTCAACATGAACTTAGCAAAGATAGAAATATATTTTCAAAAAGATTTCATTGTGTTAGTTTTGGTCACAAAATGCTTAAATGATTAATCAAATACCAAAGTAATCTTTCAATGGTATCCAGAAATTGTAATTGTACTTGTAAAAAATTTTATGTATTACAATCCCCAATATCATTTAATCAAGTTTATTACCTCTTCAACCTTTGTTTTTTTCACAAACATGTTATCTTTTGTCCTTGCTTCTCCTTAGCCATTAGGAATGAACTAGTTGTAGGTGTAGCTGATATCGATCGATCTAGTTGAGTTTCACTCCTGCACATTAAACTAAATTACAAGAAGGCCAAGAAGATTTTTTTTTCAAAAATAATTGATTTGGTAACGAAAATATTATTAATATCAGAGAATATTTTGAAGGATGAAAACCTAACCTAATAACACTGTTGGCTCTGTACCCTAGCTCAAGAGGGAGAAATAGAGTGTTGTCGCACAATGACGGAGAATGCAATGGCCACGACGAACAACGGCGAGAGGCAATGACACTGGTAGAGGAGTCGAACACAGGGGGATGAGAACAGGGGTCGGAGATAGAGGATACGAGAGATGGTGATGGAGATAAATGAAGGAGTAAAAGACGAAAGGGATATGACAGTGGTAGTGAACGGCGGTGAACAGCATGATGGCAGAATGAGGATGTTCCTCTTTAAGTGTGAGCCTATTTTGTTTGAGAGTGAAGGTGCGTGCTCAGAAAGAGAAAAGAAGGAAGAGTGTTTTTTTATTTATTTTATATTAATTTTAATTAATAAAATATAATATTTAACTATGGTTAATTATGTATGGTTAATGGTATATATATATTGGTATTTGTATAAAAATAATATTTAATATACCTTTAAAATACTTTAAATTTTAATTTTTTTAAATTATTTAGCTTTTAGTTGATTGGGATTAATAATGTCACTTGTCTATATTATATTGGTCTATATAAATAGAGTATGAATTCTCTCACAAATATTGGGGTATGAGAGCAATCACCTATTGAATATCTTGCTAATCCTCATTATGTAAGTGTTAATATTTTTCTTAGCAATTTTTTTTGTTTCTATGTTTGGTGTTAGTATGTAAAATGCATATGAATTTAAAAAATAATATCCATGTTGTTAACGATGTTAATACATATGTGTTTATAAATATTTTGGAATTAATGTATGTTGTTAATACACATTAGTTTAAATATATTATGCAAATAATGTAAATGTGAAACATTCTTAATTATATACTTTAATTTATATTATATAAATGATATATAACAATATGAAGTAGGTAGTGCACTTAGTGATAATTATTATAGTGAGTTATTATGAGTATGTATTGGTGCGTATAACGGTTAAAATTCATATTATACAGATTAACTAATATTTTAATTTGTGGTCCTTTGGAGTCCAAAGAAAGCACCATGTAGAAACTATTTTTGATAGATATTTTATGAGCGGATATTTTATATGCTTTTTGGCATTGTTTTTAGGAAGTTTTTAGTATGATTTAGTTAGTTTTTAGTATATAATCATTAGTTTTTATACAAAAATCAAATTTCTGGACTTTACTATGAGTTTGTGTGTTTTTCTGTGATTTCATGTATTTTCTGGCTGAAATTGAGGGACCTGAGCAAAAATTTGATTCAGAGGCTGAAAAAGGACTGCAGATGTTGTTAGATTCTGATCTCCCTGCACTCGAAATAGATTTTCTGGAGATATAGAAGCCCAATTGGAGCGGTCTCAATAGCTTTGGAAAATAGACATCTTGGGCTTTTCAGCAATATATAATAGTTTATACTTTGCTCGAGATTTGATGGCCCAAACTGGCGTTCCAAGTCAGCATAAAAATTCTGGCGTAAAACACCCAAACTGGCACCAGAGCTGGCGTTTAATTCCAAGAAAAGCTTATGCACGTGAAAGCTTCAATGCTCAGCCCAAGCATACACCAAGTGGGCCCCGGAAGTGGATTTATATATTATTTACTTATTTCTGTAAATCCTAGGTTTCTAGTTCTCTATAAATAGGACCTTTTACTATTGTATTATGATCCTTTGATGATCCTTTGATCATCTTTTGATCATTTTTGATCTTGGAATCAGGTCTTTGAACCCTGTTTCGTTTGTTTCATGTTATTGGGAGGACCTTGTTCTTATGTATTTTCAACGGTGGAGTTTCTACACATCATAGATTAAGGTGTAGAGCTCTGCTGTTCCTCATGAATTAATGCAATTACTACTGTTTTCTATTCAATTCAAGCTTATTCTTGTTCTAAGATATTCACTCGTACTTCAACCTGATGGATGTGATGATCCGTGACACTCATCATCATCCTCCCCTATGAACGTGTGCCTGCCAACCACCTCTGTTCTATCTGCAAGAGCTTGAGTGTGTATCTCTTGGCCTCCTGGTCCACGACACATGGTTGCCTCTCCTGACAATAGAGCTTTCATTCCGTGCAATCAGAGTCTTCGTGGTATAAGCTAGAATCAAATGGGTAGCATTCTTGAGATCCGGAAAGTCTAAACCTTATCTGTGGTATTCCGAGTAGGATCTGGGATGGAATGACTGTGACACGCTTCAAACTCACGACTGTGGGGTGTAGTGACAGTGCGCTAAAGGATCAATGGATCTTATTCCGATATGATTGAGAACCGACAACTGATTAGCCATGCGGGAAACCGTAGAGGACCATTTTCACTGAGAGGATAGATGGTAGCCATTGACAACAGTAATCCACCTACATACAGCTTGCCATGGAAAGGAGTATGAATGATTGGATGAAGGCAATAGGAAAGCAGAGGCTCAGAGGGAACAAAGCATCTTCATACGCTTATCTGAAATTCTCACCAATGAATTGCATAAGTATTTCTATCCTATTTTATGTTCTATTTCGTTCTTTTAATTATCAAAACCCGATAACCATTTGAATCCGCCTGACTGAGATTTACAAGATGACCATAGCTTGCTTCAAGCCGACAATCTCCGTGGGATTGACCCTTACTCACGTAAGGTATTACTTGGACGACCTAGTGCACTTGCTGGTCAACTGCACGAAGTTGTGTATCACGATTTCGTGTACCAAGTTTTTGGCGCCGTTGCCGGGGATTGTTCGAGTTTGGACAACTGACGGTTCATCTTGTTGCTTAGATTAGGTATTTTTTCTTTTTATTTTCTTCTTCAGAATTTTTAAGAATGAATTCTAGAGTTTTAGATGATGCTTTTATCATCACAGGAGCTAGTTGATTCCCATCAATTTGGCTGTTGTATGCAATATCTTGCTGAAGCTTGGCTGACCATGTCTAATCTTTTTAGACTGAAGCTTTAGACTAACATTGCATGATTCCTAGAATTCTTATTAAAAATTTTGAGTTTCTTATTTTTTTTTCAAAAAAAAATTCGAAAAATTACAAAAAAATTTTAAAATCATAAAATCAAAAATATTTTGTGCTTCTTGTTTGAGTCTAGCGTCAATTTTTAAGTTTGGTGTCAATTGCATGCATTTTTGGAAAACTCATGCATTGTATTCTTCATTGATCTTCAAGTTGTTCTTGATGATCTTCCTTGTTCTGATATTTAAATTCTCCTGTTTTGTGTCTTTTGTTATTTTTCATATGCATTCTCAAATTGTTAGTGTCTCTAGTATGAAAATTTCTAAGTTTGGTGTCTTGCATGTTTTTATTTTCTTAAAAATTTTCAAAAAAAGTTTATGTCTTTTTCAAGTCAATAATACAGAGAATTGAAGAATCAGAACATACAACAAAAGAATCACAGAGAAAAAGTTGGACATTCAAAACGCCCAGTGAAGAAGGAATTATGGCGTTTAAACGCCAGTCAGGGTACCTGGCTGGGCGTTTAACGCCAAAAAAGGTAGACAAGTGGGCGTTAAACGCCAGAATGGATACCATTCTGGGCGTTTAACGCTAGGATAGCATCAAGGAGGTAGTTTTGTTTTCAATTCAAATCTTTTTCAATTTTTCAAGTTTTAAAACTAATTTTTCAAAATCTTATCTTTTTCATATCTTCTCTTATCAATCATATCTTTTTCAAAATCAAATCTTTTTTCTTTTTCTTTTAATATTTTTGAAAATCCTTGGTAACAATTAATGTTGTGATTCAAAAATTTCAAGTTTGTTACTTTCTTGTTAAGAAAGGGTCAATATTTGAATTTTAGAATAATATCTTTTAATTTCTTGTTAGTCAAGTCATAATTTTAAAAATCAAATCTTTTTCAACCATATCTTTTCAATCATATCTTTTTAAAAACCAAATTTTCTTCAATCATATCTTTTCAATCATATCTTTTTAAATCATATCTTTTTAAATTTTGATTTCAAAAATCTTTTCTAACTTCTTATCTTTTCAAAATTGATTTTCAAATCTTTTTCAACTAATTACTATTTCTTATCTTTTTTAAAACCACCTAACTACTTATCTCTCTTTCTAATTTTTGAAAATCACTAACCACTTTTTCGAAAATCTTTTTAATTTTCGAAAACTCTCTCTCTCTCTCTCTCTCTCATCTCTTTCTATTTAAACACTAACACTCCTCCGCTCTTAATAATTTGAACCATCTCCACTCTTTATATGTTTGAATTCTTCTTTATCTACCTCATCCTTATATTCTTCCTTTCCTCTGACACATCAAGGAATCTCTATACTGTGACATAGAAGATTCCATACTTTCTTTTTTTTCTTCTCTTTTATATGAGTAGGAACAAAGATAAAGACATTCTTGTTGAAGCTGATCCTGAACCTGAAAGGACTCTGAAGAGGAAGCTAAGAGAAGGTAAAGCACAACTCTCTGGGAGGACCTGACAGAAATCTTCGAAAAAGAAGAAGACATGGCAGCCGAAAATAACAACAATGCCAACAATGCAAGGAAGGTGATTGGTGACTTTACTACACCAACTCCCGACTTCTATGGGAGAAGCATCTCTATTCCTGCCATTGGAGCAAATAACTTTGAGCTTAAGCCTCAATTAGTTTCTCTGATGCAACAGAATTGCAAATTTCATGGACTTCCATTGGAAGATCCTCGTCAGTTCTTGGCTAAATTTTTACAAATTTGTGACACTGTTAAGACCAATGGAGTTGATCTCGAGGTCTACAGACTCATGCTTTTCCCTTTTGCTATAAGAGACAGAGCTAGTATATAGTTGAACTCACAACCTAGAGACAGTCTGAACTCTTAGGAAAAGCTGGTCAATGCCTTCTTAGCTAAATTCTTTCCACCTCAAAAGATGAACAAGCTTAGAGTGGAAGTTCAAACCTTCAAACAGAAGGAAGGTAAATCCCTCTATGAAGTTTAGGAAAGATACAAGCAATTGATTAGAAGGTGTCCTTCTGACATGCTTTCAGAATGGAGCATCATAGGTATCTTCTATGATGGTCTGTCTGAGTTATCCAAGATGTCACTGGACCATTCTGCAGGCGGATCTATTCATCTGAAGAAAACGCCTACAGAAGCCCAGGAACTCATTGAAATGGTTGCAAATAACCAGTTTATGTACACTTCTGAAAGAAATCCTGTGAACAATGGGACAACTCAGAAGAAAGGAGTTCTTGAGATTGATACTCTGAATACCATATTGGCTCAGAACAAAATATTGACTTAGTAAGTCAATATGATTTCTCAGAATCTGACTAGATTGCAAGCTGCATCTAGCAATGCTAAAGAAGCCTCCTCTTAACGAGAAGCTTATGACCCTGAGAATCCTGCAATGGAAGAGCTAAATTACATGGGAGAATCCTATGGAAACACCTACAATTCTTCATGGAGGAATCACCCAAATTTCTCATGGAAGGATCAACAGAAGCCTCAACAAGGCTTCAATAACAATAATGGTGGGAGAAACAGGTTTGGCAATAGCAAACCTTTCCCATCATCTTCTCAGCAACAGACAGAGAACTCTGAGCAGAGTCGTTCTGGCTTAGCAACCATAGTCTCTGATCTATCTAAGACCATACTAAGTTTCATGAATGGAACAAGATCCTCCATTAGAAATTTGGAGGCACAAGTGGGTCAGTTGAGCAAAAGAGTTACTAAAACTCCTCCTAGAACTCTCCCAAGTAATACAGAAGAGAATCCAAAAAGAGAGTGCAAGGCCATAACCATGACCAACATGGCCGAACCTGGAGAGAGTGAGGAGGCAGTGATTCCTAGTGAGGAAGACCTCATGGAACGTCCACTGACCACTAGGGAGTTCTCTCCTGAGGAACCAAAGGAATCTGAGGCTCATCTAGAGACCATAGAGATTCCACTACACTTCCTATTACCATTCATGAGCTCTGATGAGTATTCTTCCTCTGAAGAGGATGAAGTTACTACTAAAGAGCAAATTGCTCAGTATCTAAGAGCAATCATGAAGCTAAATGCCAAATTATTTGGTAATGAGACTTGGGAGGATGAACTTCCATTGCTCATTAATGAACTAAACACCTTGGCTCAGGTGAAGATACCTCAAAAGAAACCGGATCCCGGAAGGTTCTTAATACCTTGCACCATAGGCACCATGACCTTTGAGAAGGTTCTGTGTGACATAGGGTCAGACATAAACCTCATGCCACTCTCTGTAATGGAGAAACTAGGGATCTTTGAGGTACAAGCTGCAAGAATCTCACTGGAGATGGCAGATAATTTAAGAAAACAGGCTTATGGGTTGTAGAGGATGTCTTGGTAAAGGTTGAAGACATTTACATCCCTGCTGACTTCATAATCCTAGGCACTGGGAAGGATGAGGATGAATCCATCATCCTTGGCAGACCCTTCCTAGCCACAGCAAAAGCTATGATTGATATTGACAGAGGAGAGTTGGTCCTTCAAGTGAATGAGGACTACCTTGTGTTTAAGGCTCACGAATCTCCTTCTGTACACATGGAGAAGAAGCATGAAAAGCTTCTCTCAATACAGAGTCAACCAAAGCCCCCACATTCAAACTCTAAGTTTGGTGTTGGGAGGCCCTAACCATGCTCTGAATATCTGTGAAGCTCCATGAGAGCTCACTATCAAGCTATTGACATTAAAGAAGTGCTTATTGGGAGGCAACCCAATTTTTATTTTATGATAATTTTCTATTTTCCATTGTTATTTTATGTTTTCTTTAGGTTGATGATCATGTGGAGTCACAAAAACAACTATAAAAATCAAAGCAAACTCAAAAATAGTATTAAAAATAGCACATCTTGGAGGAGGAGCTTACTGGCGTTTAAACGCCAGTAAGGGTAGCAGAATGGGCGTTAAACGCCCAATCTGGCACCATTCTGGGCGTTTAATGCCAGAAAAGGGTACCAGACTGGCGTTTAACGCCAGAAAAGGGCATCAAGTTGGCGTTCAACGCCAAAAAGAGAAGAAAAGCTGGCGTTAAACGCCAGAAATGGGCAGCAACCTGGCGTTTAATGCTAGGATTGGCACTAGGAGGGCATTTACACGCCAAAATGGTGCAGAGATGAGAAATCTTTGACACTTCAGGATCTGTGGATCCCACAGGATCTCCACCTACCTCAACTCACTCTCTCTCTTCTTCACACCTCCCCATACCACCTTCCCTAAATACCCCTCACCAATCACCTCCATCTCTCTTCCCCATCACCTCTTTACCACTCATAATCCACCCACTCTTCCCCAAAAACCCCACCTATCCCACCTTTCAAAATTCAAAAACTTTCCCTCCCAAACCCAACCCTCACACACGAACCCTACCCTCTCTCTCTCCTATATAAACCCTTCATCCCTCCTTCATTTTCACACATCATAAACACTTCTTTCCCCTCTTGGCTGAACCACTCACACCTCTCCATATCCTCTATTTCTTTTTTTTCTCTGTCCCTTCTTTCTTCTTTTGCTCGAGGATGAGCAAACATTTTAAGTTTGGTGTGGAAAAAGCGTTGCTTTTTCTTTTTCTATAACTATTTATGGCACCTAAGGCCAGAGAAACCTCTAGAAAGAGGAAAGGGAAGGCAAAAGCTTCCACCTCTGAGTCATGAGAGATGGAGAGATTCGTCTCAAAGGTCCATCAAGACCACTTGTATGAAGTTGTGGCCAAGAAGAAGGTGATCCTTGAGGTCCCTTTTATGCTCAAAAGGAATGAGTATCCGGAGATCCGACATGAGATCCGAAGAAGAGGTTGGGAAGTTCTCACCAACCCATTCAACAAATCAAAATCTTAATGGTTCAAGAGTTCTATGCTAACGCATGGATCACCAAGAACCATGATCAAAGTGTGAACCCAAACCCAAAGAATTGGCTCACAATGGTTCGGGGAAAATACTTAGATTTCAGTTCAGAAAATGTAAGGTTGGCATTCAACTTGCGTATGATGCAAGGAGATGCACGCCCCTACACTAGAAGGGTCAACTTTGATCAAAGGTTAGACCAAGTCCTCATGGACATATGTGTGGAAGGCGCTCAGTGGAAAAGAGACTCCAAAGGCAAGCCGGTTCAATTGAGAAGGCATGACCTTAAACCCGTGGCTAGAGGATGGCTAGAGTTCATCCAACACTCTATTATTCCTACTAGCAACCGGTCCGAAGTAAGTGTGGATCGGGCTATCATGATCCATAGTATCATGATTGGAGAGGAAGTGGAAGTTCATGAGATCATACGTCTAGAACTATACAAGGTTGCTGACAAACCTTCCACTTTGGCAAGGTTAGCCTTCCCTCATCTCATTTGTCACCTATGCAGTTTAGCTAGAATTGTCATAGAGGAAGACATCCTCATTGAAGAGGATAAGACCATCACTAAAAAGAGGATGGAGCAAATAAGAGAGCCCACTCATAGACCTCAACAAGAGCATGAGGAAGTTCCTCATCAAGAAATTCCTGAGATGCCTCAATGGATGCATTTTCTTCCACACAACTATTGGGAGCAACTTAACACCTCTTTGGGAGATTTGAGTTCCAACATGGAGCAACTAAGGATGGAGCACCAAGAACACTTCATTATTCTCCATGAAATTAGAGAGGATCAAATAGCCATGAAGGAAGAGCAACAAAGGCAAGGAAGAGACATAGAGGAGCTCAGGCGTTCTATTAGATCTTCAAGAGGAAAAACTAGCCGCCATCACTAAGTTGGACCCGTTCTTTGATTTCCTTGTTCTTATCTTTTTGTTTTTCAATTTTTATGCTTTATGTGTTATCTATGTTTGTGTCTTCATTACATGATCATTAGTGTCTAGTATCTATGTCTTAAAGCTATGAATAATTCCATGAATCCTTCACCTTTCTTAAATGAAAAATGTGCCTAATTACAAAAGAACAAGAAGTACTTGAATTTCAAATTTCATCTTGAAATTAGTTTAATTATTTTGATGTGGTGGCAATACTTTTTGTTTTCTGAATGAATGCTTGAACAATACATATTTTTGATAGTGAAGTTTATGAATATTAAAATTGTTGGCTCTTGAAAGAATGATGAACAAAGAGAAATGTTATTGATAATCTGAAAAATTATGAAATTGATTCTTGAAGCAAGAAAAAGCAGTGAAAAAGGAAACAAGTAGCAAAAAAATTGGCGAAAAAAAAAGAAAATGAAAGAAAAAGAAAAAGCAAGCAGAAAAAGCCAATAGCCCTTTAAACCAAAAGGCAAGGGTAAAGAGGATCCAAGGCTTTGAGCATTAATGGATAGGAGGGCCCAAAGGAATAAAATCCTAGCCTAAGCGGCTAAATCAAGCTGTCCCTAGCTATGTGCTTGTGTCATGAAGGTCCAAGTGAAAAGCTTGAGATTGAATGGTTAAAGTCGTGATCCCAAGCAGAAAGAGTATGCTTAAGAACTCTGGACACCTATAACTGGGGACTTTAGCAAAGCTGAGTCACAATCTAAAAAGGTTCACCCATTTATGTGTCTGTGTTATTTATGTATCCGGTGGTAATACTGGAAGACAAAGTGCTTAGGGTCACGATCAAGACTCATAAAGTAGCTGTGTTCAAGAATCAACATACTGAACTAGGAGAATCAATAACACTATCCAAAATTCTGAGTTCCTATAGATGTCAATCATTCTGAATTTCAAAGGATAAAGTGAAATACCAAAACTGTTCAGAAGCAAAAAGCTACTAGTCCCGCTCATCAAATTGGGACTAAGTTTCATTGATATTGTGAGATTCATTGTATATTCTCTTCTTTTTATTCTATTTTGTTTTCAGTTGCTTGGGGACAAGCAACAATTTAAGTTTGGTGTTGTGATGAGCGGATATTTTATACGCTTTTTGGCATTATTTTTAGGTAGTGTTTAGTATTATTTAGTTAGTTTTAGTATATAATCATTAGTTTTTATACAAAAATCATATTTCTAAACTTTATTATGATTTTGTGTATTTTTCTGTGATTTTAGGTATTTTCTGGCTGAAATTGACGGACCTGAGCAAAAATCTTATTCAGAGGCTGAAAAAGGACTGCAGATGCTATTGGATTCTGACCTCCCTGCACTTGAAATGGACTTTCTGGAGCTATAGAAGCCCAATTGGAGCGCTCTTAAATGCGTTGGAAAGTAGACATCTTGGGCTTTCCAGCAATGAATAATAGTTCATACTTTGCCCGAGATTTGATGGCCCAAACTGGCGTTCCAAGTCAGCATAAAAATTCTGGCGTAAAACGCCCAAACTGGCACCAGAATTGGAGTTAAACGTCCAAACTGGCACCAGAGCCAGTGTTTAACTCCAAGAAAAGCCTATGCACGTGAAAGCTTCAATGCTCAGCCCAAGCACACACCAAGTGGGCCCCGAAAGTGGATTTTTGCATCATTTACTTATTTCTGTAAACCCTAGGTTACTAGTTCTCTATAAATAGGACCTTTTACTATTGTATTATGATCCTTTGATGATCCTTTGATAATATTTTGATCATCTTTGATCTTGGGATCAGGTCTTCGAACCCTGTTTCGTTTGTTTCATGTTATTGGGAGGCATGGCCGAAGACCTTGTTCTTATGTATTTTCAACGGTGGAGTTTCTACACATCATAGATTAAGGTGTGGAGCTCTGCTGTTCCTCATGAATTAATGCAATTACTACTATTTTCTATTTAATTCAAGCTTATTCTTATTCTAAGATATTCACTCATACTTTAACCTGATTGATGTGATGATCCATGACACTTATCATCATCCTCCCCTGTGAACGTGTGCCTGACAACCACCTCCGTTCTATCGGCGAGAGCTTGAGTATGTATCTCTTGGCCTCCTGGTCCACAACGCATGGTTGCCTCTCCTGACAACAGAGCTTCCATTCCGTGCAATTAGAGTCTTTGTGGTATAAGCTAGAATCAAATGGGTAGCATTCTTGAGATCCAGAAAGTCTAAACCTTATCTGTAGTATTCCGAGTTGGATCTGGGATGGAATGACTGTGACGCGCTTCAAACTCGTGACTGTGGGATGCAGTGACAGTGCGCAAAAGGATCAATGGATCTTATTCCGACACGATCGAGAACCGACAGCTGATTAGCCATGCAGGAAACCGTAGAGGACCATTTTCACTGAGAGGATGGATGGTAGTCATTGACAACGGTGATCCACCTACATACAACTTGCCATGGAAAGGAGTATGAATGATTGGATGAAGGCAATAGGAAAGCAAAGGCTCAGAGGGAACAAAGCATCTTCATACGCTTATCTGAAATTTCCACCAACGAATTGCATAAGTATTTCTGTTCTGAGGGTTACTTGAAACTGGAGGTCGATCTCGGATGAGATCTTCTGTACTGGTCGGTGCTAACGTGTCCGGCTGGTGGGAGACGGCCGGAGCTGTTGTGTCCGACTTGTTGGTGGTGCTGATTCCTTTGACCCCGGAGGGTGCGGGTACCTGCAAGGGACTCCGATGCTTAAGTTAGCAAGGGTATTAAGCAGGTATTGAGTAGAATCAGAGTATGAGTTATACCTGGGTGCTCCAGTGTATTTATAATGGTGAGAAGTGACCTTTCTAGATAAGATAAGTTAGTTATCTTATCTTATCTTATCTTTAGGTGAGGTCAGCTTATCTTCAACGGAATCGCCTTTATCTCTGTAGGCTGGGATTGCCTCTGGATTTGGGTCGTGTTCCTCTATTTGGGCCCTTTATTGGGCTTTCCTATCGATTTGGCCGAGCTCTTTTGAGAAGAGGTCAGATAGTCTGACCTGAAGAGGTCAGTCGCCTTGTCGCTAAACATCCCGGGTCGGTCAGCTCGACCCAGGGTATGAACAGTGCCCCTGCTTGAGCTCGGTTTTCTTGTTTGAGGTCGAGTCTTTTGACGTCAGTCCTTCTTTTAGTGAAACCGAGTTCAAGCATTTTGTCAATTTCTTCTTTTGTAGATTCTTGAATGTAGAACGTTTTCCTCTAAAAGCGCGCACTTTTGTATTAGCACTTTTTTGGGAACGCAAGCGGTTTTAACATCCGCATTTAATTGGCATTAATTGCCCCCATTCTCTCTTGGCTTTATTTTGATTTTTCTCGATCAAAAATGGTTTTCATTCTTCATTTCGTAACTTCTCCCTTTACTCTCCCATTTTCTATTTCTCTCATCTGCTCTCTGTCTTTCGTTTGTGCGTCTGCTTTCTTGCGTTGCGGCGTCACTTGGCAATTTTCTGGGCAGCCTTTGTTTCTGCGCTTCCATTCTTTTCTTCGAAGTTTCTTTCGTCTCCAGGTTAGTCATATTTCGTGTTTCCTCGTTTATTTTTGACTTTGCGATGGAGTTTTCCTTTTGATTTTTGGAGAAAGTTTGGATCTTTCTGTTTTTATCATGCTTGACTTGTTGCATGCTCTGGATTTTTCCCCTTTTTTGGTGCGAATCTCTTCTTTGTTTGCTTGAATCTTTTTTTTGCATGTTGCCGCCATTTCTATCTGTGATTTTGTTGATGATTTTTTACTTGATTTCAAAAAATTTTGCGCCTTTGCTGTTTTTTTCTTAGTCCTTTTGGTGTTCTGATAAACTGTAGCAGTAGTGTTTTTCACTGATAAACTGTAGGAGTGATACTTTTTCTGATAAACTGTAGAAGGGTGGTGTTTTTGCGTTTTTTGCTTCTTTTGATTCTTTCGGGATTTTATTTTCTTTTTGATGAGTGCCGGGATGTAGGCTGTAGAAATAACTTGAAAACCTTGCCTGCTTACTGCCTCCAAGGGATGCCCCCAAACTTTCTTATCTTGAGTCTTGGGGTTTTCCCTTTCTGTTTGTCGAGATGTTTTGCTCCTCGTCCAGGATGTTTTTAAGTAATCCATTCTTCTCTTCTTTTTGTAGGATTTAGTTGACCTCATGTCTTCCCGAAATAACGTTGTAGAGATGCCTTCCCAGGTTCCTGCGGGTATGGCCGATTGGGTGGACGCCATGGTTCTCATGTGTGTCTCGCTGGTTGATTCTGAGTTTTGTGCTCAGCTTAGGCAGTTTCATAGTGTCTGTAGTAAGTCTGGTGATGAGAAGAATTATGAACTTGTCCCTCCCTCTTCTGATGAGAGAGTCTGCTTTTCAACTCGGGTTGTTGATGGTCGTCCTTTCTTTTATGCTTATGATTTTTTCTTTGGTCAGCTGGGTATTACCCTTCATTTTACTCAATTTGAAACCGACCTGTTATGGTCTTGTAATGTTGCCCCCTCTCAACTTCACCCCAATTCCTAGGGTTTCATAAAAATTTTCCAATTGTTGTGCAATGGTTTTGGTATTCCTGCTTCCCAATCTCTCTTTTTCTACTTATTTGTCTTGACTAAGCCCGGAGTGGTGAAAAAGAAGTCAGCTTGGGTCTCCTTTCGTTCTACCCAGGGAAAGAAGGTCTTTTCCATGTTTGACGAGTCATTCCGTGATTTTAAAAACTACTTTTTCAAGGTCCAAACTGTTGAAGGAATTCGGCCCTTTTTTCTGGATGAAAATGATGAGCCTGCCTTTCCCTTGGAATGGCAAAAAGACGTGAGGGTCTCCAGGTATTCTTGGGAAATGTTGGATGAGGCTGAGCGAGCCTTTGTTACTGTTTTGGAAGAACACTGGGGTCAACCTCCCCATCTTGACACAAAGAAATTTCTAACCAATCCTTCTCTTCTTCAAACTGAACTGGGTATCTTGTGTTTCTTTTATTATCTGTTGTTGCTTGTAGCTATCTTTTCGACTTGTCCAACTTGTAGCGTAACTTTCTATTTTATTTGCGAAGGCAATGAAGAATAACGAATCTATGAAAGCTTTTAAGAGGGCACAGAAGGCGACTGGTGCCAGAAATATTGCTGCCAAGGCGGCTGGGGAGGGGTCCTCCCAAGTGCGCGAGAAGCCATCAGTGCCGAGTTTCCCCGAGATGAAGAAGGTGATCCCAACACCTCGAGTCCGCTTGGTGGATCCTCATCCTACTTCTAGCGCTCCATCTGCTGCCCCTCCAAGTAAGAAGCAAAAGACAGCTGAGCCCTTTGACCTCAATGCCCCTGATTTCAATGCCATTGAGTTTATAGATCAGCAAATCGGTCCCTATGGTACCATCTCAATGGACGATGTGTCCATCCTTCATCATTTGGAATTTATGGCCCGAAATCACGTACATATGGCGTTTATGGCGGTTGCTATATATCGGACTGCTCAAAATCTTCCTCTCCATGCTACCAAGGCATTCATGGAGGAGGCAAAGCAGGAGTTTGACCGGATGAAGGGGCTGAAGGAGGAGCTTGAATTAATGGTGACCAAGTTGGAGAAGGATCTAGAGAATGAGAAGGCGAGTTCCCTTTCACTGGCGGCTTCTTTGAGGTTGGCCGAGGACACAGCCTTGATGCATAAGGAGAGTTACGTTACGACTTATCGGGAGGTGATGCGCCTGAGGGAGGAGTTGAATAATGCCCGGGAAGATTATTCTGAGCTCCAGGGTCATCTCGTTGGCAGCGTGACTGCTGCTTACAAGAACTTGAAGGAGCAAGTTCGGGTCATTGCTCCCGAGGCCGATCTCACCCCTTTCAGCCTGGACAATGTTGTCAGGGATGGCAGAATTGTCCCTGATGACGATGGTGATGATGATGCTGATCCTCCTCCTGTGTCCTCTGCCAAAGTGTCGACCTCTTCTGTTCCTCCGGTTGCACCTGATTCAGATTGCCAGGTTCTGAACCAGGAGGATGGAACTATAGATGCCGTGCCTATTCAGACTCGTCCTCCTTCTCCTTGTCCTGATGATGCCAAGAAGGCTCCTGATGCTTGCTGATCTCTTCCTAGATGTTTATGTAGTTGGCCCGGCTTGTGGGCCTTTTAAAACTTTGTTTGTTTAATTGCTGATATTTACTAGTTACTTGTTTAGCAACTTTTATTTTGAAAAACAAAAGGTAGCTCGCTATCCCTTCATGGTAGGTTTTGGTGGCCTTACGGGGCCTTATAACTTTGTGGAGTAATAGAGGTAGTTTTTTGACTTGGCATCTTTTCAGTTTTCTACTGTTTGAAATCTTACATCTCGACCTCCTCGGATTGCTCTGTTTTATTGTTTGTAGCTTGGATCCTTTGAGGTTGTGACTTATGGGTCCAACTTGTTTCTTGGTGGTTCTTTTGCGCTGGTCCCCCTTTAAGTTATTTCTGTAATCCTCTTTCTTGGACATTTGTCAGGTCTCTTTCGGGGATTACCTTTATAACTTTATTTGTAGTAGGAGTCCGACATGGTTATGTCGGTCTCCTTTTAGTTATTTTTTTGTAATCCTCTTTCTTGGACCTTTGTCAGGTCTCTTTTAGGGATTACTTTGATAACTTTTTAGTGGTAGGAGTCCGACTTGGTTATGTTGGTCTCCTTTAAGTTATTTTTTGTAGTCCTCTTTCTTGGATCTTTGTCAGATCTCTTTCAGGGACTACTTGTATAACTTTTTAGTGATAGGAGTCTGACTTGGTTATGTCAGTCTCCTTTAAGTTATTTTTTGTAGTCCTCTTTCTTGGATCTTTGTTAGATCTCTTTCAGGGACTACTTGTATAACTTTTTAGTGATAGAAGTCCGACTTGGTTATGTCGGTCTCCTTTAAGTTATTTTTTGTAGTCCTCTTTCTTGGATCTTTGTCAGATCTCTTTCAGGGACTACTTGTATAACTTTTTAGTGATAGGAGTCCGACTTTGTTATGTCGGTCTCCTTTAAGTTATTTTTGGTAGTCCTCTTTCTTGGATCTTTGTCAGATCTCTTTCAGGGACTACTTGTATAAGTTTTTGTTTTGGGCTGACTTTGTTAGTCAGGCCCTTCTAAGTTAAAGTAATCCTCTTTAATAGGGTTGGCCAGACCTCTTTCCAGGGTTTACTTATAACTTGGGTTGACTTGGTTTGTTCGACCAGTCCTTAAGTTATTATTTTAGCGATTCGTAAGACCTCGTCAGGTTCTTTTTAGATCACTTTCGATAACTTCTTACATTATTCTGTGTTCATCTTTGCCGATTTGTAAAAAGTGGTTGGCATCTTTAGATCGTCCTTTGGGTGAATCGCGTTTTCACCTTTATCGGATTATTTATCTTTATCGTGGTCGCGCAGTGAAATTGTTTTTCACTTTCTGCCGACCTGTCGCCTTATAATCGGACGGTGAATACTTCAGATTAATGCGTCTTGGATTCTTTGTAGAATATTGATGAGCGGATAATTTCTACGCTTTTTGGCATTGTTTTTAGTATGTTTTTGGTACGATCTAGTTAGTTTTTAGTATATTTTTATTAGTTTTTAGTTAAAATTCACTTTTCTGGACTTTACTATGAGTTTGTGTGTTTTTCTGTGATTTCAGGTATTTTCTGGCTGAAATTGAGGGACCTGAGCAAAAATCTGATTCAGAGACCAAAAAGGACTGCAGATGCTGTTGGATTCTGACCTCCCTGCACTCGAAGCGGATTTTCTGGAGCTACAGAAGCCCAATTGGCGCGATCTCAACGGCGTTGGAAAGTAGACATCCTGGGCTTTCCAGCAATATATGATAGTCCATACTTTGCCCAAGATTTGATGGCCCAAACCGGCGTTCAAAGTCACCCTCAGGAATTCCAGCGTTAAACGCCGGAACTGGCACCAAAATGGGAGTTAAACGCCCAAACTGGCATAAAAGCTAGCGTTTAACTCCAAGAGGAGTCTCTACACGAAAATGCTTCATTGCTCAGCCCAAGCACACACCAAGTGGGCCCGGAAGTGGATTTTTATGTCATTTACTCATCTCTGTAAACCTTAGGCTACTAGTTTTCTATAAGTAGGACCTTTTACTATTGTATTTTCATCTTGGTTCTTCTGGTTCCCTCTCTGGGGCCGAGGCCAATGATCAATTTTGTTCTTATGTATTCTCAACGGTGGAGTTTCTACACACCATAGATTAAGGTGTGGAGCTCTGCTGTACCTCGAGTATTAATGCAATTACTATTGTTCTTCCATTCAATTCCGCTTGTTCTTGTTCTAAGATATCACTTGTTCTTCAACTTGATGAATGTGATGATCCGTGACACTCATCATCATTCTCACCTATGAACGTGTGACTGACAACCACCTCCGTTCTACCTTCGATTGGGTGAATATCTCTTGGATTCCTGATTGCACGATGCATGGTTGATCGCCTGACAACCGAGTGCTCGCCTGACAACCGAGCCAACCATTCCGTGAAATCAGAGTCTTCGTGGTATAGGCTAGAACTGATGGCAGCATTCAAGAGAATCCGGAAGGTCTAACCTTGTTTGTGGTATTCTGAGTAGGATTCAATGATTGAATGACTGTGACGTGCTTCAAACTCCTAGCAGGCGGGGCGTTAGTGACAGACGCAAAAGAATCGCTGGATTCTATTCCGGCCTGACCGAGAACCGACAGATGATTAGCCATGCTGTGACAGAGCATAGGAACATTTTCACTGAGAGGATGGGAGGTAGCCACTGACAACGGTGAAACCCTACATAAGCTTGCCATGGAAAGGAGTAAGAAGGATTGGATGAAGACAGTAGGAAAGCAGAGAGACGGAAGGGAAGGCATCTTCATGCGCTTATCTGAAGTTCCTACCAATGAATTACATAAGTATCTCTATCTTTATCTTTTATGTTTTTATGCGTTCATCACCATATCCATTTGAGTTTGCCTGACTAAGATTTACAAGATGACCATAGCTTGCTTCATACTAACAATCTCCATGGGATCGACCCTTACTCGCGTAAGGTTTATTACTTGGACGACCCAGTGCACTTGCTGGTTAGTTGTGCGAAGTTGTGTAATGCCATGGTATTGAACACCAAGTTTTTGGGGTTCATGACCGGGGATTATGAGAGTTGTGAAAAGTATTGCTCACAATTTCGCGCTACCAAGTTTTTGGCGCCGTTGCCGGGGATTGTTCAAGTTTTGAGCAAGCTTTTGGTCCGGTAACATCAGTTCCAAAATCCGGCAACAGCACCAAGTTTTTGGCGCCATTGCCGGGGATTGTTCAGTTTGGACAACTGACGATTCATCTTGTTGCTTAGATTAGGTATTTATTTTTTTCGAAATTCTTGAAGAAGAATTCTAGAGTTTCATGATGATTTGTTGAAGTCTGGCTGGCTGAGAAGCCATGTCTAATCTCATTGGACCGAGGTTTCAACTTATCATCACAAGAGCTTGTTGATTTTTATCAATCTTGCTTTTGGAGCAGTGATCTGCTAAGGCTTGGCTGGCCATTGGCCATGTCTAGAGTTTTGGACCGAAGCTTTCTTTGAAAGCTTGGCTGGATGTGAAGCCATGTCTAATTCCTGGACCGAAGTCTTAGACTAGCATTGCACTGATTCCTGGAATTCTCATTAAGAATTTTGATACCTTTTTCCACTTAATTTTCGAAAAAGCACAAAAAAATCAAAAAATCATAAAATCCAAAAAATTCTTGTTTGAGTCTAGTGTCTCATCTTAAGTCTGGTGTCAATTGCATGCATTCATTCATGTGTCTTAAGGATCTTCAAGTAATTCTTGATGATTTTCGTGCTCTGATCTTTGAATTCAATTGACTTGAGTGTTTTGTGTGTCTCATATGCATTCTCATTTTGTTAGTGTCAGTAGTATACAAACTACTAAGTTTGGTGTCTTGCATGCATTGTTATTTGATTCTTATTGCATTTTGATTTGTCCTAATTATTAAAAATCCAAAAATATTTTTACTTTGTGTCTTTTCAAGTCAATAATACAGAAGGATTGAAGATTCAGAACATACTGCAGAGGAATTGCACAGAAAAGCTGGGCGTTCAAAACGCCCAGTGAAGAAGGACAGACTGGCATTTAAACGCCAGCCAGGGTACCTGGTTGGGCGTTTAACGCCCAAAGAGGTATAGTTTTGGGCGTTAAACGCCAGAATGTGCACCATTCTGGGCGTTTAACGCCAGGATGGCTAAAGGGGGAAGATTTTGTTTTCAAACCAGATTTTTTTTCAAGTTTTCAAAGTTTTTCAAAATCAAATCTTTTTCAAATCAATTTTTCAATCAAAATCTTTTTCAAAATCAATTTCTTTCCTTTTTTCAAAGATACTTACTATCAATTAATGATTTGATTCAACATTTCAAGTATGTTGCCTTTTCTGTTGAGAAAGGTTTAATGTTTGAATCATATCGTTTCTTGATAGCCAAGTCATTAATTTTCAAAATCAAATCTTTTTAAAATGTTTTTCAAATCATATCTTCTCAATCACATTTTTAAAAAAAAAAACCAATCATATCTTCTTAACCACATCTTTTTCAAAATAGTTTTCAATCAAATCTTTTTGATTTCTAATTTCAAAATCTTTTTCAAAAATCACTTGACTTCTTTTCCACCCTTGATTTTCGAAAATCAATTAAGGTTTTTCAAAATGTTTTCAAAATATTTTACTTAATTTTCGAAAATCACTTCCCTTCTTCTCATATCCTTCTATTTATGGACTAACACTATACCTTAATGCAAAATTCGAACTCCATCCTCTTTGATAAATTCGAATTTTCTACTTCTGTCTTCTACTTTTTTTTTTCCTCTGACACCTAAAGGAATCTCTATACTGTGACATAGAGGATTCCACATTTTCTTGTTCCATTCTCTTTCTTATGAGCAGGAGCAAAGATAAAAACATTCTTGTTGAGGCTGACCCTGAACCTGAAAGGACCTTGAAGAGAAAGCTCAGAGAAGCCAAAGCACAACTCTCTTTAGAGGACCTGACCGAATTCTTCAAAGAAGAAGAACCTATGGCAGCCGAAAACAACAACAATGCCAACAATGCAAGGAAGGTGCTGGGTGACTTTACTGCACCTACTCCCGACTTCTATGGGAGAAGCATCTCTATCCCTGCCATTGGAGCAAACAACTTTGAGCTTAAGCCTCAATTAGTTTCTCTAATGCAACAGAATTGCAAGTTCCATGGACTTCCATTGGAAGATCCTCATCAGTTTTTAGCTGAATTCTTGCAAATCTGTGACACTGTCAAGACTAATGGGGTTGACCCTGAGGTCTACAGACTTATGCTATTCCCTTTTGCTGTAAGAGACAGAGCTAGAACATGGTTGGACTCTCAACCTAAAGAAAGCCTGGACTCTTGGGAAAAGCTAGTCAATGCCTTCTTGGCAAAGTTCTTTCCACCTCAAAAATTGAGTAAGCTTAGAGTGGAAGTCCAAACCTTCAGACAGAAGGAAGGAGAATCCCTCTATGAAGCTTGGGAAAGATACAAACAATTAATCAGAAAGTGTCCTTCTGATATGCTTTCTGAATGGAGCATCATAGGTATTTTCTATGATGGTCTCTCTGAACTATCCAAGATATCTTTGGATAGCTCTGCTGGAGGATCTCTTCATTTGAAGAAGACGCCTACAGAAGCTCAAGAGCTGATTGAAATGGTTGCAAATAACCAATTCATGTACACTTCTGAAAGAAATCCTGTGAACAATGGGACTAGTCAGAAGAGAGGAGTTCTTGAGATTGACACTCTGAATGCCATATTGGCTCAGAACAAAATATTGACTCAACAAGTCAATATGATTTCTCAAAGTCTGTCTGAAATGCAAAATGCACCAGGCAGTACTAAAGAAGCTTCATCTGAGGAAGAAGCCTATGATCCTGAGAACCCTTCAATGGAAGAGGTGAATTACATGGGAGAACCTTATGGAAACACCTATAATCCTTCATGGAGAAATCATCCAAATTTTTCATGGAAGGATCAACAGAGACCCCAACAAGGTTTCAACAATAATAATGGTGGAAGAAACAGGTTTAGCAATAGCAAGCCTTTTCCATCATCTTCTCAGCAACAGACAGAGAATTCTAAGCAGAATACCTCTGACTTAGCAACCATGGTCTCTGATCTGATCAAAACCACTCAAAGTTTCATGACTGAAACAAGGTCCTCCATTAGAAATTTGGAGGGACAAGTGGGGCAGCTGAGCAAGAAAATTACTGAACTCCCTCCTAGTACTCTTCCAAGCAATACAGAAGAAAATCCAAAAGGAGAGTGCAAAGCCATCAACATGGCCGAATTTGGAGAGGAGGAAGAGGCAGTGAACGCCACTGAGGAAGGCCTCACTGGGCGTCCACTGGCCTCCAATGAGTTCCCCAATGAGGAACCATGGGAATCTGAGGCTAAAACTGAGACCATAGAGATTCCATTGGACTTACTTCTGCCATTCATGAGCTCTGATGAGTATTCTTCCTCTGAAGAGGATGAGTATGTCACTGAAGAGCAAGTTGCTAAATACCTTGGAGCAATCATGAAGCTAAATGACAAGTTATTTGGAAATGAGACCTGGGAGGATGAACCCCCTTTGCTCACCAAAGAACTGGATGACTTGTCTAGGCAGACACTGCCTCAAAAGAGACAGGATCCTGGGAAGTTTTCAATACCTTGTACCATAGGCACCATGACCTTCAAGAAGGCCTTGTGTGACTTAGGGTCAAGTGTAAACCTCATGCCTCTCTCTGTAATGGAGAAGTTAGGGATCTCTGAGGTACAAGCTGCAAAAATCTCACTGGAGATGGCAGACAACTCAAGAAAACAAGCCCATGGACTTGTAGAGGATGTTCTGGTTAAGGTTGAAGACCATTACATCCCTACTGATTTCATAGTCCTAGAGACTGGGAAGTGCATGGATGAATCCATCATCCTTGGCAGACCCTTCCTAGCCACAGCAAAGGCTGTGATTGATGTTGATAGAGGAGAGTTGATCATTCAAGTGAATGAAGAATCCTTGGTGTTTAAGGCCCAAGGATATCCCTCTGTCATCATGGAGAGGAAGCATGAAGAGCTTCCCTCAAAACAGAGCCAAACAGAGCCCTTACAGTCAAACTCTAAGTTTGGTGTTGGGAGGCCACAACCAAACTCTAAGTTTGGTGTTGAACCCCCACATTCAAACTCTAAGTTTGGTGTTGGGAGGTCCCAACATAGCTCTGAACATTTCTGAGGCTCCATGAGAGTCCTCTGTCAAGCTAATGACATTAAAGAAGCGCTTGTTGGGAGGCAACCCAATGTTATATTTTCTCTATTTTCTTTTGTTATTTTATCTTTTTTGTAGGTTGATGATCATAAGAAATCACAAAATCAATGAAAAAAAGCAAAAACAGAATGAAAAACAGGAAGAAAAACAGCACACCCTGGAGGACGCACCTACTGGCGTTTAAACGCCAGTGAGGTTAGCAGATGGGCGTTTAACGCCCAGTCTGGCACCATTCTGGGCGTTTAACGCCAGAAAGGGGCACCAGACTGGCGTTAAACGCCAGAAAAGGGCAAGAAGCTGGCGTTAAACGCCAGAAATGGGCACCAGCCCAGCGTTTAACGCCAGAATTGGCACAAAACGAGATTTTGCTTGCCATTTGGTGCAGGGATGACTTTTTCTTGACACCTCAGGATCTGTGGACCCCACAGGATCCCCACCTACCCTACCACTCTCTCTCCTCTTCACCCATTCACCAATCACCTCAACACCTCTTCCCCAAAAACCCCTCACCTATCAAATCCCTTCTTTCTCTTCACCACTCACATCCATCCTTCATAAAACCCCACCTACCTCACCATTCAAATTCAAACCACTTTCCCACCCAAATCCACCCTCAAATGGCCGAACCCTACCCTTCCCCTCTCCTATATAAACCCTCCTTCACTCCTTCATTTTCACACAAGTTAAACACCATTTCTTTCCCCTTTGGCCGACCACAAAGCCATTCCCTTTCTCCTCCTTTCTTCTTCTTCTACTCTCTTCTTTCTTCCTTTGCTCGAGGACGAGCAAACATTTTAAGTTTGGTGTGGTAAAAGCATTGCTTTTTGTTTTTCCATAACCATTTATGGCATCCAAGGCCAGAGAAACCTCTAGAAAGAGGAAAGGGAAGGCAAAAGCTTCCACCTCCGAGTCATGGGAGATGGAAAGATTCATCTCAAGGGTGCATCAAGACCACTTCTATGAAGTTGTGGCCTTGAAGAAGGTGATCCCCGAGGTCCCTTTTTCACTCAAAAAGGGTGAATATCCGGAGATCCGACATGAGATCCGAAGAAGAGGTTGGGAAGTCCTTACCAACCCCATTCAACAAGTCGGAATCTTGATGGTTCAAGAGTTCTATGCCAATGCATGGATCACCAAGAACCATGACCAAAGTGTGAACCCAGATCCAAAGAATTATCTTACTATGGTTCGGGGGAAATACTTGGATTTCAGTCCAGAAAGTGTAAGGTTGGCATTCAACTTGCCCATGATGCAAGGAGATGAACATCCTTACACTAGAAGGGTCAACTTTGATCAAAGGTTGGACCAAGTCCTCACAGTCATATGTGAAGAGGGCGCCCAATGGAAGAGAGATTCAAGAGGGAAGCCGGTTCAATTGAGAAGGCATGACCTCAAACCCGTGGCTAGAGGATGGTTGGAGTTTATACAACGCTCAATCATTCCCACTAGCAACCGGTCCGAAGTTACCATAGACCGGGCTATCATGATCCATAGCATCATGATTGGAGAAGAAATAGAGGTTCATGAGGTTATAGCCCAAGAACTCTATAAGGTGGCGGACAAGTCCTCTACCTTGGCAAGGTTAGCCTTTCCTCACCTCATTTGTCACCTCTGTTATTCAGTTGGAGTTGACATAGAGGGAGACACCCCCATTGATGAGGACAAGCCCATCACTAAGAAGAGGATGGAGCACACAAGAGACCCCACTCATCATGAGATCCCTGAGATTCCTCAAGGGATGCACTTTCCTCCACAAAACTATTGGGAGCAACTAAACACCTCCCTAGGAGAATTGAGTTCCAACATGGGACAACTAAGGGTGGAGCACCAAGAACACTCCATCATCCTCCATGAAATTAGAGAAGATCAAAGAATCATGAGGGAGGAGCAACAAAGACAAGGAAAAGACATTGAGGAGCTCAAGCACTCCATAGGATCTTCAAGAGGAAGAAAGAGCCGCCATCACTAAGGTGGACTCGTTCCTTGATTTCCTTGTTCTTTATTCTTCTGTTTTTCGAATTTCTTTGTGCTTATGTCTATCCATGTTTGTGTCTTGTGATCATTAGTGTCTTAGTGTCTATGCCTTAAAGTTATGAATGTCCTATGAATCCATCACCTTTCTTGAATAAAAATGTGCTTAATTGAAAAAGAAAAGAATTGCATGAATTTTGAATTTTATAACAGTTTAATTATTTTGATGTGGTGGCAATATTTTTGTTTTCTGAATGTATGCTTAAACAGTGCATATGTTTCTTGAATTTGTGGTTCATGAATATTGGCTCTTGAAAGAATGATGAAAAAGGAGACATGTTACTGAGGATCTGAAAAATCATTAAAATGATTCTTGAAGCAAGAAAAAGCAATGAATATTCAAAAAAAAAACGAAAAAAAAGAGAAGAAAGAAAGAAAAAGAAAAAAATAAAGTTGTGATCCAAGGCAAAAAGAGTGTGCTTAAGAACCCTGGACACCTCTAATTGGGGACTCTAGCAAAGCTGAGTCACAATCTGAAAAGGTTCACCCAATTATGTGTCTGTGGCATGTATGTATCCGGTGGTAATACTGGAAGACAGAGTGCTTTGGGCCACGGCCAAGACTCAATAAGTAGCTATGTTCAAGAATCATCATACTCTACTAGGAGAATCAATAGCAATATCTGGATTCTAAGTTCCTAAAGAAGCCAATCATTCTGAATTTCAAAGGATAGAGTGAGATGCCAAAACTGTTCAGAGGCAAAAAGCTAAAAGCCCCGCTCATCTAATTAATACTGATCTTCATAGATGTTTTTGGAATTCATTGCATATTCTCTTCTTTTTATCTTATTTGACTTTCAGTTGCTTGAGGACAAGCAACAATTTAAGTTTGGTGTTGTGATGAACGGATAATTTGTACGCTTTTTGGCATTGTTTTTAGTATATTTTTGGTATGATCTAGTTAGTTTTTAGTATATTTTTATTAGTTTTTAGTTAAAATTCACTTTTCTGGACTTTACTATGAGTTTGTTTGTTTTTCTGTGATTTCAGGTATTTTCTGGCTGAAATTGAGGGACCTGAGCAAAAATCTGATTCAGAGACCAAAAAGGACTGCAGATGCTGTTGGATTCTGACCTTCCTGCACTCGAAGCGAATTTTCTGGAGCTACAGAAGCCCAATTGGCGCGCTCTCAACGGCGTTGGAAAGTAGACATCCTGGGCTTTCCAGCAATATATGATAGTCCATACTTTGCCCAAGATTTGATGGCCCAAACCGGCGTTCAAAGTCACCCTCAGGAATTCCAGCGTTAAACGCCGGAACTGGCACCAAAATGGGAGTTAAACGCCCAAACTGGCATAAAAGCTGGCGTTTAACTCCAAGAGGAGTCTCTACACGAAAATGCTTCATTGCTCAGCCCAAGCACACACCAAGTGGGCCCGGAAGTGGATTTTTATGTCATTTACTCATCTCTGTAAACCTTAGGCTACTAGTTTTCTATAAGTAGGACCTTTTACTATTGTATTTTCATCTTGGTTCTTCTGGTTCCCTCTCTGGGGCCGAGGCCAATGATCAATTTTGTTCTTATGTATTCTCAACGGTGGAGTTTCTACACACCATAGATTAAGGTGTGGAGCTCTGCTGTACCTCGAGTATTAATGCAATTACTATTGTTCTTCCATTCAATTCCGCTTGTTCTTGTTCTAAGATATCACTTGTTCTTCAACTTGATGAATGTGATGATCCGTGACACTCATCATCATTCTCACCTATGAACGTGTGACTGACAACCACCTCCGTTCTACCTTCGATTGGGTGAATATCTCTTGGATTCCTGATTGCACGATGCATGGTTGATCGCCTGACAACCGAGTGCTCGCCTGACAACCGAGCCAACCATTCCGTGAAATCAGAGTCTTCGTGGTATAGGCTAGAACTGATGGCGGCATTCAAGAGAATCCGGAAGGTCTAACCTTGTCTGTGGTATTCTGAGTAGGATTTAATGATTGAATGACTGTGACGTGCTTCAAACTCCTAGCAGGCGGGGCGTTAGTGACAGAGCATAGGAACATTTTCACTGAGAGGATGGGAGGTAGCCACTGACAACGGTGAAACCCTACATAAGCTTGCCATGGAAAGGAGTAAGAAGGATTGGATGAAGACAGTAGGAAAGCAGAGAGATGGAAGGGAAGGCATCTTCATGCGCTTATCTGAAGTTCCTACCAATGAATTACATAAGTATCTCTATCTTTATCTTTTATGTTTTTATGCGTTCATCACCATATCCATTTGAGTTTGGCTGACTAAGATTTACAAGATGACCATAGCTTGCTTCATACTAACAATCTCCGTGGGATCGACCCTTACTCGCGTAAGGTTTATTACTTGGACGACCCAGTGCACTTGCTGGTTAGTTGTGCGAAGTTGTGTAATGCCATGGTATTGAACACCAAGTTTTTGGGGTTCATGACCGGGGATTATGAGAGTTGTGAAAAGTATTGTTCACAATTTCGCGCTACCAAATATCTAAATAGACTTTATTCAAAGAAAAAAAATGCAAATATATACATGTGGGAATTTTCTTATCCCTTTAAGTCGGGCATGACGTAGATCTCAACATGATGCCTCATTAAAAAATCTTTTCAGGAAAAAGAGCACATCCACTAGTGAGATCCGTTGCCTTTTCTAGCTGTAGTACCTTCTTAGGTTGCAGGCGTGCCATGATCTGGGAAGCTCTCATCCATCGAGTTCGGACAGTTGGTAGTAGCCCTTCCCAAGTACTTCTATGACTCGGTAGGGTCCTTTCCAGTTTGCTGCCAGCTTTCCTTCTCCGGGCCGGGTTGTTCCAATGTCGTTTCGGATTAAGATGAGATCGTTCTCAGCGAAACTTCTTGGTACTACCCTTTGATTATATATGGAAGCCATTCGACGTTTTAGAGCTTCTTCTCTAATCCGAGCACTTTCCTGGATTTCAGGTAGTAGGTCGAGTTCTTCCCTCTGAAGTTGGGAGTTTGCTCCCTCATTATAATGGACTACTCTATGTGATCCTTCTTCAATTTCTACCGGAATCATTACCTCCATTCCGTATGCTAATCGGAAAGGGAATTCCTTTGTGGTCGAATATGGCGTCGTTCGATATGCCCATAGAACCTTTGGAAGCTCCTCTGCCCAGGCTCCCTTTGCATCTTGCAGTCTTCGTTTTAACCCTGCCAATATGACTTTGTTGGCGGCTTCGACCTGTCCATTGGCTTGTGGATATTCGACAGAGGTGTACTGGTGCTTTATATTCAAGTCGGCTACTAATTTTCTGAAGCCTGCGTCTGTGAATTTGGTGCCATTGTCTGTGGTTATAGAATATAGAACCCCGAACCTTGTGACAATGTTTCTATATAAGAATTTCTGGCTTCTCTGGGCGGTGGCATTGGCTAGGGGCTCTGCCTCGATCCACTTTGTAAAGTAATCTACTCCTACTATGAAGAATTTAACGTGTCCTGATCCCTGTGGGAAGGGGCCGAGAAGATCGAGTCCCCATTTTGCAAAGGGCCAAGGCGAGGTCATGCTAATGAACTCTTCTGGTGGGGCGATGTGAAAGTTGGCATGTTTCTGACATGGTGGACATGTCTTTACAAATTCTGTAGCTTATTTCTGTAGAGTTGGCCAATAAAATCCCGCCCGGAGTACTTTTTTGGTGAGAGCTCGTGCTCCGAAATGATTGCCACAAATACCGCCGTGTATTTCTTCTAGCACTTCCCTTGTGTTGGAGGTTGGCACGCATTTTAGTAAAGGTGTTGAGATTCCTCTTTTGTACAGGATGTTGTTTATGATGGTGTAGTACTGTGCCTCCCTTTTTAACCTCTTTGCCTCCTTTTTTTTCTGTGGGGAGCGTTCCTGTTTTGAGGTAGTTAATTATGGGGGTTATCCATCCTTGGTCCTGGCTTGTTATAGTCAGGAATTTTTCTTCTTCCGAGATTGACGGGTTTTGCAACATTTCCTGGATGAGGCTCCTATTGTTGCCCCCTGGTTTGGTGCTAGCTAGTTTTGAGAGTGCATCAACTCGGGCATTTTGTTCGCGGGGTATGTGGCAGATTTTATACTCCCCGATTTATCCGAGCTGTTCCTTGGTTTTATCCAAATATTTTTTCATGGTAGGATCTTTGGCTTGGTATCTCCCTGTTATTTATGATGTGACCACTTGTGAATCACTGTAAATGTTGAGTTTTTGAGCTCCGACCTCTTTAGCCAGCTTCAAACCAGCTAATAATGCTTCATATTCTGCCTGGTTATTTGAGGTCGGGAACCCAAATTTGATGGAGAGCTCAACTTGGGTTTCTTGGTCGCTTTCTATTATTACGCCTGCGCCACTTCCAGTTTTATTTGAAGAACTGTCCACGTAAAGATTCCATTCTGTGGGGATTTCTAGGGCATCTGTGAATTCTGCGATAAAGTCGGCCAGATACTGTGATTTGATGGCCGTCCGAGCTTCATATTGGAGGTCAAACTCTGACAACTCGACTGCCCATTGTAGAATTCTGCCTGCCAGATCTGTTTTCTGTAATATTCCTTTTATGGGCTGGTTAGTTCGAACCTTAATGGTGTGAGCCTGAAAGTACGGGTGGAGTCGTCGAGATGTTAGAATCAGGGTATAGGCAAATTTTTCTATTTTCTGGTAGTTCAGCTCGGATCCCTATAGCGCTTTGCTAATGAAGTAGACGGGTTGTTGCCCATGTTCGTCTTCTCTGACTAGTGCTGAGACTATTGCCCGGCTCCCTACTACGAGATATAATATGAGCGGTTCTCCTTCTCGTGGTCGAGATAGGATAGGTGGCCGTCCTAAGAATTCCTTGAAGTCTTGGAAGGCTTGCTCACATTCTGTCGTCCATTCGAACTGTTTTCCCTTTCTTAAAGTAGCATAGAAGGGGAGAGATCTTATTGCAGCTCCTGCTAAGAATTGGGATAGGGCAGCCAACCTCCCATTGAGTTGTTGTACTTCTTTGACACAGGTTGGGCTCTTCATGTTGAGTATGGCTTGGCATTTGTCTGGATTTGCTTCAATTCCCCTTTGTGTGAGCATGAAGCCTAAGAATTTGCCTGCTTCTACTGCGAAGGTGCATTTTGCAGGATTGAGCCGCATGTTGTGCTTTCGTATAGTGTAAAACACTTGAGTCAGGTCGGATAATAATGTATCTTCACTTTGTGTCTTTATCAACATGTCGTCCACATAAACTTCCATAATTTTTTCGATGTGATCTGAGAAGACTTTATTCATTAGCCTTTGATAAGTAGCTCCTGCGTTCTTAAGACCGAAAGGCATTACGATGTAGCAGTAGTTTGCTTTTGGTGTTAGGAACGAGGTCTTTTCTTGATCTGGTGGATACATGGGGATTTGATTGTATCCCGAGTATGCGTCCATAAATGAAAGATATTTGTATCCGGAGGAAGCATCTACTAAAGTGTCAATACTTGGGAGTGGGTATGGATCTTTTGGACAAGCCTTGTTGAGATCGGTGTAATCGGTGCATATTCGCCACTTCCCATTTGATTTTTTCACCAAGACAACGTTGGCTAGCCATAGCGGGTATTTGACTTCTCTTATGAATCCGGCTTCCAGTAGTGCCTGTACTTGCTCGTTCACAGCTTGGGATCGCTCTGACCCAAGTTTTCTTCGTCTCTGTTGCACCGGTCGAGATCCTGGATAAACTGCCAACTTATGACACATTAGCTTAGGGTCTATGCCTGGCATGTCTGCGGCTTTCCATGCAAAGAGATCGGCGTTATCTCGCAAGAATTGTATTAGTAATTCTTTTAAATCTCCTTTTAGGATTGTGCCGATATTGGTTGTTTTTTCCGAGGTATCCCTGATCTGAATCTTTTCTATCTCGCCTTCTGGCTGGGGACGAAGTTCTTCTCGTCGGTGAACTCCGCCCAGCTCGATTGTATGGAACTCTTCTCCTTTGCCTCTGAGGTTTAGGCTTTCGTTATAACAACGACGTGCCGTCTTCTGGTCTACTTTTATCATGGTTATCCCTTTTGGGGTTGGGAACTTCATACATAGGTGTGGGGTCGAGACTATTGCACCGAGTTGATTGAGTGTTGTCCGTCCTATGAGAGCATTGTAAGCTGAACTTACATCGACTACAATGTAGTCTATTTTGAGGGTCCTAGATTGGTCCCCTTTTTCGAAGGTTGTATGTAGTGGTAGGTATCCGAGTGGTCGAACCGGGGTATCTCCTAGCCCAAACAGGCTGTTTGGATATGCTTTTAAGTTCTTTTTCTTCCAAGCCGAGTTTATTAAAGGCTTTTTTGAATAAGATGTCGGCAGAACTCCCTTGGTCTATTAATGTGCGGTGTAGGTTGGCGTTTGCCAATATAATGGTGATAACCATGGGATCATCGGGTTCTGTGATGATGCCGGATGCGTCCTCTTTAGTGAATGTTATTGCCGGAATGTTGAGTGCTTTCTCCTCTTCTTCGACATGATATACTTCTTTGAGATATCTTTTGTGAGAGGATTTGGAGATCCCTCCTGCTGTGAATCCGCCGTGTATCATGTGAACATGTCTTTCTGGTGTCCGAGGTGATTGTTCTGTTCGTTCGGTATCTTCATCCCTTCGTCTCTTTCTTTGATCATCTCGGGTGGCCAGGAATCGATCTAATTTTCCTTCTCTTACCAATTTTTCTACGATATTTTTTAGGTTGAAGCATTCGTTTGTGGAGTGTCCTCGGACTTGATGGTATTCACAATATTCCTTTCGGTTTCCTCCTCCCCTTTTGCCTTTGAGCGGCCGTGCTGGGGGGATTTTTTCCGTATGGCAGACTTCTTTGTATATCTCGACCAAGGATGCTCTGAGAGGGGTGTAGTTATGGTATTTTTTTATTTTCTCCCCTTGTCGATCTTCTTTTCTTTTGGGTTCCTTGTCTCTGTCTCGGTACGAGGCCCCCGATTTTGAGGTTTCTCCTAACCGAGCGTTTTCCTCCATGTTGATATACTTTTCAGCCCGCTCCTGCACTTCGTCTAAGGAGGTCGGGTACTTTTTTAATATAGATTGGCTGAAAGGTCCCTCTCATAAACCATTGATGAGCCCCATGATGGCGGCCTCCGTTGGTAAGCTTTGTATGTCCATGCATGTTTTGTTGAATCTCTCCATGTAGTTGCGGAGGCTCTCCCGATCTGCTTGTTTGATCCCTAGTAAACTGGGGGCGTGCTTGGCTTTATCTTTCTGAATGGAGAATCTGGCTAGGAATTTTTTAGCTAACTCATCAAAGGTTGAGATGGACTTCGGGGGTAGGTTGTCGAACCATCGGATCGCTGTCTTTGTGAGAGTTGTTGGAAAAGCCTTACAGCGAACAGCATCTGGGGCGTCGGTGAGGTACATTCTACTTCTGAAGTTGCTGAGGTGGTGGTTGGGATCCGTGGTGCCATCATACAGGGTCATATCCGGGAGTTTGAAGTCTTTTGGAATTTTGGTTTTCATGATTTCCCTGGTGAACGGGTCTTGCTCTTTGCGTGAATTTTCCTCGAGATTAGCCCGCGGGGCTTTTGATTTGAGATCGGCTTCCGATTGTTGTAGTTTTTCTTCCAACTTCCGACGTCGCCGTACTTCTCTTTGGAGATCTTTTCCAATTTTCCGTTGTTGTTGGGTTTCTTTTTCCAGTTGTTTTAGGCGATCCAGGAGCGCTTCTATTGCCCCTGAATTTGGTGAGTCTTTGTCTTTGTTGGTTTCGGGAGTGTTTTGTAGCGTGACATCCGTGTTTTTATGCGGTGTCCGATCCTCCAGACCTGAATTGTGGTCGTTGTCATGGTCGTCCGCCATGGTGATTGGATGACTTCCAGGTTCCCCGGCAACGGCGCCAACGTTCCGAGGGTTACCTGAAACTGGAGGTCGATCTCGAATGAGATCTTCTGTACTGGTCGGTGCTAACGTGTCCGGCTGGTGGGAGACGGCCGGAGCTGTTGTGTCCGACTTGTTGGACTTGGTGGTGGTGCTGATTCCTTTGTCCCCGGAGGGTGGGGGGTACCTGCAAGGGACTCTGATGCTTAAGTTAGCAAGGGTATTAAGCAGGTATTGAGTAGAATCAGAGTATGAGTTATACCTGGGTGCTCCAGTGTATTTATAATGGTGAGAAGTGACCCTTCTAGATAAGATAAGTTAGTTATCTTATCTTATCTTATCTTTAGGTGAGGTTAGCTTATCTTCAACGGAACCGCCTTTATCTCTGTAGGCTGGGATTGCCTCTGGATTTGGGTCGTGTTCCTCTATTTGGGCTTTCCTATCGATTTGGCCGAGCTCTTTTGAGAAGAGGTCGGATAGTCTGACCTGAAGAGGTCAGTCGCCTTGTCGCTAAACATCCCGGGTCGGTCAACTCGACCCAGGGTATGAACAATTTCTATCCTATTTTATGTTCTATTTCGTTCTTTTAATTATCAAAACCCCATAACTATTTGAATCTGCCTGACTGAGATTTACAAGATGATGACCATAGCTTGCTTCAAACCGACAATCTCCGTGGGATCGACCCTTACTCATGTAAGGTATTACTTGGACGATCCAGTGTACTTGCTGGTCAGCTGCACGAAGTTATGTATCACGATTTCGTGTACCAACATTATCAGTTTTTTCCTACGTCTCTCAAGCAACATGATTTTCACGCATCAATCTGTTTGTGAATAAAATGGAATATCTACATCTTTATGCCAACTACTCTTGATAGACATTATCAGCTTTTTTATACATCTCTCAAGCAACATAATTTACACGTATTAGTCTGTTTGTGAATAAAATGAAATATCTATAACTCAATATCAACTAACATCTGTATTTTATAATTCACTGTGTATTATAGAGGATCCTATTTTGTTAATAAAAAATTATTATTAAGGTTATAAGAAATGATAATAAAAGATTGCGTTAGTATTATATAATGAGATTTAGTTTATTAATAATTAGTCACAAAAAAAGTTTAGTTAATAATTAATTATAAAAGACCAGAAGAAAGGTTAATTTTCGTTAGTTATTATATTTTGTCTTTTAAAATATTAAAGGAAAGGTTGATTTGGTGTAATGAATAATATTTTGTTTTAAAACAATATAAATTTTTGAAATTAGTTTTTATTTTGGTTTATTTAGTTACCTAAATTAATTTTGACTAACAAAATTCCATGCTAATTTTAATTTAACATTGTTATTACACTATGAAAATAAAAAATATTTTGATAAAGAGTAACATTTTTAATATAACATTGTTATTTTTCAATGACAACTTTTCGAATTAAATAAATTAATCATTGTTATTTTTTCTTTGACACGAAATGAAAAATTTATTGTTCTGAAAACTCAATTCACTGGTGGCATACAACGATGTAGCAACGAAAGCGCTAGGAGTTATTGGTTTCTTGCATGTATCGAGAGTTGTCAAAATAAAAAGACATCCTCCACTGCTTACGACCTTAGTGGAAAGGTAGCATTTGAAGATGCACACCTTTCACTTTTCTATTGGTAAATGCACTGTGACCTTTGAAAATGTGGTACATATCTTCGGTCTCTCAATTAATGAAAAAGTCGTTACAAGCAAAACAAACCGGTATGCTACTTTCTTGGCAAGTCAGTGTTTGGCAGTTTTAGGGAGGGAGCAGTGACTGGACAATCATGCATCAGGCGCGATTAAGCTAGCATGGGTTCGCCAGTGTAGAGACATACAATGATTGGACACCTGACATCCATTGAGACCTATGTCCGTTGTCATATTGTTTACTTGCTCGACACACTATTGTTTCCTGACAAGTCGACGGCTATAGTTAACTCGAAGTACCTGCCACTCCTTCGTTATCTATCTACAATCAAGAACTATAGTTGGGGTTCAGCATGTTTAATGCATATGCATAGGTTTTATGCCGAGCATCACGATACATTACTAAGGATTGTGATGGCCCCCTAATGCTGTTGTATGTTTGGGCATGGGAGCGCATGCCGTGGCTAGCAACCGTTCCTCAAGACATGCTTGCACCTACCGGCTTTCCATTAGCTCAAAGGAATTAGCAATTATTTGTTATATTTACCTTTGATCCATATGTTTGATGTGGAATTTTGCAAAACCATAACTTGGCAAGTGCACCGAATCGTATCAAGTAATACAACGCGAGTAGGTTATCGTTCTCACGGGGATTAATAGACTGAGCACACAATGGTTAATCGATTGTTCTAACTAGACAATTGTAACTTAGGGTTTCAGTAAGATCAAATAGCAAAAGTAGAATATTAAATAAAAACAATTTATAAATTGTTGAGAAAATAGTATGGATGGGATGCGGAGATGTTTAAAACTTTAAGAAGAATGCCTTTCACTATCTATCTTGATCATGAAAAGATTTATCTTACGGCAAACCCTAATTAACCAAACATCAATCCCTTGGTAATCCAGTTTTTCTTAACTTAACTAATTGTCAATTCCTTGTTCAATTAATTATGATAAGAGATTAAGCACACATACTGATTCATAAGCCACACAATTCTTAATATTTAAACCTAATTGATTCAATGTCACTTATTAAGTCAAGTTCAAAACTTTTAGAATTGAGATATGAGGTTTTCAAGCTTAATTATATCAAACAATCTTTTCCAAGATGCATATAGAATTCAATTTAAATTTAAACTATTTCCCAATAAACTCAAATCCTTAAAATAATGAATGAAAACCAAATTCTTAAGAAAACATCAATGCATGAATCAAGAATAAAAGAGTAAGAACATTAATCCATAGTAATAAACAGAGCTCCTAATCTTAATAGAGGAGATTAGTTGCTCATGATCAAAAGAAAACCTAGAATTATGAATTGTAAAACTGCCAAAGAAGAAACTCCCATATGTAGCTCCTATCCTTATATATGTTAACCTAAAACCTAAATTCGAAATTCAAAATAGAATCAAATTAAAATAGAATCAATTCTCACTAATTAATGTTCTTCTTCTCAAGTTAAGCATTAGATCCTTTTCGAATTGATCCTCAATCAATGCTAGATGACATGGGCCTTGTGCCTAATCTTCACCCCTTCATTTAAGCTTAAAGGCTTAGAGATTGGTGAAGAAAATAAAGAGGCCCTAGAGGGTGGAAAGCCCATGCATTGGATGCACTTCAAGCACGTTGGACGTGCTCTTTTGCATGTAGACAAAGCCTTGGAGATGAGGCACTGGAGGTGCTTCTAATTGGTATGTTGGATGTGCATTGACTCACATTAGATGTGAAGTGAGGAGGCTGCTGGTGCGTTGGATGTGAAGTAAGGAGTGAGCTATTGGAGGGAGCTTAAAATAGCACGTTGGATGTGCTCTCCCTCACATTGGACACATGGCTTTGAGGCAATTCCCTGGGAGCTTCACTAGTGGCATGTTGGATGTGCCACTCTTGGGTTGGACATGAGCTTGCTCCTTCTAGGGGCAAGTTGGATGTGCCCTATCTTGGATTGAACATGAGCTTGCTTTTAGCTACTAGAGGAGAGGTTGAAATGGCATGTTGGATGTGCCAATAGGTTGTCATATCAGGGAGTCTCTGTTTGGGTCCAGAAGCCCTCTGTTCAATCCAACAACCTTTATGTTCAATCTAGCAACCTTTCTGCTGCCTCTTCTTTATCTTTGATCTTTGCTAATTTTCCTTCAGTTTCTCCTGCAGAAATTCAAACTAACTCAATATAATGCTTATTAAATCATGAAATAATTGCTTATCTAATAAAATTTTTTAGCTTATTGACTGAAGTTCTAAAGAAAAAAAACTAAAGATGCGGCTGCATCAATGTTAGTGATACAATTTATTCTGATTAACTAACATGTTTCAAGATGGAGTCATTAGCGATGAAAAAGGTATTGTAGAGAAAAAACAATTGAACAAATATGACAGGAGTTAGATGATATGTTGCAAACAGGGTACATGCATAGAATTATTTTAATTCTTCATGTGCACTTTTATTGTAACGTAACATTACTAAGTCATTTTATGAATATAATTTTGTATAATTCATTTGGCAGCCATACGCAGAAGTCGTTCTGCCTAACGAGCTTGACCCTCACTTGCATGTATGTGGAACAGTAAGTCCGTTGATTTGTTTCAAGTGTGTTGAATAGCATCTAGCCAATTGAGTTAGATGCCTATTTAATTTCCCACAGCCTCCACATAGCCAAGCAAAAAAAAAAAAAACCTTAGAAATGCCCACTATAAGAAGGCTACCAGACCCTAGAATAATAACTAAAAGTACAAGCATAAACTTTGGGTGTGTTTGTGGATGAGTGAGCGCTACGACCACATAATTGGAATTTCCAAGGATAATGAACCTGATCCGACTGAGGATTACCATGATTGATATAAAGCAACATATGGCTGCATCTTAGACTGTCTCTACTAGCTAGTCAAGTAGACCCACAGGTAGAACAACTGCCTCTTCCACCACCACCGCCACATCATGACTTTCTTATGTACCTGCCACGACCATAACTATCACATCATGACTTCCCTATCTATCCCCCACCACTAGGTGTGCCAGCCTACCCGACACAACATGTTCCATTCGATGAACCTTATCAATAACTAGAAGCAAGACCATTGTATGTTCTATGTTATGAACCGTATTTACCATAACTAGAACACTCAACCCCACCACAAATACATCTGTTGTACGAGAACCCACCTCAACAACCTCAGTCACATGTGGAATAGTGTTATGTCCCATTCGTAGATGATCGTCATGTCGTGGACAATTATGTTATCTAGCAAGTGGAGGGATATGATGCATTATTCTGATCAGTTGCAATGGTGGGATTATTATGGACAGATGCAACTGCAAGAACAATAATAGCCATAGGTCCAGGACCAACAACCTCGTATCACACCATTACCCACTCTAGTATTATCCAGCCCTCATGTACCCACAACTTTGTATTAGTCTGGAGGTGGAAAATCTATTGATTCAGTGACGAGTGTTAGTGACAATCGTGGTGAGTTTATAGCACACCTCTATTGGATCTGAATACTGAAGCGTCGTCTTTATTTAAGGAGGGTGCAGCGGATAATATGCAGGAATACATGTTGACCCCTAATAAAGATGATAGTATCGGAGAAAGTGTGTGGAGTGTTAGAACGATTGAGTAATACGTCGATGCATCAGTGTCACTTGTGGGACACATATAATCTTTGGATATCCATAGCTCCACTAGACAAATTGAGTCCCTCGTCATTCGTGAAGATGCTTAAGAAAGGGAAAAGATGGTTTTCAATGGCCTCAGGAAGAAATGAAGGCTCTGTACTACTATTTGTCACCTTAGTACTACTTTTATATTGTTAGAGTTGTATAATTTTAGTGCCATCTTTGTAGCAGAAAAGAGTTGTGGAACTTCATATATAATTTTTGTACGTATGTCTTAAGAACTTTGTTTATTTATTTCACTTCTAATTGCTAAATGTAGACCAAATTGCACACATCACAATATCACATCATATATAATAAAAACAAAATACATTGGTTCAATAATGCAGGACTACTGGGAGGTGCATAAAAAAATACTATGCATTTCCACCAACATCGCCCAAGCTCGAACCAGCACGCTGGGGCATCAACTATGGCTATGACCTAGACTTCCACAAAGACTACAAATCTGAGGACTACGCATTTTCCGCGAGTCCATCTCATTTAAGTAATAGGTTGACTTGGGTCATCTTTTTGCCACTCACTTTAGTTATGGATTAGGGATCATTCGTGGTTCGTCGTACGCAGGCCATATCTCTGGGTTACCCAAGGGAATAAAATTCAACCCTATAAACTTTGTGAAGCTCTTCTATCTTGTATACATCGTGGACATATACTTGCCAATCAAAACACTGGTTTGCACAACAAGCAAACACATGGTAACAAGGCAAACTCTCTACTTGAAGTGCCCATACAAACAAACCTACTACACGAGATTAACCATGAATATGACACTATTAGTAATGCCATATACCTCGAAGACCTCATTATGTTAGTCAAATCTGGTTACCGTTATGCTTCCCATCCACTGTATATTTGCTTCCAACTGAGTAGTGACAAATTTTGAGAACATAAATCCTGCATGCCTATGCTCATGAGCATTAGCGTTCTTCCGGGTAAAAAACCAATTTAATCAATAAAAAATTGACCTTAATAATGTTGTCACTAGAGGTTTCGTGCACCCTTCAACACTGAATTTATACATTCCACCAAGTTGGTCATCATGTGTCCCCATCGATGACCATCGTCAAATGCCAATACCTATTTCTGATGTCCAATGTCATCACATTACTAAGTTTATGCCTCACTTCTCTTGCGTAGCCTTTGGTGATGCACGTTGTACTCCTCTTGAGTCTTGGAATAGCCTACAAAATGTGCAATACAATATTTGTAAAAACATGTTCAATTTAACCAAATATGAAATTAAATCAAACTGCAAATACCTCTATTAACAATAAGCTTATGCAAGTGTGGAGCCTTGAATCTCCTTAAGAAGTTGGACGCAATGTGCCTGATGCAAAACATTTGCCATGCTCTTGGAGGTGACCACACACCGTTACTATGAGAAATTGCTGCCCTTATAGATTCATGGCAATCTGAAATCAGCCTCACACCATCTCGAGTTACAACATGCTTCCGCAAATTAGTCAAGAAAAAGTCCCATACAGTAGTGGTCTCGCTCTCAACGATGACAAAAGAAATGGGTATAATATTTTGATTTTCGTCCTATGCCACTGCAACCAAAAAAGCTCCTTTGTATTTACCGTATAGATATGTGCCATCAACTTGTACCAATAGTTTGCAGTGTTTGAATGCTCTTAAACACGGGTAGAAACACCAAAATATCCGATGCAGTATCTTCACACCATCCCCCTCCTCTTGTCCATGATAGGCAGGGAGAGTTTCTACTTGAACAACTGCTCCTAACATTTTATCATACATTGTTGTGCACCATATCGGCAATGATTGATAACACACGCTTCCCAACCGCTAAAGATCTTTGTAATGGACTTTTGCTTAGCCAGCTATGCCTTGCGGTTACTGATTGTATAGTTGAATCTAGATTGAACTTTTGCAATTACAGAATGCACCTTTAAGGATGGGTCTTGACGAACTGATTTTCTATTGGTAAAGAATTCACAAATAAGTTCGCGTTGTAAGTATAGCTTTTAAACCAACAGAAAATCCTTTCGTACAAAAGTTAGGTTGTCACAAGTAACAAAACCCAATAAAATTTATAACTGAAGTATTCAAACCTCAGGTCGTCTCTCAAGGAATTGCAGGGAGGTATGATTTATTATTGGTCAAAGAAAACAGTATAATTTTGGGTTTTTAAAATAAGGAACAAGTTATTTAAATGGCAAGGAAAATAAATTAATAATTATAAAATCTCTTGGCAAGGTATAAGAAATTGAAGTCCTATCCTAGTTATCCTTATCAGGTGTGATGAGAATTGGACTCTGCTCCCACTTTAGTTAGCCCTTACTAAATAAAGGAAAGTCAAGCGGACTAATTAATTTGATCCTCAAGTCCTAGTCAACTTCTATGGAAAGACTAGAGTTATTGGAGTACAAATTAATCAGCAAAGAATTCCAATTTCAATCAATAGCTGAGTTTGATAACTCAAGTGTTACTAATTACTCAACCAAAGCTAAGAGTGTAAAAAGATAAATTAAAAACATAAATATGAAATACATCAAATTGCAATAAATAGAAAATCAAATTAAACATGAGAATTCATAAATCAAGTAATAGAATAAATACAAATAGAAGAGAAACCAAAGTAAAGGAACATTGAACCTGGAATGAAGAAATCATAGCCTAATCATAACAGAAATCCTAAATCCTAATCCTAATCCTAAATCCTAAGAGAGAGGAGAGAGCCTCTCTCTCTCTCTAAAACTACATCTAAACCTAAAATTATGAATTATGAATTATGAATGAATGATGATGCATGAATGGATTTCCCCATTTTATAGCCTCTAATCTGTGTTTTCTAGGCCAAAAATAGCCTAGAAATCGCTGATTGCAAATTCTGTCACGCTGATTTTTCTCACTGCAATGCATCCACGTAGAGCACGCGTTCGCGTCGTCTAGCTGTACGAGCACTATAGTAAATTATATATCATTTCGAAGCCCCGGAGGTTAGATTTCCAATGTGACTAGAACCACATCATTTGGATCTATGTAGCTCAAGTTATGACTGTTTGAGTGCAAAAAGGTCAGATTGGACAACTTAGCAATTTCTTCAAGTTCTTGTATTCCTTCCACTTTTGCATGCTTCCTTTCCATCCTCTGAGCCATTCCTGCCCTATAAACTCTGAAACCACTTAACACACATATCAAGGCATCGAATGGTAATAAGAGATGATTAAAATACACAAATTAAAGACTCTAGGAAGCAAGTTTTCAATCATAGAACAAATTCTGGGAAGGAATTGTAAAACCATGCAAATAGTATGAATAAGTGTGCAAAGGCTTGATAAAAATCACTCAATTGAGCATAAGATAAACCATAAAATAGTGGTTTATCAACCTCCCCACACTTAAATATTAGTATGTCCTCATGCTAAGCTCAAGAGAAGCTATAAGAGTGAAGAGGAATGGTAGAGAGTATGAAATGCAACCTATCTATATGAATGCAACTACATGCAAAAATGATTCAACCTACTTGGTGAATAAGTAAATAAATTCTTCAAGACAAACATAAATCAAATTCCACTAATTTAAATTACACAATAAAGTACAAGTAAACTTGCAAAAGAAAATAGCTCATGAAAGCAGGGAACAAGGAATCGAGCATCGAACCCTCACTGGAAGTGAATACACTCTAATCGCTCAGGTGTTTGAGGTTCGATTCTCTCAATTCTCTACTAATCTTGCTTTCTAAGACTTGCTCTTCATCTAACAATCAACAAAAATTTAATGCACCAATACACAAATCAAGAGGTCTTTTAAGGGTTGTAATGGGGTTAGGGTCAAGGTAGGATTGTATTTGGTCAAGTGGACTAAAATCTGAATCCTTCATTAACCTAAACTTCTGATAAACCACTATTTTATGGTTTATCGTGTGCTCAATTGAGTGGATTTTATCAATCTTTCATACACTTATTCATATGATTTGCATGAGTTTACGTTTTCCTTCCTGAATTTGTGCTATAATTGAAAACATGCTTCTTTGGACTTTAAATTTGCTATGTTTAAATCTCTCTTATTACCATTCGATGCCTTGATATGTGTGTTAAGTGATTTCAGGGATTACAAGGTAGGAATGGCTTAGAGGATGAAAAGAAAGCATGCAAAACTGGAAGGAATACAAGAAACTGAAGGACTTGCTAAAGCTGTCCAGCCTAACCTCTTGGTACTAAATCGACCATAACTTGAGCTAAAGAGGTCCAAATGACAAGGTTTCAGTTGCGTTGAAAAGCTAACATCCGGGGCTTCGTAACGATATATAATTTGTCATAGCTTCCTTGAAGTTAGGCGATGCGGACGCGTGGATAATGCGCACGTGTCGCATCTGCGAATTTCAATCCACGCAAACGCGTGGACAACGCCTCCGCGTCACTTTGCCGCGACCTGTACGAACCATATTTCACAGTCAGTGAATTCTAAGCTGTTTTTGACTCAGTTTTCGGCACAGAAAATACAGATTAGAGGCTATAAAGTGAGGGAATACATCCATTCAGGGAGGAGATTGATAATTCACTTTTCGTAATTTAGATGTAGTTTTTAGAGAGAGAGGTTTTCTCCTCTCTCTTAGGTTTTAGGAATTAGGATTTCTCTTAGTTTTAGGATTTAGGATTATTTCTTCTTCTCAATTTTCAGGTTCAATGTTCATTTTATTTATTTTCTCAATTTGGTTTATGAACTCTTTATGTTTATATTAATTTTCTATTTAAATTTGAGGTATTTCAGTTATATGACTTTTATATTCTTGGTTCTGGTTGATTAATTGGTGACTCTTGAGTTGTCAAACTCATCGTGATTGATAATTATTATTTTTGCTGATTGATTTAGATTCCTATAACTCTAGTCTTTCCTTAGGAGTTGACTAGGACTTTAGGTGTTAAATTGATTTATCCACTTGACTTACCTTCATAGTTAAAGGTTGACTTAGTGGGAGCAAAAAAATATAATTCTCATCACCATTGATAAGGATAACTAGGATAGGACTTCCAGTTTTCATACCTTGCCAAGAGTTTTATTAATTATTAATTTATTTTTCTTATCAATTAAATTACTTGTTCAAACCTTTTCAAAACCCCAAAATATACCTTTGCATAACTAATAATAAATCATACTTTCCTGCAATTCCTTGAGAAGACGACCCGAGGTTTAAATACTTCGGTTATCAATTTTATCAGGGGTTTGTTACTTGTGACAACCAAAACTTTTGTACGAAAAGATTTTCTGTTGGTTTAGAAGCTATACCTACAACACGATTATATTTGTGAATTTCTTTACCGATAGGAGAACCGATCCTCAACTTCCCACCTAACTTAAGACAATCCATGTAATTACAATGCAAAACCTAACTGTCCATTAACCATGTTTTCCACATATTCATGCATCCTGATTTGAGTACAGTACATATGCATTGCTATCATCATTTACTTTGGAGCATTTTGTCCCTTTTTTATTATTTGCTCTTCTTTTTTTTTCTTTTTCTCTTTTTTCTTCTCTTTTTTATTTTATTTTATTTTATTTTATTTTATTTTTTTCTAATTTCCTCAATGCATATGATTAAATTATTGAATGCATGAATATGTCCTAAACATTTCTTTCACATTTTCATAAAGATATATAACACCCAATTCTTTGACCAAACGTTTCCAAACCCACTTTTCCCCCACACTTAATTTATGAGCACTCTCACTAGTCTAAGCTAACCAAGGATTCAAATTAAGGACATTATTATTTTTTGCTTAGAGTTAGTGATGAGTTAAAGTAAAGAACAAAGGGGTATAATAGGCTCAAAATTGGTTTGCAAGGGATAATGAAAGGGTAAGGCCATATGGGTATGTAAGCTTAGTAAAACAAAGGCCTCAATCATATAAGTGCATGCATACTTTAAACCATGGAAATATAGAATCAAGCAAGACAAAGATCACAATTTTAGAGAGAAAAACACACACTAAAAATAAAATATTGGTTGATAAAATGCAACCAATCAAGTAGGCTCAAAAATCTCACAGGTTTTGTGTGTTCGAGCTCTAAACCATGTTCTAGAATAATATTTTTTCAAACAAGTTCAATAAAAATTTTAATTCAAATTAGTGAAGTGCTATAAAAAGTTTCTTAAAAAAGAAAATATTACTTCAATCAAGTAGTAACTAAATGCATAAAATCAAACAAACATGCAATCAAATATGCAAATACAACAAGGAACAAACAAAGAAAATAGAATATTGGTGTTGAAAAGAAGGTAACTAACCCCTGGAAGTCGGTATCGACCTCCCCAAACTTAAATATTGCACTGTCCTCGGTGCATGCAGAGATGTACAAGTGGACGGGTGGTTCAGCAGCTAGTGCTCTTTTTGTTCCTTTTCTTGCTGATGGTTTGGGAGTAACTTTCTCTTTTCCTTTCTTGGTGGCCATCCTAAAAAGGAAAAAAAATAAGTACATGTAAAGCTAAGGGTTCGAGCAAGGGAGATGATAGTATAAGTGATAATCAATGCACGGTAAAGAGGGATGTCGTTAACACATGGTCATGACTTCATGTGAAAAGTTCATCAATGAAAATATAGCAAGTGCATGTAATGACAATTAAATGCAAGATGTTTATTGGCATGCTGGCAAAGGCATGAGTAGCATAGATCAAGCACTAAATGTCCAAGTTAGATTATCATCTCTTTCAAACTAACAATCTGTTTGTATTGACAATTATATTTTAATTAATAAAATATAAAAGGGGTTTTATGAAAAATAGGCATTAAAGTAGTAGGATAACATAAAAGTAGTGTATGATGCCATACGGGCTTCTTCACAAACACTTAGCATGCATGGTAAATAAGGTATTGAAAGTATTAAATTGAACATGCAAGCAACCCTATAAAAAGTAATATATAATTGTCAAATAATTCCTTAATAATCCACAAGCAAAATATAGAAATAATGACCCAAATAAATTTCCAACACCAATTAAAAAAAAAAGAAAGAAAAAAAACATAGATAATGAAAGTAAGAAGAAAAAGAAAAAGAAAACATAAAAATAAGAATAAGAATAGAAAAATAAAGAGGGAAGAAGAAAAGAAAAACCTTGATAATGGTGGTCAAAAAGAGGAAGTAGAAAGTGAGAAAGAAGGAAGAAGGAAGAAGGGAGAAGAAAGAAATAAGAAGGGATAAGAAAATTAGGATTTGGGGAAGAAAAGATAAGATATTTGGCTGATCTGGATAAGCTGTGCGCCGCATGTGACGCGGACGCGTGAGTGACGCGGTCGCATGGTGTGCGGTGTTTTCAAGTGACGTGAACGTGTGGGTCACGCAGTCACATGAGTTGATTTGTGCTATTGGCGCGAGAGCAGCCTCGCATTCGCGCAACTCTCTGTTTGAAACTCATTTTGCCAAATTTTAGGGTGACGCGTTCGTGTGGTTGACGCGATTGCGTGAATGGCCATATTTTGAAAACGACGCAGACGCGTGGAGCACACGTTCGCGTGGTAGAGCTTGTGCTTCTAGCATGATTCTAGCCCGACTCCCTCACAACTTGCTGCCATACACCCGTTTATGTCGATTTTACAAGGCCACGCATTCGCGTGGGTGACGCAGACGCGTGGGAGGCTCTTTTTCAGAATGACGCAGATGCGTTATTGACGCGGTCGCGTGGGTATGGTTGTGCCTAAGGCACGCCTCCAGCCATGCTCTCGCGTGACTTTCTGTTCAATTTTCTTTTCTTCCTAATGTATTTGTGATGCGGACGCGTCAGCGACGCTTACGCATCACGTGCGTGTTTTTTTTTATGCAAAAATGCAGAATGCAGATGCTTATGCAAAATTTATGAATGACCACTAATAAAAATAAAAATAAAATAGAATAAAACTAAGAATAAAAATAAAAGAATATACCATGGTGGTTTTTCTCCCACCTAGCACTTTTAGTTAAAGTCCTTAAGTTGGACATTTGGTGAGTCCCTTGTTATGATGGCTTGTGCTTGAACTCATCCAGAAATCTCCACCAATGTTTGTACTTCCAGTAACCTCCGAGGTCCCAGATTAGGCGCATAACACCTTCAAGCAAGTGAAAGCAAGTGACAAGGCCCCAAAAGTATTGATTGCTAGAATGAATTCCGGGGTCCTAAACTTTGCTTTTGCACCCGTCTTCTTGTTGAGCAATATTGTTCCATCCGGGTGGCAAGCAGTCTGAATTCTCACTGAAGCGGCCAAACAACATCCTAGACCCATTCAATTGAGCTCTACACCAACCTTTGCGTTTAAACTTTGAGCACACAACCATGTTGAACATTGCTTGATAACTCCAACCACTAACCATCTTCCTCTTACTCTTAATGCCACAAAGAGCTCTAAGTTGACCATCAGTCTCTAGAAGCCCATATTCAAGTGGGAAAGTAAAGGTCAAGGATAAGAATTTTACCCACTTGAATGTTGTGTTGGACGGTAATGGCTTTAGGAGAGGTGTTTATAATGATCTTGCAAGCTCCACTCCCTTGTGCTCTTCTTTAACTTCCACCTCCTTGTATGCTTCTTCAATTTCAACCTCTTCCTCTTGGTAGCTTTCTTCCAATTCAATCTCCTCTTCACTGCTTTCTAAGGGCATGGGAGGTTGTGCTTCTTCTTCTTGAATATCCATCTCTTGATCAACCTCTTCCAAGTCTTTAACCATGACATGCCTTGGAGGTTGTTCAACATCAAATGCAACCGTCTTGGAAAGAGGCTCTATGACTTGACTTTCCCATGGATGTTCAGCATCTCTCAAGTCTTCAACCACTTCTTCTTCTTCAATAATTACTGCTTTGTCCAGTTGTTTTAATATAAAAACATACTCATCCTTGACGATTTTCTTTCCATGACAACTCCTTTCAACTACTCCTTCATCTGCAAAGGTCTCTTCTACCTTCACCTTTAGTGCATCCTCTAGCTCCTTATGGAATATGGATTCGCGAAGATGATCCCTTCTCTCTTGTTCTATGTCAATAGCATCATTGGGATCATGTTACTCTTGGATTGATGGATGTAGATGCTCTTCCATGGATGGTGGTGATGGGATGGAGAGATCATTCTGTGGTTGAAAAGGAAGTGCACTAGAGCTTGAGGGTTGATTGTTGAAGGTATTCGGTGGTCCAATTTGGACGACAAGAGCTTGTATAACAGAGTTTAGATCGGTAAGTGCTTTCTCCATGGAGGTTTGGGGTGGATAGGAGGGTTCATTTGTTGGAAGAAAGGGTTCATGGTAGGAAGGTGGTTCATCTTGATAATGATAAGGAGATGGTGTATATTGAGGTGGTGGTTCATGAGAGTAATTGTGTTGGAATGGAGGTGGTTCTATGTATGGTTCATTTGGCTCATAAGGTGGTTGGTATGGTGGATACGGGTTAGGGTCATATGGAGGTGAATGGTGGAAAGGGGCTTGTGAGGGAGTATGGTGGTCCAAAGTCATGTTGTGGAGGGGGTTCACAGGCATATGGTGGTGGTTGTTGATAATCAAAAGAGTGCTCACCATAGCCATTGCCTTGATATGCATCACAGAATGGTTGTTGATAGTCCATTGGAGGTGGTTGTTGCTATGAGGCTTGATCAAATCCTTGTGGCTCCTCCCATCTTTGATTGTCCCAACCTTGATGCATGTTCTCATTGTAATCTCCTCTTCCTGCAACATAATTGTAACCAGACTCATAGCTAAAGGGGTGAGAGTTCATAGTAGTGAGAGAAAATAAAAACAAAAATTAATAAAAAAGAAAATATTTACAATAACCAATAATAAGGCACACGTTTGCAATTCCCCGGCAACGGCGCCATTTTGACGAACTGATTTTCTATCGGTAAAGAATTCACAAATAAGTTCGTGTTATAAGTATAGCTTCTAAACCAACAGAAAATCCTTTCGTACAAAAGTTTGGTTGTCACAAGTAACAAAACCCAATAAAATTTATAACTGAAGTATTCAAACCTCGGGTCGTCTCTCAAGGAATTGCAGGGAGGTATGATTTATTATTGGTTAAAGAAAATAGTATAATTTTGGGTTTTTAAAATAAGGAACAGGTTATTTAAATAGCAAGGAAAATAAATTAATAATTATAAAATCTCTTGGCAAGGTATAAGAAATTAAAGTCCTATCCTAGTTATCCTTATCAGGTGTGATGAGAATTGGACTCTGCTCCCACTTTAGTTAGCCCTTACTAAATAAAGGAAAGTCAAGCGGACTAATTAATTTGATCCTCAAGTCCTAGTCAACTTCTATGGAGAGACTAGAGTTATTGGAGTACAAATTAATCAGCAAAGAATTCCAATTTCAATCAACAGCTGAGTTTGATAACTCAAGTGTTACTAATTACTCAACCAAAGCTAAGAGTGTAAAAAGCTAAATTAAAATCATAAATATAAAATACCTCAAATTGCAATAAATAGAAAATCAAATTAAACATGAGAATTCATAAATCAAGTAATAGAATAAATAAAAATAGAAGAGAAACCAAAGTAAAGGAACATTGAACCTGGAATGAAGAAATCATAGCCTAATCCTAATATAAATCCTAAATCCTAATCCTAATCCTAAATCCTAAGAGAGAGGAGAGATCATTTCTCTCTCTCTCTCTCTCTAAAACTATATCTAAACTTAAAATTATGAATTATGAATTATGAATGAATGATGATGCATGAATGGATTCTCCCACTTTATAGCCTCTAATATGTGTTTTCTGGGCCGAAAACTGGGTTAAAAACAGCCCAGAAATCGCTGATTGCGAATTCTGTCACGCTGATTTTTGTCACTGCAACACGTCCGCGTGAAGCACGCGTTTGCGTCGCCTAGCTGTACGGGCACTATAGCAAATTATATATTATTTCGAAGCCCGGACGTTAGCTTTCCAACGCGATTGAAACCACATCATTTGGACCTCTGTAGCTCAAGTAATTATTGGTTGAGTGTGAAGAGGTCAGGCTGGACAGCTTAGCAATTTCTTCAAGTTCTTGTATTCCTTTCACTTTTGCATGCTTCCTTTCCATCCTCTGAGCCATTCATGCCCTATAAACTCTGAAATCACTTAACACACATATCAAGGCATCAAATGGTAATAAGAGATGATTAAAATACACAAATTAAAGACTCTAGGAAGCAAGTTTTCAATCATAGAACAAATTCTGGGAAGGAATTGTAAAACCATGCAAATAGTATGAATAAGTGTGCAAAGGCTTGATAAAACCCACTCAATTGAGCATAAGATAAATCATAAAATAGTGGTTTATCAGGTATGCTTCAACCAATGACTTTAAAACCTCTGCAATCATGTTCGACTCCAACTTGGAATGATCTTGCAAAATCGATCCCTTGGAACTTGTGTGTTGCTCATTATTTCTCTTGACCTCCCAACAATCTTTCTTTTGGATCAAACTAGCTCGGATAAGGCAATCACATCCTCTACCGTATGTCTTGCGTTTAGCATATAAAGTTATATGCTCAGACTCATACACCATGTAATCGACCCCTTTAAAAAATGTGTAACTCTTTATTACCAATATCATTGACTTGCGAGAAGCAAATTCCTGTCCAAAAAAGAATTCACTATCTTCGACAATGGCACCTGCACTAAACAAGAGGTAATTATTTTTCTTGTCCAAAAGTATTGTAAAAATTAAAAGATATAACGACACCACATATATTTGGGTTTGCATACTCAGAAAATTTTGTTGCATGCATGACTTCAACATCTAGAGCACGCATAAATGATGGCACACCAAAAGTATGCTGAGCACTTGCACTTATTGCATTTTGCATGAATGCATCCGCCGCTTCGTCCACATCTTCCTTGGGTTTGTCAACTACTTGGTAATTAGCTTCGAACTCCTCTTCACTGTGACTATTATTTTCATCCCAGCTCAATTCCCTCCCTTCATCCTGATTTGACTCATATTCAACCTCAGTCGCAACCATTTTCTCAAATTCAACAAATAGCTCTATCACTAGCACATGAGATCGAATATGATAATGAATCTAAAACATCTATTGCATACTTGTTTCATCAATGATGGCTGGACATGGTTTTAAACTGTATTACCTCGCCAAATATTAACACGGGGTTCCTATATAATATAATGCTCACCCTCTTCGAAATATTGCTTTCGCTGCTCTCACAAAAATCACTTTGTAGCGCCACAAACGTCATAGTGCATAGAATAACAAAAGAAAAATGGATATTTGCAGATAAAACTCATACCTTCTTGTGCGTTTGGTATAACCTCATTATTATAATACACTCACAAATTTATACTATCTTCTATTGATTGCCACACTCACCTAAAGAACCTTCAAAACTAACAACATTTTGATAAAGAACATACAAAAAAGAAGAAAATTTTGGACTCACAGCTCATATCACACTTCATATTGTATGAAAAGTGCTTTATTTATAGCTGAATTAATTCTATAAAATTATATTTTAGCATGCTACAAAAAATAAATGTAAAAAAAATTGGCCAATAAAAATTTTTTGTGATTTTCGCTTTCTCTATAAAAAAGATATTTTATAAGTTATTTTAATTTATTTTATTAATTTTCGCTACTCTTTTATACTTGTCTCTGAAGAAACAAAAATTAACTTAAATTCCATCGTGTATTATTTAGATCATCAACCTCTCTCTTGTTCTCCAAACACCCAGTTCCAGTGGAACAAAACAAACGATGTCGAATCAAGAGCATTTCTATTTTCATATACTCGAAAAAATAGTAGATAAAAAAATCCACGGTTAATTTAATTATATCTTTCAAGCCGTACATTACTTTTATCGTTTCGAACCAAGTCGCCGAAGAACATAGACAAAAAAATGATTTTCTTTAATTTTCGCTGAAAATTTATATGAGTCAGTTAGGCAATAAATGACACGTGTTACATATATATAATTTTTGCAACCTGCAAAAATTTATTGGCCATATATCTACATTATACCGGCCAACTCAATTCTCGTGTAATACACCAAAATTTTGACCATATACTAATTTTTCAGTCGCATGTATACTTAATGTTAAATTTATTTTATTTATTTATTTATTAAAAAAATTCATAAATATATGAATATCATATTTCAATAGTCTATCTTTCTAAAATTTTACATACAATATATGTTGATAAAATAATTAATAAAGAATTAAACAGTTTTTAATAAATTAAGATTTTTTATGTAGTTATCTTACATTAAAAAATTATAATTTTCAGTTAAAATATTATTAACAAATATCTTAGTAAATCTCATTACAAAAATAACTCAATAGAGTAAGGGAATTAATTTTTTCATAGATTTATCTATAATAAATGAGTATTTTTTATTCATACAAATATACAAGCAATTTTGTTTGTTAGGATATTGATAATTCTTTGATGAATTTAATTTTGATATATTAATAATATAAAGAGATTAAATTTGTATATTTAAAAAATTTTAAATAATAAATTTAAAAATTAATTATTTTTAATATAACAATACACAGTTACTTATTCGTATAAATTTTTTTATAAACTGATGATATTTAAAAGTTAATTTTTTAATATTTTAGGTGTTGTGATATAAATAGATGTCCATCATTTAATAACTTGGAAAATTCACTTTTTCAATAAGAAAAAAGTTCAAATTCTCAAAATAAATTGCATTAATGAAGTTTGAAAATAAAAAATTTAAGATATGTATAAATAGAAAGCTAAGTCTCAAATAATAGACACACGTCAATAATATAAACACTTCTCTTCATATATGATGCAACATATAAAAGTTAATGTTATATTAAAATAACAATATTAGTTAATATATTAATACTAAAATTTTTTATTTATATTTTTTATTTTATATTTATTTTCTCTTCTTTATTTATTTATTTCACAATATTGGTTAATTTTAGCTTTTGTTTTTCCAAGTGAAGGATAAGAGCAAAAGAAGTATATTACTCAATTGGCTAGATATTCATATTAGTATCATTTATTCATTTAATAATTAAAAAAAATCAACCAATTATATTTTTAATGACATAATTTTTCTATTCTCATTTAAAGATTTTGGATTAGTCTCATTTCTAACTTTAGACAAAAAAAAGAAATAATAACAAAAGAAAACCAGCCTTCAAAAGTCAAAACCATAGTTAAAAAACTGAGAGTGACCCATATGGTCGAACTGAAAAAACAAAAACCAGCGACCCGATTCTAAATCGATCTGGTCTGGATGTTGGACTTGATACGAACAAACACGGTGAGAACCGGTTTGATTCGGTCGAGTTATGTAAAACTGGTGAACTGGAAGGTTGAGAAACCTAGACCGGTTGATAATTTTTAGAAAAAAAACCCTAACCCAAAACGACGTGGTTTGATTTTTTGTGACAAAACGAGAAAGAAATCCTAGGCACTTCCCAACCCACCCACCACCCACCCAGCTCTCTCTCTCTCTCTCTCTCTCTCTCTCTCTCGCGTGTCGCCGCGCCTCCGCCGGTGAGTCCTCGAGCTGTGCTTCCTGCAGCCGTGCAGCGTGTCGTCGTCGTCCGCCATCACTGCACCCAACGCCTGGTGTGCTCCAGTGCTCGCGTCTTGCCTCTCTTCCTACAGTTGTGCTTCCTGGTGAGTGCTCGCGTCTCGCTGCACCGCGCCTCCGTCCCTCCCTCGCCTCTCTTCCGTGGTTGTTGCTGCCTGAACTGCTGCTTGACGTCCACCTTCTGCCTCTGCAACAACAAGTGAGCATTTATTTTTTTTTCAGGTTGATTAATTGATGTTATTGCTGTGAATTTTATTATTGATTGGTTTATGTGCTGATTAGAAGTAAATATGGCAGTGGTTGAATTGAAATGTTGAATTGGTTTTTAAATTGGTTTACGAATATGAATATGCAGGGGTTTGCTGATCATGAATATGATTTAATTGTTGAATATGCAGCGGTTTTGTTAATTGTTGAATTGGTTTCGCTGATTATGAGTTTTGTTGATTGTTGATTGTTGCTGTAATGATGCTGGTTTGTTTTGCTATTAGTTACTTGGTTGATGAATTTTTTTTCTTCTATGGGATTTTAAGATGGCTTCATAAATCCCATCATCCCAAGAACGTCATATGAAGATAGATATCCAGACTAATGTGGATCCTCTGGAGTGGAGTGAAAAAAAAAAATTGGATGGTGTCTAGTATTAAATCTAACTTTATATTATGATTTTTTATTTTTATTATGTCAAATTAAGATACTACTGTAGTGGTGTTGGCTAATTTTGGCTAATTTTATGTCTATTTTCGTATTAGTTATTTTTAGAATTTAAGACTTACTTGATGTTCAAATTTAGTGAAAACATGTATTTCAAAATTCAAATTTTAATTTTATGTTTTTGACTATTATATATTTTTATTTAAATAAGACTGGTTCAACTGGTTCAACTAGTGATCTATCAGTTGAACCAGAGACTCAGTGACTTAGTAGTTTGATCGGTTCAGTCAGTGGGTCAGTTCTGACAACTATGTTCGAAACCACCACCATAAACCTCTCGCACTGCAGATCTCACAGGAAGAAAGCTGTGACTCGACGGTTCTATCTGTTCCGAAAGGAAGAAAGCTCAGAAGTTGAGGTACCACTCTATGACTCTGTTTCTCTCTGATGATCTTAAACCCAGTTAATGTAAGAAGAAAAAATAATGTCAAACTAGCGCGTGGTTTGGTAACCAATTCCTCAACTAACAGCTACTCACCAATATATAAAAATAAAGGAAAAAAGTAAACAAATCATTCTGAGTTTCTTAACTGGAAAATATTTTCATGTGAGAAACATCAATAAATTGAGCACAATTCTGGAAATTGAGTCTCAATTTTGAACCTATTTGATTGTTGTTTGCGGTGGTAGCAGATAACTGGGAGCGGAAATCCTGTTTAGGAAATTCAACTGAATTTCGCTGTTGTCAGTGAATATGGCTGTGAATGAATTAGACACAGAACAAGACCTTGCACCATCAAAGAAGAAGCCACTTTCTGAGGATGAGAAGAGGTATATATCTTTGGTTCTTTTTGTTTTATTTGAAGTTTTGATAATGATTACATTCCAAATGTTTTTGTTTTGGGAAAATAAAGGAAGAAGAAAATTGTGCCTGGGAGTTTGATGAAAGCAGTTGTGAGGCCTGGTGGTGGTGATTCTGGACCTTCAGATGGTGATCAGGTTATTTTTGTGATATGTGATATGCATTTTTCTAGTATATAATAGGTAAAATATAAATGCTTGTGCTAATCAATGTATATGTTTTCTATCTCAGGTTGTTTATCATTCCACAGTTCGAACATTAGACGGAGTGCTTGTGGAATCTACTAGGTCTGATTATGGAGGTGAGCTCATTTAATTTAAGTTGTTTCTTGCCTTATTAATGCCCATGATTAAATTGGTGAGTGTTAGCTATGGTGATTGGTGTGCATTTTGTTCCAAAAATTGATTGATTTAATCCTGTAATTGTGGTTACTAATTACGTGATTTGTCCTTTTTTGTTTAATAATTGAATTGGATGAGGTACTACTTCTTCGTAATCTCCTAGACATTTGTAAATCTCGACTTGCTTTCCATTGTTTGCTTGAAACTCGATATGCAAATTCATAATGGAAAGCACTTATATAGAACATTTTGGAAGTTGAATGTTCAAATATCTTAAATTAGGCTTTAAATGGCAATATATCTTTGATTATTTCCTGTTGAAGACATAGCTCCTAGGTTAGATAACTGTTTACATCATTGCAACAGGCAACGGCACACCAATAAGACATGTTTTAGGCAAAAGCAAGATATTATTGGGCTTGCTGGAAGGAATCCCAACAATGTTGAAGGGTGAAGTGGCAATGGTAACATGCTAATTATTGAATGTTGTCTTCCTGATCTAATCGATGTGATTTACTTAGAAATAATAGGTTTGTTTCTGCTTTTCTACTTTTGTGTAGGGTTTGATATGAGGATTTAATGATATATATTTTACACACACAGTCTCAATTTCTGTCTTTATTAGGCAGAGATATTCTATTTTTATCATTTTTCTTATAATAAAATTTTCTTTAAACTGAAAAATTGCATAACTCTATTGGTTATTTTTTTATTAACTAGATTGTGTAACCTATTCTTGCAGTTCAAGATGAAGCCTCAGATGCACTATGGTGAGGATGATTGTCCTATTTCTGCTCCTGATAGTTTTCCAAAGGAGGATGAACTTCACTTTGAAATTGAGCTGATAGAATTTTTCAAAGCCAAGGCAAGGATGTATGCTTTTGACTTCTTTTCACTTTCGTTCTCCATCTGTCATATCCTAGTGAATTTTGGTTTCTGCTTACTTTTTGCATATCTGAAGACTTCCAGTTGCTAATTGTGGTTCTTTTCTGATCACAAGATTATTATTCCCTCTTTGCTCAAATAAGTATCCACTTTTGAGTTTTCATGTGGATTAATAAAATGATTGCAATGTGTTGGAGCCATAAAAGTTAAAAAGTAAGTTGCAAAAATTACCCTTGATAGCAATAATTACTCTATTTAATTATTTACTACTTTTATTCCCTCTCATCCATTAATTAGGGGTATGACTAGAAAAAAATATGGTAATCTTACGTTAATTTACTAAACGGACACTTATTTGTGAAATAGTTTTTTTTTGAAAAAAAACCTGGATACTTATTTGAGAATGGAGGGAATATTATTTTTTTATTGTCTATATTTTCAATAATATTGTAGTGTTTGTTAACTGTATTCATAAATATTCTTGCTGTGTTCCTCAGTAGTGCAGAACTGGTTTTCTGGTGTTTATGTGGTATTTATATTCCTTTTAGAATAACTACTTCTGGTATTTGACCTTTGTTCTAATTATATTTTGTGATTTTGTTTATATTTCCAGGTTGTTACTGATGATTTGGGAGTTGTGAAAAAGGTATAATTGGTTTGGATTCTTCATAGTTAACGAAAGTTTCTATATGTTTATGTGGTTTTGGATGACTGTAATAAGAAATGTGGTTGTTGAACCAAAGATAACCGAAAAAGATTTGCTTGTGTCTCAAACATGGGAGTCTACACTTCATATAAGTAGAAGGTTGCCACTCATCTGCTCGTGTCGTTATTGTCATATGCTAGTGTAAGATTACCATTGCAGCCAAATTAAACAGATAATATGGAGAATAGAGCAGAATATAGTGTATAGTGGTAGATAAATCTGAAGAATAGAGTAGATAGCAGAAGAAGATGGAATAGAAGCGGAGGGGATGAATGATATCATTGAGATATCATTCTTGCCTCAGTAAATGTATTGAGATATGCAGAAAAGGAAGATATAAGTAGCATTCGAGAGGCTACTACTCTCCTATGAGTTCTATCAAGCCTAATTTCCCAGATAAAAACCCCTTGAACTCTCTTCTCCTCTCTTATAGACAATCTCTCTCTCTCTCTCTCTTTCTCTCTCTCTCTATAACAATATGATCATTCACCTTGTTCTCCTAAATCATGTGAGTGCAAAACAGCTAGCAATAAAATTATTTACTAATTTGACTGTTCCAGTTCAAGATAGAGTTCAATGCTGCTTGAAATTTCAGAGTTTGTAATTTTATACATATATTATATTTATAGTTAGTTTGTTTCTTATGTTAAATTCGTGGATTCAAAATTTTGTTAGGATGCAATCTGAAAAGGCACCCTCTTCTGATGAGAATTGTTCATTTTAAATCCATTATCTGAGTTACATTATACATTTCACCATACAACTATTTTTATTACTGCAGGTTATTAATGAAGGTCAGGGTTGGGAATCTCCAAGAGAACCTTACGAAGTGAAGGCTTGGTAAAACTGATCTTTGTTTTCATTTTTGTATTGTCCTTCCCCACTTGTTTTAGGCTGTATGGAACTTTGTGATGATATTTTGTTTGGTCATACCAGGATTTCAGCAAAGACAGCTACAGGGAAATTGATTATGTCACATACAAAAGGAGAACCATACTTCTTTACATTTGGAAAATCAGAGGTGGTTAAATTAGATATCTTTACTTATGTATCTGTTATTTTCCTGTTAATTGTTTTGTCATGGAATACTTGTACTGCAATGAATCGGTCACCTTTAATATGCCAAATATTTCTGTGATTTGATGAGTTCTGCTTATATATTTATTTTTCTTGATTCTGGTAGGCATTTTGTTTTGAGGTACTGAGACAGAGACTGAGAGACTGAAACTCAGTATCGTGTTTGTTAGTTCAGAGACTGGTACTAAAATTTCTGTCTCTGTCTCTAAAATTTCAGTATTTCAGTACCTCCAAAAAGTAGGGACACATGGGACTGAAATTTTTAGAGATGAAGACTAAAACTTTAATAACATTTTATACCTAAAATACTTTCATTTCAACTAATTAATTCCAATTTTACCCTTTATGCAAATTAAATTAGAGTTTCATTCTTGTTTCAATTCCTGTCTCCCATTTTGCACCAAATAGAATACTGAGATTTATTTCAATCTTTGTCTTTTAGTCTCTGTCTCTTCACCAAACGCTAACTTAAAGTTAATAACAGCAGTAGGCAGCAGGGGAAAAATAATACATTTCTTAGGCATTTTTGCATTAGAAATATCCTAGAAAAATGCTTGTTGACAACAATGTTGATTGCTACTCTTTTCAACTTGGCAATTACCCTACCTCTGTTGAAATCAGGTACCTAAAGGTCTTGAAATGGGAATAGGAACAATGACTCGGGAAGAGAAGGCTGTTATATATGTTACAAGTCAGTATTTAACTCAGTCTCCACTGATGCCTGTAATAGAAGATTACGATGAAGTGCAGTTTGAGGTGGAGCTCGTCCACTTTATTCAAGTGAGCAAGATCATTCTAACTATAAATCGTGATTTATTATTGAGCTTGTTGAGGAATGAAATCAAAATGTTTCAGCATTCTTTTTTAATTATCTAATTTTCTTTTTTAAGTGATACATTTATAGAACTTACTTTCTATTCTGCATTGTTGAGTCCCCATAACTATTTCCTGATATGTATCTTGCATAGTTGTATTTTCATTGTATGCCAGTATAACTTCGTATAATAGCCAAACAATTGTGGTATTGAAGTTGGAATTATATTCCTTGTTAACTGGAAAGCTCCTGGCCAGTAATCTTGGTTGCTCTTAATCTAGGATGCACGAAATGGGTTAGTAACCTGTAATGTTATTGGTATGACCTTGGGTGTGGTATATTTGTGGTATTTCCCTAGGCAGTTTCGCTTGAAGCAAACTTATACTTTGTATTGATGCTAGTTGTGTTTGAAACATTTTATATTCTTTTCTCCCTGAGCAAGACATTGAAAAGATGTGAAATTTCTTGCTGGTGACATATCAACAGGTGAGGGACATGCTTGGAGATGGGCGCCTAATAAAGCGCCGCATTCGTGATGGCAAAGGTGCGAACTAAGAATTTAGTGTTAGTATTAGGACTTCATGTCTTATAATGGAAATACATAATAACAATTTTGTGGAACATGCCTTGCTGATTGTTGAGTCATACCAAAGATGGTTTTTTGCTATGAGTTCAATCCTCATTGTGTTTACATGAAAAACTAATTATATTCTTGCATTTGCATAGCCTTTGTGCTAGTTCTTTTTTTTCTTTTTATTTTTTGGATGATTTATTATCATATTGCATTTTGTTTGTTACAAATAGGTGACTTCCCAATGGATTGCCCTCTTCATGACAGCCTACTTCGTGTACATTACAAGGGCACGATTGTCAATGAAGAAAATAGAGTATTCTACGATACAAGAGTTGATAATGATGGTGAGCCTTTGGAGTTCTGCTCTGGAGAAGGTCTGGTAAGTTGTGGCATAAATGAGCTAAAAGGCTCTTTGGATATTCATTTTCCATAGGTTTTTCTGTCTGGAAAATCCTTTTGTAGAAAGTCAATTAATAATGTCCCCTTTCTGTTATAAACCTTGGAAATTTCCTTTACATATGTTGTTGCACTGTAATCTCCTATTTCCTTTCTGTTAGGTGCCAGAAGGATTTGAAATGAGTGTTCGCTTGATGCTTCCTGGAGAGATAGCTCTTGTCTCATGCCCCCCTGACTATGCATATGATAAGTTTCCAAGGTTTGCGATTAAACTCTTTTAACATCAACCTTCAATTTATATTTCTTGAAGTATTCCACTGCATTGGCAATCAAAATATCTGAATTCCACATACTTCTTTCATGATCAGGCCAGCAAATGTCCCTGATGGCGCTCATATTCAATGGGAGATTGAACTTCTTGGTTTTGAAATGCCAAAGGTATGTTATCAATAACTTTAGTTAAATTCAAATTATTTAATGTAGTTGTATATTTACATCTAGCAATTATAAGACCTTCAATGCTCCAATGTAATGAAGGTGTCAATTGAACGTAGAAATTATAGATAAGGATGATAATTCAAATATCAAACTGCAGGTGATAAACAACAAACGGGGAGTTAAATCTCATCATCAAAGAATATAAAATTAGCTTTTTTCTATTTTGCAAATCTTTGATCCCTTGTTATTTCTATGTTACAAACTACACACCACTTCCTTCTGCATTATAATTTAATTCTCATTGCAGGACTGGACTGGATTGGACTTTAATAGTATAATGAATGAGGCTGAGAAGATCAGAAACACGGTATGCAAAAGATATGCACAATTTTCATCATTCAATCTTTAGCTTGTTATTGGTTATGACATGATGGTGCATGGCACAATTACCAGATATGCTTGTGCATGTCTTTTTTTCTGTATTTTGAGCAGCACTATATGGGGAAGGAACCAATTTACCACTTCCTGTGAAAGAAACCTGTAGTTTTATTTCTATTGTGTACATATGCATATTCACACTAATGGACAGATGACACTTTATCTATCAGTATTGTGCGATGAATTAGTGGTTTACTCTTACACTGAATTTATTCCAAAGTTGTGCTTTACTGTTGCACTGAATTTATGACTGATCTACCATCTGTTGGAAATCCCTGAATAGATAACTGTAGGTGTAATATTGTTCGATTTCTTGTTTCTTCAATTTGCTTTTAATTCTAATCTGTTCTATATAATTGTAGCTTCAATATGGTTTATTTGGTTGGTACATATTATTTATTTTCAACTTGTGCAATAATCCCTTACGTAGGCATAATAGAATGCAATGTATTTACCTTTGTTTTGAACAAAGAATTGAATGTCTCCTGCTGCCAATTTCAGGGTAACAGGCTATTCAAAGAAGGAAAATATGAACTTGCAAAGGCAAAGTATGAAAAGGTATATGTCCTCTTGTGATACCAAATCATATACAAGCAACAATAATTCACGTACAAAGCTCTTATTCACCTTCCTTAAATCTCTTTTTGCATTGATGTCAGAAGTTTTGGATTTAGCCAGATAAAAACTATGTATTTCCAGATATTTTGTCCTCATTGAGTAGGAATCTTAAATCTCAACAAACACATACTCAAAATTCCCACTTTTAGTTTATGATGTCGTGCATAGCAACCGTCATTATGAATAGTGTTCAGAATTAGTGGATCCATGGATGTCTTGTAGATCGGATAGTGAGAGAATAGAGAAAAGATAGATACTCCTATGTAAAAACAAACTTTGGACCATGTATTACTATTTCCATGGGAAACTGTAAGGCCTAGCAGTAGCAGCAGAATAAGAATAGAAGCTGTAGTATAGAATTATAGAAGAGAGTAGAAGAGCGGATAAGAAACAGAGGAGCTGGAAGATATCAAGGTGATACTCTGCCGGTGTCTGATGTATTCATTGAAGAACCAAGTATTGAAAGGAAGGAAACAAGGTAGCATTCAGGAGGCTATCACTCTCCTAAGGTCCTCCCCAGCCTAGATCCTTCTCCGTGTTGATTCCCTTCATCCCCCTTATATACACTGGCAATCCTGTCTCCTATAACAGAATTCATCCCTCACTTGTGTCCTCCCCACCAAATTTTTTCCGGCTGTCCTATTTGTGGCCTCGGCTGGTCTCACTCTATTTGTAAATAAAAGGCAAAGGAGCTATTTTACCTCTCCCTTCTCTAACTAACTTAACTGCTTTTTCGTCATTCTTGTTTTCTTTACTTGGGTACTTAACAGTGACAAACATCTATTTTTAGTTAGGCCTTTCTCTTGTGTCCGTAAAATGATGGGGTAAGTCTATATATACGAGGTCTATATCACATTCACCTCTTAAGTAGTATTTTTCTGTCATCAAGATATTGATGTTAAAACAGGATAAACAGTATGATCAATAACTATTTAACTGGTTTTTTGCTGTGTCAAAATCTCACCCTACCATGATACCATTGAAATTCGCTAACATTATGTGGTTGTTGGTAACAGGTGCTACGAGAGTTTAATCATGTTAATCCACAAGATGATGAAGAAGGAAAAATATTTGCAGATACACGGGTAAGCGATCTTGTGTCTCTTTCCTTATTTTAATTTTTATTAATATTCTTAAGAAATGTAGACTAATTCTTTTTGTATATCTTTTTCACTCATGATTAAAGAATTTGTTACACCTTAATGTTGCTGCGTGCTATCTGAAAGTAGGAGAATGCAGAAAGTCCATTGAGACTTGCAACAAGGTATGCTTCATCTCTGCTGTCATGTATCTTCTCTTTATTTCATTTGGATCATTTTTATTACTTTGAATTTGAGGGTAAGCCTTTTGTTGGTAAAAGAAGTTATTAATTTTTAAGTAGATAATTGTTGTTCCCTGTTGAGAGAGAATGAAAATATAAGAAACGTATGGGCTAATTACCAAGTAGGCACTCAGCACTGTTTTTCTAATTAGCAAGTAGATCTTTATACTGTACTTGGCTTAGCATCTAAGATTTAGGGACTCCTTGGATCTTTATGAAACTCTTGTTTTTATTTTGTTTTCTTAAGTTGAACATAGCATTTGGCTTTATGGTCTGTATATTAAATAATGCCGCGTAATATGCTTTCTTCATTTAATGATGCAGGTTTTGGAAGCAAAGCCTGCACATGTCAAGGGTTTATATCGTCGTGGAATGGCCTACATGGCTAATGGAGATTTTGAAGAAGCAAGGAATGATTTCAAAATGGTACGGATCTTCATACTGTACTGGATTTAGAATCTAAGATGTAGTCTCATCCATTTCTAAACTCACTTATGCGCTATCTTAGATGATGAAAGTTGACAAGTCTGCTGAACCTGATGCAACTGCAGCTCTTTCGAAATTGAAGCAGAAGGAACAGGTCGGTTTGAAAGCAGTTATTATCTTCTAATATTGAACTGAATTTGACTATAAATTGGCCTTGTTTTGGTTCAATTATTTCCTGCTCCACCACAAACTTTAACTGTTTGAAATAATTAATCTATGCACTGGAGCCATGCCTGTTTGGTCTTTGGTTTGGTTTGACCTTATTCTTATATCATTTCACATGCAGGAAGTTGAGAGGAAAGCTCGGAAACAATTTAAAGGGCTTTTCGACAAGAAGCCTGGAGAGATTTCAGGAGTCAAAGCTGATGAAGATGGAAATCCAAGTACAAGTGAAAACCAGGACAGTGAAGAACACAGTGACGCCGATGGAACAAATTTAGAGGATTCTCATGAAGCTGCACCTGACGCACGTCCAAGGAGTTGGATCTCTCTCTTTTGGCCTACTGGCAAAAGAATTTTTGAGTCTCTTGGTCTGCAAAGATGTACCATACTGTGATTTAACTTAAAAACATGAGATTTTAGCCATAACACAAATTCTTAATGGAGATATTTTAGGTCCACTCTATCACACTGGCTTTTAGAGAATAGAGAAATGATGTTAATGTATTTGATGAGGTTACAAAGGCTGAATTCATAAGCCACAGGGGCAGTTGGGCACCTATCCCTTAATTAAAGGAGGAAATAGCATCCTGCCTTCCTCTTTAACTAGAGATTTGGGAAAATAAATTATAGATATTAACAGCCTAAGGAAAGATTTTTTCCTAAACTGTACAATTGAGAGTTTGTTGACTTGATTGTGAATTAGTGACCGGCATTCATGTGCGCTATCTAAAAAAAGGGTTAGTGTGGCTATTGTTTTTTAACTTTATTATTATTATTATTATTATTATTATTATTATTATTATTATTATTATTATTATTTTGAAAGAAGGACAAGCTCAACATACAGAGTGGGAGCATACAAATGTCAGAAAAAATAAACTAAAGTAACTCTTATCTTATTTCCGACATAGCCATCAACAAGGGCAATTTACTATAATAAATAAAGTGGTTTCTAATATTAAAAATATACACAATTTGCAAAATGGATACCAAAATGCATTTTTTCCATAAACTATGTAAACTGCGCGCGGTTTACAAATATACGTAAACCGTTATAGGGGTGTCGCGGTTTATGTTCTAGGCTAAAATTAACATAATCCGCGATATGGGTGTCGCAGTTTATGTGTAAATGAGTAGTGTGCATAAACCGCAACGGGGTCTAGCGGTTTATACGTGAATGAGCAGTGTGCAGAAACATAAAATAAACTAAGTCCATGGTAAATAAAAACATACGTAACATACATAAGTCCATGGAAAAAAACTAAGTACCATCACATAATACAAAGGTACACGACAAATTAGACATACATAGGTATCATCAATGAAAACATAAAATAAATAGCTATGGCTCCTGCCTGTCGTCATCCTCCTCGTGAGAGTCATCCCTGAATGCGCCTAGGAGATGCGACCCTGTACGACATCGAGCGGCCCGTCTCACTCTGGCTGGCCTCTAGCGCTGCTGTGCTGGAGGATTGACGGGCATGCTTACACCATATGTAGATGGAGGCGTCCCTCCCATGCTGAACCAACTGTCATACGGGCTGCTAGCAGGCTCATTTAGGTCTACATGAAATTGTTGCTGGGACTGGTACCTCTGAGGGTCAAACATCTGCAGTTGGTACCGCTGAATCTCCACCATATCTGGGCGGTACCCCTGCACAACGTCCATCTGGGGCTGGGATTCCGGCACCTAATTCTGTGGGTCTGGTGCTAAAAATGCCGAGGGTCGTCATCCCAAACGAGATCTGCAAAGTTGGAATAGAACTGTGAACTGCCGACCTGATCGTCCATATCCATCGTGAAAGTCAGGCCCGTCAGGTCATCATACATCTGTCCATGGATCTCATGGTATATTTGGGAGCTCGAAACATGTGTAAAAGGGACCTCCTGGGACCCTGCCCCTATCTGCTCAGTGGGTCTATCACCAGGACCACCAGATGCAACCCTTGATGCACAACCCCGACGCTGAGGACGGCCACGCTGAACACGGTGATCAGCATGTCCTACTCTGTCGCCACAAGCTATGTCATCCTGAATCATCTCATCCAGCCATCGCCACTCCCGGTTTGTAGCCCGGATACTAATGCGTCGTCACCTTTCCACGCGCCTGTTATCAAGCACGTCTGACATCGGAACCCTAGAAGGCGCCTGTGACGAACCTCTCTGAACCATCATCCTAACTGATCTCCTTCACCCTAGGATTGGAAATCAAGGAATCCGATGACAGAAACCTATGGGCCACTCTGTACCACCATCTCAGAAAGTTTGCCAACGGTCCGAGATCAGACACCCGGGGAATACTCAAAACAGAATCAACCCTGTTCTGCCAACTAAGGTGCCATACTTGATAGTAGCTCGGAAACTATCTGTCCCCACCCCTCCCATCCTTGGCATGGAGTCGGTCTATATTCGAGGCCAGGACAGGCTTGTGTTGAATGCCACCCAGCTGTGGGAGCACCCTATCCACCTGGTGCCCCTCAATGACGGCAAAGTATATCAAGCAAGTGCATGCGCGCCATAACTGACTGTGCTCCTCTGTGAGAATCTCTGGATGAACAACGGCAATCACGTCGAGCAAAGTATAAGGCTCCCAAACAATCTACAAACTGTGACAGAACACTCCGTTAGTCCATTAACTAATAAATATATAGTTAATTACTAGATAAAAATAGAAACAAGATGAATAAACTTACATCTCGATCACCTAAGCGGTCAAACGAAAGGCGACACTGGATAACTTTCTCCTCCTTGCGGTCGGATGTTGGTAAGTAGGTGGCCCACCTGAACGAATACAATGTTATACATATGTATAAATTGCTAATGACCTAGTTAACAGGTAGAACCATAATAAAAAAAGTTACGGTTCAAGTCTAACTGTGCAGATACATATACTTGGAAGCCAATGGGAAGGAATAGGCGTCGAATCCCCACGGCTTGAGGCTAGAAAACCGCCAGAAAATCCAGGACTGCAGTAGCTGCAGGGGGCCTGTCAAGTTTGTCACGTTTCTGTTGGCCACGCAACACATGCAACGATATAGCCAAGCCAACGCTGCTGACCCCCAACTAGAACTGCCCATATCATTAAGCCTCGCTACAAAGAGCAACCACCGTATATGAACCCGATTTTCACTCTTGTCACCGAACAACTGAGTGGAAAACAGTATCATAATATAAGCCCGTGCATATATGCGTACGATGTCCTCTGTAGCATCATCCGGCAGCACCCTGAACCTCTCATGAAACCAGGTGAAATGGACTATGTACTGCTTTACCTTATTCTGTGGTGGGAGCTCGCCAAACAGTTCCTGAAACCACTCCCACACCGGTTTGCCTTCTTCCATAAGCTTTTCAAAATCTGTAAGGCACCCAGATACAGGTAAACCATCCATGGGCAGCCCCAGTTGGTATGCTACATCCTGCAGCGTGATAGTGCACTCTCCAAAAGGCATATGAAAGGTATGCGTTTCAGGACGCCACCTCTCAATAAAAGCGTTGACTAAGGGCTCGTCCAACTAGAACCACCTCGCGTTTAGTCTCACCAGGTGGTACAAACCAGCCCTCTCTAGATATGGTATGATCTTGTCATGCAGAGGCATGTTCTGCTGCCTCCAGACACTATAAATACACCTAGTCGGCTGGAGCATGTGATAGAAGAAACCAAACAAATAAAAAATCCAACACTAATTTAAAGTAATCTAACACAAAAAATACAATATTAAAGTTTAAATAGGTAATATGCAGTTCTTATTTTCTAATCACAAAATTCAATAAAACCTGCATAAATGATTCAAGACTTTAATTTAAATTAATTAAATACTAAATTTTATGATTTTAAAATAATAATTTAAATCTAAATTTAAATACCTAAATCACAATCCTTGAAAAAATATTATACGAAATACATTAACTAAAAATAACCAAACTAACCTCTTTGTTTATGCTACCAGCAACGTGCGCAACGCCGTTGAACTTGTAAAGACTGCATTCCTCTGCCATAGTCCCGGCCCGAACAAGCTCAACCAACCCACACTTTTCTCTCTTTCTCTCTCTAGAAAACCTCTCCTCTCTCTAAAAACCTAGAAACAACCACAAATGAATAATCTGAGATACCCTGAAGCGTATTTATAATAACGCATAAACTGCTGAAACCCTGTCGCGGTTTATGCACACTACTCATTCACACATAAATCGCGACACCCCTATCACGAATTATGTTTATTTTGGCCTAGAACGTAAACCACCTGTAGCGGTTTACGTGTATTTGTAAACTGCGGGTCCCCTGTCACAGTTTATATAGTTTATGGAAAAAATGGATTTTGGTATCCATTTTACAAATTGTGTATATTGGTAATATTGGAAGCCACTTTATTTATTATGGTAAATTACCCTGTTAACAACATCAGTTAGCTATTACAATATTTTTTAGAGCAACAAAACGACCTAACAATATAATATACCACATTTGTTGCTTTGTTCCGAAAGATTACTTCATTTCTATGTATCCAGATATTCCATATAACCGAGAAGAAGCCAACTAACTATTTTTTGCGCGAGTTTTTTCTCAAGGGCAACGTCCTCCAACTCTCAAAATGTTCTTTAATTGTACTTGAGATGCTCCAAACACGTTACACATTAGTATCCATGCGCACTACACCTGCCAAGTATACTCACACGTAACGAACAAATATTGCACATATTCAACTTTTTTATTACACATAACAAACATTGTCACATTGTTCAATGATACCCAATCTACTCAGTCGATCCTTTGTATTAACCCGATCTACTAGCACAAACCAAGTAAACAACTCAACTCGAGGGAGAACTAGTCCTTTCCAGATTCCACTTATGAATTTGTATCTAAGAATATCATCCGTCAAGGTCTCTTCCTGCAATGCCTGCACAAAAAAGTTAGTAGTATAAACGTCTTTCTTGTCAAATTTTCACACCACTCTATCTTGTACCCTTGCTATCAATCTCACAGCTTGCAAGATATTAAGCAGTTGATTCAAACTTTCTGTCTCCCATTGGCAGAGTTTCTTCCTCCATTGGAAGTTCTAAACCCACTCTATCCCATCCCAAAATCCACATTCCCCAATTACAGATCCTTTATTATTTGAAATCAAGAAGAGTATTAGAAAGGAGTCTTTCAACCTCTATGCTTGTAACTATGTATCCTCGCAAAATCTAGTTGATCTACCATCGTCCCCTACTTCCATAGCAAGTCTGTCAATCATCTTTTTTCTGACATGTTGCTCTTTTATTTGTAGTTGATATATATCTCTCCATGGACCCCCTTTTACTGGTAATGCTTGAATAGACAATAACTGTCCAGGGTTTAGATTATTGCATGAGCATACAATATTTTTCCATAGCAGACAATCTTCCTTAGAAAACCTCCACCACCATTTAAACAATAAGGCGGAGTTACGAACCATCGCATCTCCCACACTTAAACCTCCTAGCTTCTTCGGTGCCTGTACCAACTCCCAGTTTACAAGAGCCATCGTAAGTCGTCCATAGTCCTTCTCCCAAAAGAACCTCCTTTGCAATGAGATTATTGTTTTTGCCACCGCAATTGGCATCTTATACAAGCTCAAATAGTAGATAGGTAGACTATTAATAACTGACTTGATAAGCACCAACTTTCCTGCTTTACTGAGAACCCTTTTTTTTTTCACAAGCTAAGTTTCTCCTTTACCTTATCTATTACCGGCTTCCATATTTTTACCAGTCTCGGATTTGCTCCAAGATTAATACCAAGATACCTCACCGGTAAAGTTGCCGCCAGACACCCTAATAATCGGCACATCCGTCCAATTCACTTCTGACTACAGTTTACCGGTATCAAACTAGACTTCTCTAAATTGATGCTTAATCCAGACATCATTTCAAAACACCTCAGACGTCTCTTGTAATTTCTCACTGTCTCCTCCTCCGGTGGCAGAACAATATAATGTTATCAGAAAATTAGAGATATGATAACTCTATATTATCCATGTCCACTAAAAGAGGAGATATTCTCCTGTTTCTTACCGCCTCCCCAATCATCCTATTCAACACATTCACAACAAGAACGAACAGAAATGGTGATAAAGGATCACCTTGTCAAAGTCCCCTTTCCATCTTGAATGGTTTGGATGGTGACCCGTTGAGTAGAATGGAAATAGATGCTGACCTCATGCACTCTGTAATCCATGTCCTCAATCTCCTACCGAACCCCATCTTAGACACAATATTAACAAAGTTCCACTTGACTCTATCATAGGCTTTCTGGAGATCCAATTTGATAATTGCTGAGGCGTTCTTCTTCAGTTTTAACCATTGTACAGTTTCACATGCTATTAGCGCTCCATCATGTATCCTCATTCCCTTGACAAACGCACTCTATGATTTTTCAACTAGGCTTGGCATTACACTCCTCATTCTTCTTGTCAACACTTTAGATATAACCTTATAAACACATCCAACCATACTGATAGGTCTAAGTCTTTTATATCCTTTGCGCCAGCAAATTTCGAGGCCAAAGCTACCCAAGTGACATTAGATTTTGCTGGTAACCTCGCCGTCTCAAAGAAACTCATCACAATTATAGTAAATTTCACTCCAATCTCTTCCCAACACTTTTTTATAAAATTTATGTTAATCCATCACTATCTGAAGTCTTAGAAGATTCATAATCTCATACTGCCTCCATTTTTCCCATCGATGGCAACACCTCTAACGCTTTAGCTTCCTCCATCTCCAACCGATTGACTAAACTATCTCGGAAACTAATATTTCACGAAGCTTTCTGGTGGTACAGGTTCCTATAAAAATCTCTAATGGCAACCTTAATTCTTGCATGATTCCTCACCACTTTCCTATAAATCACCAATGACTCAATTCAGTTATTTCTTCTTCTTGCTGATGCAATATTGTAGAAGTACCTTACGTTCCTGTCCATCTTGTTAGCATATCAAGACTTGGACATTTGCTTTCAGTGTGCATCTTGTCTTGCATACCATATCTCACGGCACCTTACTAACGCCTTTCTTCTTATCTCCACTATACCATCATATACTCTATTGTTAACCATATCATCCACCTTCTTTATCTCATCCTCAAAATTCTTTATCTTCTTAGTTATGTTTCCAAAGTGCTGCTTGTGTCACCTACCTAGCGGTGTTGACAACGCCTTCAGTTTATCCAAAAATTGTACGTCTCCTAATCCCCTCCATCTTTTATCATTCTTAGGAATCCTTCATTTGTTTACCACAAGTCTAAGCTGCGGAATGGTCTTGGACCCTGAACTATTTTTCTAACTTCCAATATTAAGGGGAAATGATCTGATAATCTTCTTGGCCTTCCGCTTAGCCGAGTATCCAGGTACGCATCTAACCATCTCAAGCTAACCAAACTTCTATCAATGCGATTGCAAATTGACCTCTAAACCACGTATATTTGCGAACATTTAACGTCAAGTCAACCAACTCCATATCATTTATCCATGATCTGAATCTTCAGTAGATGCTGACAAGGTAGTCGCTCCTTTTCTTTCCTCCATATGCATAATTTTATTGAAATCTCCTATGTAACAAAAGAAAACTTGACACAACCCTATAATATAACTTAATTCTTCTCACATTAAGAGTTTTTTATCTTTCACATGCAATCTATATACCAGACCAATAGCACAATAAAAATTATCTTTTGTTATCATTCTTACACATAGCTACTTATCTCCTTTATAATAATTTAACAAGTTTGACACTGAATCATCCTATATTAATAGTAGATTTTTCGATGCTCCAACAAAACTAACAAATTTCTAACTGGTTCTACCACTATTCCATATTCGTACTACATCAAATTTATTCACCACCTTTTTTTTGTTTTTATTAAACCCAACATAGTGATTTTATTTTATGATGATGAATTCGATTCCTTACAAATAGAGAAATACTTATTGGAGCTCTGCTAAAACATAAAACCTTCATAGGATAGTCTAAAAGGGATTGAGTTTTCTTTAAATCCTATCAACGATGGTAAAATCCGTTGAAAATGGTCGGGTGCGGTTCAGATGCATGACCCACGTTTAGCTCACGCACATCACGGTGTGCACGTCCATAGTGCACCAATGTTGGTATTCTTGGAAATTAATTTTAAAAAACGCAATAACCTTGGATATTCAATGTACAAAGCGTTATGTCTAATACTCTTGCCACTAGACCAAAGTTGTTTTTGCTATATTAAATGCTAAAAAATATATATTATTTAAATTCTTTGATTAAATTGTAATTTATATACTCTTTGATTAAATTTAAGTCATGTGAAATTATTTTATCATTCAATAATAATATCGTATTTATTTTTATTATTTAAATAGAGTTTTTTTAATAATTTTTATTTAATTATGATCGAATCAAACGATTTGATCAATGATTCATCAGTTGAATCACTAATCTAGTGACCTAATAATTTAATGATTCGATTTTCCGTTTGATTTTGATAGTTTGGCATTATTCTATAGTTTTTGGGGCAAAAGATGGATAAGATTAAGAATTATGATAATGCTAAATATAAGAGGTTGTTGGATTTTTTATTTATTTTTGTTCTTGATTTCATTTGAAGTGTTTTTAACTTTTTTTTTATTTTGTGAAGAAAATATTGATAAACAATAAAAATATGGATCACGTGTATTATTTTCATTTTAAAAAAAAAATTAAAAAAACAAGACATTGAAATTGAAAAGTAGCAAGTGAATTTTAAGTTTGGTTTTGTAAAGATGTTTTGTGCATTTTCATTGATTTCAGTTTTTCAGCAATTTGTAAGAAATCGTGAAATCATAAAACAGTATCATTGTTTCATTTTTGGTGGAAACTCACCTGCAGTCGACTGCAGGTGAAGTTGCTTCTGGATCGTTGACACGTGTTACTGTATGGTTTAAAAAAAACCGATTTATTTTATACAAATAATTTATTTAAAAAAATCGGTTTGAATAGATCAAATAACTACTTTTAAAATAATTTAAATTTTTTCTACGTGTTATTCCTAAATTCCTAACAGATGAATTTGATATGTTCTTTTTCTTCATTCATATTGACCAATTTTTCTTTAAATTTATCTGAAACTTTTTTTTATTTAATTTTTGTCAAATATATGTATACAAATTGTTTGAAAAAGTAAAATTTAGTATTCTGAAAAAGAAACAAAATTTACGGTTTTTTATAGAAATGGCATAAATGATATCATCTGTCCTTTTTTTTGTATCTCTGTTTCTATTTTCTTGATGAGTTTTGTTTTATTTCCCATAACTTACATTTTCAGTTGCTTTTAAATTAAGCTGTAAACAGATTTTAAATTAAGTTGTAAAAATATGTTCAATTGCAAATTTATCATTAAATTAAATTTTATGGTAATCAATCAATTAACTTTTATTTTACTAATAAACTATTTTCATGCAAATTATTGTTGATTTTTCAATATTATTCTATAAATAAATTATTTTTTTAAGATAATAAGACTATAATTTACTTTGTCTAGAAATTATGATTTCACTGTCATGCACGTTTTTGTGTTTTTACTTATCAACTAGAATTTATTTTTTAATGAAATTAGAATTTATTTTCAATAAAACAAAAGTATCTAATCAAAATATTAATTTGGTCTCCTTAAATAATTGAACATAATATTATTAATTTTGTCTACAACAAAAATTTTTAATAAATTTTTTCAAAATAAAATTGATTCAAAAATAGACAAAAAAAAAGAACAACTAATGAAAATATTTATTTTGACATTGCCATTAAGAATAGGATAGCCAATAGCCATAGAAAAAATTCAACCAAATAAAAAGGACCTAACTCATACCATTAAACTACCATCATATCATCACAATAAACTATAACATCACCAACTAAAGAGACATATAACAAATATGAAAGAGATCATGCCAAAATTTCAACAATGCTCATGCTATCAACTAGTCTACGTTATACCATAATTACATTTTTGTCATCCATCACATGAAATTGCCATGAATTATCTTGGTATTTATGATCCTGAACATCAAAATGGTGTGATGACATAAATATGTACGTATTTATTAAATAATTTTCATCATTCACAGAGGAATGCATAAAAACGTAAATTAAGAAATACATTTGAAATAATAAATTTGATTAAGAAATATAAATAAAAGGAACATACGTAATTGAAAGTTTCATATTAGTTCTGAAAAAGGGATCGAAAGAGAACGAATTTTACGTGCGAAACGAAGAAGAAGGGAATAAAAGTAACTGCTTGGTCCAATTCAAACCGATTTTTTTAAATAAACCATTTATATAAAATAAACCGATTTTTTTAAACCATATAGTAACACGTGTCAGCCATCCAGAAGCAACTTCACCTGCAGTCTACTGCAGGTGAGTTTCTGCCTTCATTTTTTCCCTTAAAATTTTGATCACTGAGTAAGAATAGTAGGTGATTACTCAAAAGCCATTATTTATTCAAAAGTCATTTTGAGCTTGTTTGAATGCCGTTAAATTATTAAAAAAAATTTGTTTAATAAAATTTTTTTTTAATGTGTTTAACAAAATTTTAATAATAAAAAATACTAAATTTTTTATTTATAATTTATAATTTTTTAATTTTTTATTTTAAAAAATATTCTTAATATTATAAATAAAAAATATTTTTATATTATTATATTCAAATATAATTATTAAATAAAAAAATAAATATTTTTATATGAGATATCTAAACATTTAATTATTTTTACTCTTTTAAAAAATCTTTTAAAATAAAATCACTCAGATTTTTATTTATTTATTTATTTATTTTCTTTGTAAAAGATCACCCAAACAAATTTTTTATCCTCCGATGCGGCGGCATGAATAGAAGTTGTTTTAACACACAGAAACCAAAATCGACCATACTCAGCTTTTTTTTTTTTTTCACGTGAACCGAGCAATGACTTGATCACGCAAATTCAAACATCATGTCAAATTGGCAACCCAGTCAGGATTATTGTTAACGTTATTATTATGATGGTATGTGATCCATGTATATTAACAGTAAACTTGAACAGCACTTTAGTATATGATTGGATAAACACTATTAACGGAAATATCCGTACTCCAGAGATCACTGGAAAATTTAAAATATGTAAGTTCAAGGACATTAAAATGGGGGAAGTCCCTTTATTTGGGCCAACTAAATTCCTGCAATACTACATCTCTTAAAAATTTGGGGTAACTTTTCCCCAAGAATATCAACTAGGGAAGTAAAAAATTATTGGCTCTTGAATTGCCATTTCTCAGTGTAATAAAATCATGGTTCAAAAATACTACTACCTCAATGTAGTAGATTATCAAATGAGTAATTACTAACCAACTCTATATGCAATGTCAATCAGTTGGGCCAATCATTTTCTCAGGTACCACAAGATTATCGAATTCCTCAGAGCTCAATACTCCAAGCTTCAATGCAGCTTCCTAAAAAACCATTTTAAACAATTCAGCATTAAATAATTGGATATGCAAGAGAAAAAAATTTCATATTCAAAGGGAATCAATCAGTGAAGACAATACTACTATTAATGTCAGACAAACCAATAAAATGTTTTGAAATGATGATAGTTGCAGAAAATACTCAATCAAGTATACAAGATAAAAATAAAAACACGGTGTCACCTTCAGAGTAGACCCCTCTTTGTGGGCTGTCTTTGCAACCGCTGCTGCCTTGTCATAACCGATTTTCTGGAACAGGCCAAATTACATCCAATATGAAAAGGAACATGAAATATATAGTGGAAAAAATGAATTTATGAGTGAAAACTTACTGGATTCAAGGATGTGACAAGCATCAATGACTGCAAAATGAGTTAAAACAGAAAACGACAAAGCACATTAGCCAAGGGATTTTATGTGGCAAACTCGCAAGATCTGAATCATAGTCATCAACTAACCTCATGCAGCAACTTTGAAATTCTTTCCCTATTAGCTTGAATACCTCTAACACAATTCTTTTCAAAGGAAGCAGATGAATCTCCAAGCAGTCTCAACGACTATCATAAATCAGAACAAAAATAGGTTATTGAACATTAATATGGTATTACTATAGGCGATATATCATCCTAGAAGCATGGATTAGTACGCAACATAAAACAAACAGGGTACATTAAACGGCACACATGCCATCCTTATTTTCTTCTTGGGGTAATCACTATTTATATCAAATATGGTGCCTCAAATTTATTTTAAAAAATAAATGGTGTAATATCAGCCAAAAGATAGCAAGAAGTTCCAGCTTTGCATCATTTATAGACTTGAAATAACATGACAATGAATATAGAACATACATGCAGCAGAGAACTTGCAATCATTGGTTTGAACACATTAAGCTCAAAATGACCATTTGATCCACCCACTGTGATGGCAACATGGTTTCCCATGACCTGCAATAGGTAAATTGTAACAATTCAGAAACTGCTGGTCATCATAAAATTAAAAGTGCACAGCTTTATTACAAGTACTAAGAATGAAATACCAAAGCTCCAAGCATTGAAGAAACTGTTAGCTAATCAGTACTCAATTATTCATGACATTGAAGAAGTGAACTGATGTTTACCTGCGCACAGACCATTGTCAAAGCCTCACACTGGGTGGGGTTAACCTTCCCCTGAAACAAAAAATGATTGTGACTTAGAGTTAGTCCCATTTGTAAGACAAATAAAACAATCAAATATTATTAGAAACAAGAAATCAGCTAGTTTCTGTAACAGGTATATAGAGTCACCGAGAATTAGGATCTTACAGGCATGATACTGCTTCCTGGTTCATTTTCAGGAAGAATGAGTTCACCAAGGCCACAACGGGGACCACTATAATAGGATAGCATCGAGAAAGTCAATGAAAGAACATGAGTGATTTTTTCAATAAGAATAAAAGGAAACAAAAAGAAATGGCAATCAATGCTGTATAAGTATACACTATACCTTCCCAATAACCGTATATCATTAGCAATCTTCATTAAAGAAGCTGCAATGGTGTTGAGGGCACCACTTGTTTCTACAAAGGCATCATGTGCAGCCTACAAAAGGAGAATATGAACGTAAGCCAATGCAAAGATTGATGGAAAAAGCTAGGACAATGACATAGCACACGAAGAATTTAACTTCAAAAAATAAGTTCCAGTAACAAACCAAGGCCTCAAACTTATTTTCTGCTGTGATAAAAGGCAGCCTTGTTTCTTCAGCTACTGCCGCTGCAATCTTTGCATCAAACCTGATTACCGTCCAGAAAATACTCTTTAAACAAACCAAAAAGAAGACCATACAAGAAAACCACTTCACTAGCAGAAAGGACGCATACCCTTTCTTTGTATTCAATCCAGTCCCTACAGCTGTACCACCCTGCGCTAGCTGCTCAAGAATCATCTCTACTCGGTTAGAAGAAATCCAAAAGCAAATGAGTGAAAAACTAGTATTTCATATCTGTGTTGCATGTCTAACCTGATACATTCGTGGCAAAGTGCCAATCACTCTATCAATGCCATACTTCACCTGCAGCAGATAAAGGAAAAAGGTAATGAAGAAAAGGAAAATCCCCACAAATGGTACAAATTTTGTAGCCCCTTCAACAAAAATAGTAAACAGAATACCAAACTACACAAGCCACCAGAAAGCAAGCTTACTTGAGTAGTATACCCACTAAACTCCTGTCCAAGTGTCAAAGGTGTTGCATCCTGAGTATGAGTGCGTCCAATCTTGACAATATCCTTGAATTCGATTGACTGGTAATTGTTTAAAAGAGAAGGCCGAGAAAAAAAAAATAACACAGACAACAGAAGTTCAAAAAATAGATGTCATTAACTGTAAAGCAAACAAAGGCAAATGTCGGAGGTTTCTAAAATTGTTGCGTCACCATAATTGCATACTTGATAGCCCAAAAAAGAAAGGGGGTCAAACGAAACCATGTCTCATATAATATGAAGAGAGGATGCAAATATGATGTAAAAAATTGCAAAAATGATGTAAACCATTCAATATCCCACCTAACAAGATGACACATGGATTTGCAGAAGGGAGCCTGTAATCTACTATGTAGTATAAAATGTCTAAAGTATGAACAAACCTTCGCATTTAGTGTAGAATATAAGGTTTTCAAATTGGGGATTAGTCTTGAGTTTACTTCCATGGCAGCTGCAATGTGCATTACCTGGAAAGGGAAAAAATATGGATTATATGAAATAAAAGAGAATCAGTATTTTAAGCATAAACATTAAACCAGGGAGTAAAGAAAATAAAGGAACAATTTAGTCTAGCCATTGCAACCCCAACATAGGGATCCGATTAAATAAGATTTTTCCAGAAACTAAAATCAACAGACATACAAAAATGCTTCTAGTTCTTACAGTTGGGAAAGTATCATTGGAAGATTGTGATCTGTTGACATGGTCATTTGGGTGCACAAACTTTTCGCCCCGCCTATGACCAAGAATCTCTGCCGCTCTGTTAGCAATAACCTGAATTAGTCCAACACAAAAACTTTCACCATAAAGAACTGTTCATTGCAATGATCAAATGGATACAAAGCTTCATGTAACTTGTAAGTCATAATACACTCATACAACACCCAAAATACAAATTTCAAAAAGATAACAGTTCCGTAAATGTTCCAAAACTTAATTGTCTCAGGTTTTCATTTAATTAGCAATCATCACAAACAATGAAGATTAACATTCATAGTCACAAGTCCACTAAGCCAAACAAGGATGATCAGGTTTGCACCAACCTCATTAGCATTCATGTTACTCTGCGTGCCACTGCCAGTTTGCCAAACAACAAGGGGAAAATGGTCATTTAACTTGCCCTCTGCCACTTCTTGAGCTGCTTGCATCACTGCCTTCCCAATCGTGGGATCAAGACCGTACTCCATGTTCACCTGGATTACAACAAAGAAAAGAAACTCAGGTTCAAATCCAAACCACAAACAAACAAATAAATATATGAACAAACCCTAAAAATGCCTGTGTAAAATATAAAAATACAGAAACTTTACGCTGGCATTTATAGTGCATATAATTAGATCCGAAAAAAAAAACAATTGCTAAGGAAAAAATTCACAAAAATAATAAACAAGAACATGAGAAACTAGTGAAGAGTATAATTAACTGATGGTAAACCTTAGCAGCGCATTTTTTCAAGATGCCGAAGGCACGAACGATGGGTTCAGGCATGCGTTCACGGGGGCCACCGATATCGAAATTCTGGAGGGATCTTTGAGTTTGAGCTCCCCATAATCTAACAGCGCAAGCAACCACACACAAAACGAACAAGTTAGATTTATAAATAAAGGACAGAGAGGTAAAGAGAAGAAGAAGAAGAGGAAAACGAACTTGTCGGAAGGAACTTGAATGGGTCCAAAGGTGTCTCTTTCTTCCCTGAAGGAGGAAGAGGAATAGGATCTGGAATAGGATGCGGCGAAACGGAGAGCGAGGAAGAATTGGGAAGTGGAGGGATGTGATGAACGGCGAGATAGCACGTACAACGCCATGGTTGAGACTTGGGATTGAATCAGTGTTACACCGCACGGGAGAATGAAATACTTTGTTCTTCTGATCAAATGCTATAAAACAAGTGGGCGAATGGGTGACTTTAGTTAGGCTCGCTTCCCAACCAAATTACAATAATGATTTATATTAGCACAGTATTTTTTTTGTTTTGATATCATATAGTATTGATCATGATAATATTATTATATAGTGTTATATAAACTTTCTAACATCTATTCTATTATATAAAAATCGGATGTCTGCACTAAACGATGGAGCTGACGTGACATGCTCTGGAGAATGTTTCTCGATTTAATTATTTTAACTCATTCAATACAATTTATTACCATGACTTAATTATATCAGCTAATTGATTTGATTAGATATTTAAATATTAATATAATTTATTATAATATATATTACTTAATTAAATTTACTACATTAATTGTAATTTGTTATATTAGTTAATTAATTTATTCATTTATAAAGTCTAAAATAAAATAAATAATTTATTATTTATTCTAATTGAATTCATTAAATTTAATTATACATTATATACGAATTAATAATAATTTATAAATCACTTTATATTTTATATGTATTAACAAAATATTATATACGTCTTAATGTGTTAATTAAATATTATATACGTACAGAAAAATAAATACAAAGATGATTTATATAATATTAATAATATTATATTAGCACGGTGTTTTTTTTGTTTTGATATCATATAGTATTGATCATGATAATATTATTATATAGTATTGTATAAACTTTCTAATATTAGTATAGAAAATTGGAAAATTATTCCTTATGGCAATCATTCTTAGTGGAATAGTGTATTTCTTATATAGTATTGATAATTGTTGTTTAATTTAAAGTAATTGTATGTTGGTATCTTAAATTTATTTTCAATAATGACCTAAATAGATAAATCTAATTGAATTGAATGATTATATAAAATATTTTATATTATTAATATACTAAAATTAAATTCATTTTTTGGTACCGAATTTTATAGGTAAATTTTATACAAGATTAAGTTATTTTTTTATTTGTTTTATCTATGTTACTTTATTTAATTTTAAGTAGCGTCATATTTACAATTACCGCCAGTATGATATTTTATAAAATATGAAAATCATTTTTTTTATAATTTAAATATCAATGTTTGAATAGAAGAACTTAACAATTTACCTAGAGAAAAAAAACTCGCATGAGAATGGTGACGACGTGCTCAACAACAACGGTAACGGGATGAGCAGCGATGATGACATAAGTTGTGAACAGTGACGGACCCAGAAAAATTTAGTAATGGAGACAAAAATATAATAAAATTTAGGTCTAGATATTTTTTTTGCTTCCCACGATATTCAAAAGTTAAGGACTAATCCGTCATGAATTTGAATTCCATTTAAGAATCTACAATTGGCCGGCAACGAGTTGTTATACATACGAGACAGAATTCGAACCCTCAATACTTATTTAAGCTGACGACTAAGTCGATCACTTGATCAATCTAAATTGGTTTAGATATATTCAAAATTTAAAATTAGAACTATCTAATACATATTGATAAGAACTAGAAATATACACACAATCATTATTATAATATTTAAAATAATAAAAATATAATTTCATACGCATAATATAATATTTAAAATAACAAAAAAATATTTATAAAGACCTTTTTTTAATTTTTAACATGATTAAATATTATTTTTTTATATATATTTTTAAACAATTATTTTACTTAATTGTCAAATCTACTTATTATAATTTTTATAGTATAAATAAATTTTTTAACCAAAATAATTACAGTATATTAATACATAGATAATATATTTTTATATCTTAAACAATTTTAAAAAAATTACTAATAATTTAAGTTGTATTTAATTAGAAGAAGATTTTGGGTGAGGATGATTGAGTTTATCTTGCATGGCTATAGAGTATAGACTGAAGCTATGAATCATGTGTGATATGAGACAAATCCTAATTCCTAAAAAATGTTTATATGTATATATTTGGAGCGGGTACACCCTAAGCCCGACGATACCTATCTTGACCAAAATCTGCCCCGACTCGAGTCAAGTTATTACCCTTTCATTCGGGTATGGACAGGTCGGGTACCTGCGTATTCGAAAACTCTTCCCAAATCTAACCATGTATTGAGACTCCTTTTATTAAGGATTTATCGATAGCCAATGAATTGCTATATACACAAGGCGAGATTCTAACTCCTAATAGTTGTTTAAGCGGACGAGTGAGATGATCACTTAACAAACTCAAATTGATTAAGATAAATACTAATTATTTTTAATATTTTAATATTAAAAATTTTGAGAGTTTGATTTTAATTATAACTTTATAAAATATTTATAATAATAATTATTATATATTATTTAATTTTTAATATAATTTTATGTATTATCCCGTACAAACTACGGGAACATACACTAGTTACAATAATGAAAAAAAAATATTTGGCACCTAAATTCTTTTACGAACCAAATTAAACTATAAGACTTAGAATAATAGTTATAACTTATAACTGATATTTGTTATATTAATTTGATTCGACTTAATTAATAAAAAAATTTGTATTTATAGCATTATTGTAAAAAAAAATTGTTATTTTATACAATTTAATCTTTTTACAATTATTCATTTATTTTTAAAATAAAATACCATTCGTTCTTGTCTATTTACATAAATGCTATAAAATATAGACAAAAATAAGATATAAAATACCACACAACATGAGACATGCGTCACACACTAATTCTAAATAATTGTGAGACACAAGAACACAAAAATATAAATAATATATTAATTAATATTAAACTAATAACTATTTTCAAAAATAACGATATGATATACATTTTTTCTTAAAATGTATAGGTATTTAAAAGATAAAATTTTAAACTCTTATGTCTTAATAGAGTTAATAATATTTTTGTACATCACATGTACACAAAAAAATTATCTAAAAATATCTTTTTTAATAATTTTTTTTTATTTTTTAGTGTGTTTGACAAATTTTTAGCCGTAAAAGTAAAAGCACTAAAAAAATATAAAAAATATCTTTTTTGAGAAGTTACAATTTACATCTTTTTTTAAAAGATCTTTTTTCTTTAAAAAAAATGTTTTGTAATCATTGATAGACAAAAATATCTTTACTAAAATTTTAAAAAGACACTTTTTACCCCCTTTCTTTCATGGATGAATGTACTATATATTCAATATCTCCTTCATGCCTTGAACCTCAGAACCAAGTTCCAACTTAAACCGCAACTCCCCTGGTAATCTCTGATTCTCTTCGTGCTATCTTTTTTTTATCTATTTTGTGTTTTCAATATATATATATATGAAAAGTCAATTATACAAAATCAACGCAACTTTTATTTTCTTTTGCTATAATCATACGTGATATCTTTTATTTTTGTTTTTATTTTCATAGATGGATTTATATTTTATACAGTGTTGACCTTGGATTGATGTTTGAGATTTAATCATATTGAATCATTAATTTTTAGTGTTATGATTTTTTAAGAATTTGTATATGATGTTTTGGAAGCATTATTATGTAATATTTTGTCAAATTCACTATTGCAAGAATCATGTAATATTTTGAGATAAAATTTTTAATGATTTGATATAAAATATAATAATATATAAATATAAAAAATATATACTAGTATCAAAATATAAAAAGTAAAAAATCTAAAAATATTCACAAATAAAAATATAACATATTCGTTTAGCTTTTGTGATATATATATATATATATATATATATATATATATATATATATATATATATATATATATATATATATATATATATATATATATATATATATATATACGACTTGTAAAGGTTGAGCTGGTAGGGGTTGAGCTTGTATTAATGGTTGACCCATTTGTTGTAAAGTTATCACATTTTGTCTATGAAGATAATGCAATTTACGAACATGATGAATCCTTTTATTCTTAATGTTTTCTTTTAAGCTTTTTACGGATCTTACTACTTTAATATTTCTTAACATACTTCTCATCTTGATTATTTTTTTATCTAACTTTTCTATTTCTTGACTTAATTCAGAAGATTCAACTATTACTTCTATGTATCTTCTTGCTAAGGCTAATCTTCTCATTTTCATATTTCTTCTAAGAAACTTTAAAGATTTAAGCCTTCTATGCAGTAATGACATTATATTTAAAGAAAATAGAATATAATAATAAAGAGATTTAACGGATGAATAAAGCTTACAGAAATGGACTTGTACTATTATTGCTTGCAAAGTTGATACAATTCTTGAAGATGATTACAAATATTTAGAGAATATATGAAGTAAGAAGATATAAGAGTGGAGAGATTTCTTGAGCTTTCAAGTATTTGATGATCTTAAATGAGTGAGGGCTTTGGTATTTATAGACCCAAAATGGTGACTATTTGGGTACTATTTGCCGACAGTACTGTTTGATTTTACTGTTTGCCGACATTTACTGTTTGTTTTTACTGTTTGCCGACATTTACTTTTTACTTTTTTCTTTTTTCTTTTTACTTTTTACTCTCTTTTTTTTTTCATGATTGGGCTTTTACATTGATTACATATACAGTACTTTGTTACATCTCAAATGAGTCTTGTGAGTCTTGATAATAATGAGCTGGACTGGACTAGACCTCTTCATCTTCTCCAAGAGGCACGGTCTGTATTGCTTGTAAAGAGTTTTGGATATCTTCTTCTGAAGTTGCTGCAGCTAAAGCTGCCATAATTTGTCTCTTTTGTGCTAAGAATTGAGTTTCTTTTTTATACGCTATTTGTTCTTTGGTGGTGCTTGAGGCTGTTGTTGCTGGACGCTTATGTGATGCTGTTAACCATTGATCAATAGCTGCTCTTCTTAGCAAATTTATATCATATTTGTTCCACCATTTAATTTTTATTACTCTTACTAGATATTATATGCTTGGAGATTCTTCATATGCTGCTGAATCATATTCCCAGGTCATAATCCAGCTTATTCCCATGGCTGCTATGAATGAAATAAATTTATATTCTTGTAGGAATGATGACTTGCTTTTAAAATATTCATATGCCATACTGGCTTCTTTTGGGAAGAAGGCTTCTATTGGTCCAAAGTTTTGGAACCATGCTTGAAACCATTTAGAAAATTGTAATGATATCCCCTTTCTAAACCAAATGAACCAGGAATGGGGACTTGGTGATAGAAATAAAATATGATTTCAGACTTCTTGGTAATCATAGTAGGTATAGTTCTGAGGTTCAAATTTTAATGAGAAGCTTTTAGACTGATATGGGGGTATTTTCCATTCTTGCAAGGATAATATTTTTATAATTTTTATTTTTGAATAAATAGGCTGCATAGTGTTGGAATCTTTGTAATGTGTTAATTCAATAGATCCGGTGTCTACTAATATGAATTCATAAAATTTTTGGGTTTTTTGTGGGTTAATAGGAATATAATGGAAAGTATTTGGGAAGATAGTCTTGTATAAGGTTTTTCTGTCTTTCTTGAACCACTCTTTTTCAATAGCTAATATCTTCATAGGATTGGGTTTCTCATAGTAAGGAAATTGTTCTTTCAAGGGTTGAGTATTATAGAGGTCAGATGGTTGTAATAATGTGAATTTATTATTAGTAGTAATTAAAGGGCTCTTAGAAGGTGATGACGATGATGGTGCTGCTTTTACAACCTGTGACATTGTCATAGGCCTTAATGATAATTGTTTCGCTGGTACAACCGTAATAGGTAATTTTGTTTCTTTTATTTGGTCAAAGGGTTGACCATAATCTTCACTGGAGGCTGCTTTTTGCTCCATTCTTTCCCTGCAAAAATTCTCTAGTAAGAAAGTCAGGGAGTGAATTTAGTTCTCCTTTTATATGTTCAATAGTAAAATCAAAACATGATAAAATAGCTTGCCATCTTGCAAATATTTGTTTTGAGACCAGATTTTTTACATCATTTTCTAAAACATTTGGGGCTGCTTTACAATCAGTTCTTATTAAGAAGGTTTTATTAAATAAATCTTCTTGAAATTTTGAAACACATAATACTATGGCAAGTATTTCTTTTTTAACTGTTGGATAATTCTTTTGAGCTTGATTCTAGATCCCTGAATGATATTTTACTATTTGTTCTTTTGAGCTATTAGGAGGTATTTGTTTAAGAATTCCTCCATATCCTAATTCTGATGCATCTGTTTCTACAATTAGTTTGGCCGAGGGGTCTAGTATACTTATGCAAGGTATTTCTTTTACTGCATTTTTTATTTTTATTATTATAGAAGTCATTTCTTTTGTCCATGGAGGTGGGTTTTTTCTTAACCTCTTATAAAGAGGTTCGCAAGTAATTCTTATACCAGGTAAGAATTCTGCTACATAATTTAAACATCCCAAAAATCTTTGTAATTGTTTTTTGTCAGTTATTTCATTTGGAAATTTATCTGCAAATTCAATAGCTCTTTTAATAGGTATTATGGTTCCTTGATAAATTTCATATCCTAAGAACCTTACTTTAGTTGTAAAAATTTTCATTTTCTTTTCTGATAAAACTAATCCCTGCTCTTTTATAATATCCATAAATTTTTCTAGATGATATAGGTGCTGCTTTATTCCTTTTGAGTATACTAATACGTCATCAAGATATACTATAGTAAATTCTATATGTGGGTAAAATATATTATTCATTATTTCTTGAAATTCGCTTGGAGCATTTTTTAATCCTTGAGGCATTACATTCCATTCATAATGTCCAAAAGGTACTATAAAGGCTGTTTTATATCTATCTTCCTCTTTTACTGCAATTTGATAATATCCTGATTTTAAATCAAATTTTGAAAAGATATTTGCTTTATTTAATCTTTTAATTAAATCACTTTTATTTGGTAAAGGATATCTAATCCATTTTAATACCTTGTTTAGAGGTCTATAATTGATAACTAATCTTGGAGCACCTCTTTCTATTTCAGATGCTTTCATCACATAGAAACCTGTGCAACTCCAGGGTGATTTCGAAGGCCTTATTAGTCCCTTATCTAGATATTCTTGTATTTCTTTTTTACAGTATTCTAAATACTCTTTGTTCATATGTATCGGTTTTGCTTTTGTTGGTATATCTTTTTCATTAAATCCATCTTCATATGGTAAAGCTATTTCATGTAATTTTCTATGTTGAAAAGCTGTGGGATTTAAACTATATAATTCTTTTTTAATTTTTTCTTCAATTGTTTTTATTTTATCTTGTATTTCTGGAGTTTGTAATTGTTCTTCTATTCTTTTATGTGTAACTTCTTGGTTTAAATAGTTAATTTGTTTTGTCTTCCTTTCTATAATATTAACTTGACGCGGTAAGTGTTGTAAAATTTTCTCTAGGCTCAAACAATTAATTTGTCTTATTTCTGTTTCCGTTACACTAACCTGTGTAGATAGGTGTTGTAACATATTGAGTTCATGCTGTTTTGGTCTTGTGAGAAATTCAAAATGGACAGGATGATTGGGGATTCTTGTACAGGTTATTCCGTCGATGTCGACATTAAAGGATATAATAATAAAGTAAAAGGATTTCCTAATATAACTTGATGAGATATATTTCTTGCCAAAAAGAATGTAGTGGCAAAACATACCCTATTTTTACAAATTTTTGCTTTAGATAACTTATAGTCTATAGTCATTTTGTCATTTTCTGCCATTAAGACTCTTTCTGTGGTTTTCTCATAATATTTTGTGGGTATTAATCCTTCTTGTATACAGTTAACATCAGCTCCTGAATCTACCATAGCTATTAAATCAAATTTTTCTTCTCCTACTATCAAAGTTATCGTAGTGAACCATTTTTGACTTACTAATAATGTTAAAATATTTATATAATTTTCTGTACCTAGGTTAATATAATTCTTGGGAATTGTTATATTACTAGTCCCTTCATTATTTTGCAAAGATTGTTCTTGGATTTTTATTATGTTTTCTCCTTCTATTTTTAGTAATCTGTAGTCCATATTAATATTTTGTTGTTTTAATTCTGAAACTTCTCTTTTTAACTTTTTTATCTCTTCTTTGAGAGAATTAAGGGAAACTTCTTCTTGTGGGTTTTTAAAACGATTATAGATTTCTTTTATTTCTATTGGTCTTATTTCTTGCTTACTTTCTTCTTCTTTTTTAACTAATTCAGCTAATTGTCTTATAAACTCATCCCTTAATGGTGTATCTTCTAACTTGTCAATTATTTTGACTAGTGTAGAGGTTTGTTCTTTAGTTAAAACATTTACAGTTTTTTCACAGTTTCTACAATTACATAATCCTATTCCTAAACAATTATTATTATCCTGTTCCTCCTTTCCACTATTTCCTCCTGAGCTCTCTTCTTCTGACATAAAGTCTAATTGTTGTATAAAATAGTCTTCAGTTTCAGAAGAACCTTCATAACTTGATTCTTCTTCTGACTCTGAATTGATTAGTATAGCTGTCAAAGCATGCTTAATTTCTTTATTTTCTATTTTATTTATTTTTTGTTCCGTCGTACACTTATTAGCATAATGTCCTTGTTTTTTACATTTCCAGCATGTTACTGGTTTTTTCTTATTAGAAAATTTAGGTTTTCCTTTAGGGGTTTTATGGAATTTTTTATGATATTTCTGTTCATAATAAAGGGGTTTGTCTATATTATATTTAGGTTTTTTATAAAATTTTTTCTTTTTAACTTTAAGCTGTCCACTAGGTACTTTTTCAGGAGTTATTCCATATTGATAGCAGAAAGTGCCAAGCTCTCTTTTTCCCGTGATACTTTCTTGTTTTATTTTCTGTTGTATCTTGGTATCTGTACATATTTCTATACCTGTGTGTACTATTATATTATGCAATTGTCCAAAAGTTAATGAATTATAAGGAATCTGAGTCCCAAACTGTGTTTGTAATTTTTGTAATACTTTTCCAGAGAATAATTTTGGTAAGGCTGCTACGAACCTTTCTTTCCAGAAAGGTGCATGTGCGTCATCTCTTATCATAACTTTTGACATAAAAACATCTTTATACCATCTATAATCAGACATAGTTGGACATCTTAAATTCATTAATTGAGTATGTATCCTATCTTTAAAAATACTGGGATCTCCTACAAAATTTTTAATAATGGTATATATTAACGTGGATGTAGCGTCTGGTGACTGATCTTCTTGTTTAATACTGTTAATAATTAATTCTTTTTCTTGGAGGCTGAGAAAATTATCCCACCAACCTTTTAATTGTCCTGTAAATCCTTGGGTTATCATAATTGCTGCTTCTTTATCAGAGGCTTTTCTCATCTTATAGGCAGTTGCAGCCCTAGTCATATTACACATTTGATCTAAAATGGCTTGTTCACTTAATCCATCTATATTCCATTCTACTAAGTCTGATCCTGAAAAACTATTTTGTACTAATTGTGTTCGCTCTTCTAGACCTACATCTACTGGTGATGGTCTAGGATAATAATTTCTGGGTTTTAGGATAATCTCTTTTATAGGATATTTTATTTAGTTCTAATTCTTCTTCCTTTTGTAATGTATTAATTGTCAATTTTCCTAGACTAATACTTCTGAGTTTTTCTTTGAGTTCTTCAACTTCTGTTTCTACTTTGGATTTTAAGCTAATATTATCTAAACTTTGTAATTTATATATAGGTTTTTCTATGGGTTTTTCCACCTTAAGGACTTTTTCCATATTTTCCATTCTTCCTAATTGATTTTTCATTATATCTAACATGGTATTAGTAAAGTTTAATTGTTGATGTAATTTCTTAATATCTCTTTTTTCTATATTTCCATCTGCATTGCTATCTTTATAGGGTGTTGCTTCAACTTCTAGGTCTTTTCCAATTGGTATTTTAATAGTTTCTTTAGGAGGGTATTCAGATTCTATCACTGATCCTGAGCTTGTTTTCCAAACAACAGTTGGTTTTGTTAAAGGACATAATTTCTTATCGGGTTTGGAGTAATAATTAACGTACCAGTCAAAGAAGTATAAGCTAATTCTATTTTCTTTCATAAAATCATAAAATAGTTCTCTTAGTCTAATAACTTCGTTTTCTGAATGGTTGGTAAAATACCAATCTCTTAGTGGTTTATTATAATCAGCATTAAAATCTTGTCTTATCCACTCTTTATCAATTTCAAATGGTTCTTCCTTTATAATTACTGATAAAACTTGTGATTCTCTTGGATCAAATTCTGACGGTGATTTATATACAGCAGTGGCTATATGTGGCCTTCTGTTGTCAATTCCTACAATATCATCGATATTTCCTATTGATGAATTATCTATAGAATTTCTATGGCTAATAGTTTCAACATTATCAGGAATTCTTAATGATTGGGATATATTCATCCTGATTCTAATATCAGGTCCTTCTCTTATTATTTCTCTTATCCTAGTATTTTGTATTTGTGGTTCTTCAATACCATCAGGTATTATCTATTCTTCAGGCATTCTACTTTTTAATTCTTCATGTCTTAATCTTCTAGGTGTTTGTATATTAGATCTTTTTAGATTTGCATGCATGATTATCGTTTCTTCTTTTGAGGATTGTCTTAATGCTTTAAAGTCATAATTAACCTTAGTAATTTTATAATATATTCTATAGATTATTTCGAATGGATCATATTTCTCATTTATAATTGTTTCATCAGATCTTACTTGTAATTTTAACGCTTGCCATGTGTATTCATTTTTTAAATTCATAGCATAATTTGGGTAACAATTAAAGAAAACTGGTCCATCATGACAGTTACTTTCTAATATCCCTATTAATGAGTCACTAAAATTTTGGAATCTGGTATCTCTTAAAGTTAATAATATAGGCAGATTAATTCCTATTCTAAAATTAGGTTTTACTGCTACTTGTATTAATCCTATATGGATGAAGTTATATCCTTTACTACTATGTTCTTTCAATTTATCCTCTTCTAAGATGGTAATAATCTTATTATTACTTGTTCCTGGTTTACAATATTCTAACATATGAATTTCATAATTTCTTCCTTCCCAGAAGTTTCTCTTTTTATATACTTTATCTTTATCTATTATAGGTATATTCCAATTATGAAAACTTTCTTCTAACTTAGCTATTTCTAATTCATTTTTAGTTCCAGAGGTGGAAGCTTCATCATTATCTGTTTTTATCACTAAAGAATTATCTTTTCCTAGATTTAAACTACTCATCGTTCTCAATAACAGAGCCTGCCCAAGGGATAAATAATATTGTTCTCAATAATTTCTTTATAAATGTTATCAGATACCTTCCCCTTGGGCAGGCTCTGATACCACTTGTAAAGGTTGAGCTGGTAGGGGTTGAGCTTGTATTAATGGTTGACCCATTTGTTGTAAAGTTATCATATTTTGTCTATGAAGATAATGCAATTTACGAACATGATGAATCCTTTTATTCTTAATGTTTTCTTTTAAGCTTTTTACGGATCTTACTACTTTAATATTTCTTAACATACTTCTCATCTTGATTATTTTTTTATCTAACTTTTCTATTTCTTGACTTAATTCAGAAGATTCAACTATTACTTCTATGTATCTTCTTGCTAAGGCTAATCTTCTCATTTTCATATTTCTTCTAAGAAACTTTAAAGATTTAAGCCTTCTATGCAGTAATGACATTATATTTAAAGAAAATAGAATATAATAATAAAGAGATTTAAAGGATGAATAAAGCTTACAGAAATGGACTTGTACTATTATTGCTTGCAAAGTTGATACAATTCTTGAAGATGATTACAAATATTTAGAGAATATATGAAGTAAGAAGATATAAGAGTGGAGAGATTTCTTGAGCTTTCAAGTATTTGATGATCTTAAATGAGTGAGGGCTTTGGTATTTATAGACCCAAAATGGTGACTATTTGGGTACTATTTGCCGACAGTACTGTTTGCTTTTACTGTTTACCGACATTTATTGTTTGCTTTTACTGTTTGCCGACATTCACTATTTGCTTTTACTGTTTGCCAACATTTACTTTTTACTTTTTCTTTTTACTTTTTACTTTTTACTCTCTTTTTTTTTCATGATTGGGCTTTTACATTGATTACATATACAGTACTTTGTTACATCTCAAATGGGTCTTGTGAGTCTTGATAATAATGAGCTGGACTGGACTGGACCTCTTCATCTTCTCCAAGAGGCACGGTCTGTATTGCTTGTAAAGAGTTTTGGATATCTTCTTCTGAAGTTGCTGCAGCTAAAGCTGCCATAATTTGTCTCTTTTGTGCTAAGAATTGAGTTTCTCTTTTATACGCTATTTGTTCTTTGGTGGTGCTTGAGGCTGTTGTTGCTGGGCGCTTTTGTGATGCTGTTAACCGTTGATCAATAGCTGCTCTTCTTAGCAAATTTATATCATATTTGTTCCACCATTTAATTTTTATTACTCTTACTAGATATTGTATGCTTGGAGATTCTTCATATGCTGCTGAATCATATTCCTAGGTCATAATCCAGCTTATTCCCATGGCTGCTATGAATGAAATAAATTTATATTCTTGTAGGAATGATGACTTGCTTTTAAAATATTCATATGCCATACTGGCTTCTTTTGGGAAGAAGGCTTCTATTGGTCCAAAGTTTTGGAACCATGCTTGAAACCATTTAGGAAATTGTAATGATATCCCCTTTCTAAACCAAATGAACCAGGAATGGGGACTTGGTGATAGAAATAAAATATGATTCCAGGCTTCTTGGTAATCATAGTAGGTATAGTTCTGAGGTTCAAATTTTAATGAGAAGCTTTTAGACTGATATGGGGGTATTTCCCATTCTTGCAAGGATAATATTTTTATAATTTTTATTTTTGAATAAATAGGCTGCTTAGTGTTGGAATCTTTGTAATGTGTTAATTCAATAGATCCGGTGTCTACTAATATGAATTCATAAAATTTTTGGATTTTTTGTGGGTTAATAGGAATATAATGGAAAGTATTTGGGAAGATAGTCTTGTATAAGGTTTTTTTGTCTTTCTTGAACCACTCTTTTTCAATAGCTAATATCTTCATAGGATTGGGTTTCTCATAGTAAGAAAAATGTTCTTTCAAGGGTTGAGTATTATAGAGGTCAGATGGTTGTAATAATGTGAATTTATTATTAGTAGTAATTAAAGGGCTCTTAGAAGGTGATGACGATGATGGTGCTGCTTTTACAACCTGTGACATTGTCATAGGCCTTAATGATAATTGTTTCGCTGGTACAACCGTAATAGATAATTTTGTTTCTTTTATTTGGTCAAAGGGTTGACCATAATCTTCACTGGAGGCTGCTTTTTGCTCCATTCTTTCCCTGCAAAAATTCTCTAGTAAGAAAGTCAGGGAGTGAATTTAGTTCTCCTTTTATATGTTCAATAGTAAAATCAAAACATGATAAAATAGCTTGCCATCTTGCAAATATTTGTTTTGAGACCAGATTTTTTACATCATTTTCTAAAACATTTGGAGCTGCTTTACAATCAGCTCTTATTAAGAAGGTTTTATTAAATAAATCTTCTTGAAATTTTGAAACACATAATACTATGGCAAGTATTTCTTTTTTAACTGTTGGATAATTCTTTTGAGCTTGATTCTAGATCCCTGAATGATATTTTACTATTTGTTCTTTTGAGCTATTAGGAGGTATTTGTTTAAGAATTCCTCCATATCCTAATTCTGATGCATCTGTTTCTACAATTAGTTTGGCCGAGGGGTCTAGTATACTTATGCAAGGTATTTCTTTTACTGCATTTTTTATTTTTATTATTATAGAAGTCATTTCTTTTGTCCATGGAGGTGGGTTTTTTCTTAACCTCTTATAAAGAGGTTCGCAAGTAATTCTTATACCAGGTAAGAATTCTGCTACATAATTTAAACATCCCAAAAATCTTTGTAATTGTTTTTTGTCAGTTATTTCATTTGGAAATTTATCTGCAAATTCAATAGCTCTTTTAATAGGTATTATGGTTCCTTGATAAATTTCATATCCTAAGAACCTTACTTTAGTTGTAAAAATTTTCATTTTCTTTTCTGATAAAACTAATCCCTGCTCTTTTATAATATCCATAAATTTTTCTAGATGATATAGGTGTTGCTTTATTCCTTTTGAGTATACTAATACGTCATCAAGATATACTATAGTAAATTCTATATGTGGGTAAAATATATTATTCATTATTTCTTGAAATTCGCTTGGAGCATTTTTTAATCCTTGAGGCATTACATTCCATTCATAATGTCCAAAAGGTACTATAAAGGCTGTTTTATATCTATCTTCCTCTTTTACTGCAATTTGATAATATCCTGATTTTAAATCAAATTTTGAAAAGATATTTGCTTTATTTAATCTTTTAATTAAATCACTTTTATTTGGTAAAGGATATCTAATCCATTTTAATACCTTGTTTAGAGGTCTATAATTGATAACTAATCTTGGAGCACCTCTTTCTATTTCAGATGCTTTCATCACATAGAAACCTGTGCAACTCCAGGGTGATTTCGAAGGCCTTATTAGTCCCTTATCTAGATATTCTTGTATTTCTTTTTTACAGTATTCTAAATACTCTTTGTTCATATGTATCGGTTTTGCTTTTGTTGGTATATCTTTTTCATTAAATCCATCTTCATATGGTAAAGCTATTTCATGTAATTTTCTATGTTGAAAAGCTGTGGGATTTAAACTACATAATTCTTTTTTAATTTTTTCTTCAATTGTTTTTATTTTATCTTGTATTTCTGGAGTTTGTAATTGTTCTTCTATTCTTTTATGTGTAACTTCTTAGTTTAAATAGTTAATTTGTTTTGTCTTCCTTTCTATAATATTAACTTGACGCGGTAAGTGTTGTAAAATTTTCTCTAGGCTCAAACAATTAATTTGTCTTATTTCTGTTTCCGTTACACTAACCTGTGTAGATAGGTGTTGTAACATATTGAGTTCATGCTGTTTTGGTCTTGTGAGAAATTCAAAATGGACAGGATGATTGGGGATTCTTGTACAGGTTATTCCGTCGATGTCGACATTAAAGGGATATAATAATAAAGTAAAAGGATTTCCTAATATAACTTGATGAGATATATTTCTTGCCAAAAAGAATGTAGTGGCAAAACATACCCTATTTTTACAAATTTTTGCCTTAGATAACTTATAGTCTATAGTCATTTTGTCATTTTCTGCCATTAAGACTCTTTCTGTGGTTTTCTCATAATATTTTGTGGGTATTAATCCTTCTTGTATACAGTTAACATCAGCTCCTGAATCTACCATAGCTATTAAATCAAATTTTTCTTCTCCTACTATCAAAGTTATCGTAGTGAACCATTTTTGACTTACTAATAATGTTAAAATATTTATATAATTTTCTGTACCTAGGTTAATATAATTCTCGGGAATTGTTATATTACTAGTCCCTTCATTATTTTGCAAAGATTGTTCTTGGATTTTTATTATGTTTTCTCCTTCTATTTTTAGTAATCTGTAGTCCATATTAATATTTTGTTGTTTTAATTCTGAAACTTCTCTTTTTAACTTTTTTATCTCTTCTTTGAGAGAATTAAGGGAAACTTCTTCTTGTGGGTTTTTAAAACGATTATAGATTTCTTTTATTTCTATTGGTCTTATTTCTTGCTTACTTTCTTCTTCTTTTTTAACTAATTCAGCTAATTGTCTTATAAACTCATCCCTTAATAGTGTATCTTCTAACTTGTCAATTATTTTGACTAGTGTAGAGGTTTGTTCTTTAGTTAAAACATTTACAGTTTTTTCACAGTTTCTACAATTACATAATCCTATTCCTAAACAATTATTATTATCCTGTTCCTCCTTTCCACTATTTCCTCCTGAGCTCTCTTCTTCTGACATAAAGTCTAATTGTTGTATAAAATAGTCTTCAGTTTCAGAAGAACCTTCATAACTTGATTCTTCTTCTGACTCTGAATTGATTAGTATAACTGTCAAAGCATTCTTAATTTCTTTATTTTCTATTTTATTTATTTTTTGTTCCGTCGTACACTTATTAGCATAATGTCCTTGTTTTTTACATTTCCAGCATGTTACTGGTTTTTTCTTATTAGAAAATTTAGGTTTTCCTTTAGGGGTTTTATGGAATTTTTTATGATATTTCTGTTCATAATAAAGGGGTTTGTCTATATTATATTTAGGTTTTTTATAAAATTTTTTCTTTTTAACTTTAAGCTGTCCACTAGGTGCTTTTTCAGGAGTTATTCCATATTGATAGCAGAAAGTGCCAAGCTCTCTTTTTCCCGTGATACTTTCTTGTTTTATTTTCTGTTGTATCTTGGTATCTGTACATATTTCTATACCTGTTTGTACTATTATATTATGCAATTGTCCAAAAGTTAATGAATTATAAGGAATCTGGGTCCCAAACTGTGTTTGTAATTTTTGTAATACTTTTTCAGAGAATAATTTTGGTAAGGCTGCTACGAACCTTTCTTTCCAGAAAGGTGCATGTGCATCATCTCTTATCATAACTTTTGACATAAAAATATCTTTATACCATCTATAATCAGACATAGTTGGACATCTTAAATTCATTAATTGAGTATGTATCCTATCTTTAAAAATACTGGGATCTCCTACAAAATTTTTAATAATGGTATATATTAACGTGGATGTAGCGTCTGGTGACTGATCTTCTTGTTTAATACTGTTAATAATTAATTCTTTTTCTTGGAGGCTGAGAAAATTATCCCACCAACCTTTTAATTGTCCTGTAAATCCTTGGGTTATCATAATTGCTGCTTCTTTATCAGAGGCTTTTCTCATCTTATAGGCAGTTGCAGCCCTAGTCATATTACACATTTGATCTAAAATGGCTTGTTCACTTAATCCATCTATATTCCATTCTACTAAGTCTGATCCTGAAAGACTATTTTGTACTAATTGTGTTCGCTCTTCTAGACCTACATCTACTGGTGATGGTCTAGGATAATAATTTCTGGTTTTAGGATAATCTCTTTTATAGGATATTTTATTTAGTTCTAATTCTTCTTCCTTTTGTAATGTATTAATTGTCAATTTTCCTAGACTAATACTTCTGAGTTTTTCTTTGAGTTCTTCAACTTCTGTTTCTACTTTGGATTTTAAGCTAATATTATCTAAACTTTGTAATTTATATATAGGTTTTTCTATGGGTTTTTCCACCTTAAGGACTTTTTCCATATTTTCCATTCTTCCTAATTGATTTTTCATTATATCTAACATGGTATTAGTAAAGTTTAATTGTTGATGTAATTTCTTAATATCTCTTTTTTCTATATTTCCATCTGCATTGCTATCTTTATAGGGTGTTGCTTCAACTTCTAGGTCTTTTCCAATTGGTATTTTAATAGTTTTTTTAGGAGGGTATTCAGATTCTATCACTGATCCTGAGCTTGTTTTCCAAACAACAGTTGGTTTTGTTAAAGGACATAATTTCTTATCGGGTTTGGAGTAATAATTAACGTACCAGTCAAAGAAGTATAAGCTAATTCTATTTTCTTTCATAAAATCATAAAATAGTTCTCTTAGTCTAATAACTTCGTTTTCTGAATGGTTGGTAAAATACCAATCTCTTAGTGGTTTATTATAATCAGCATTAAAATCTTGTCTTATCCACTCTTTATCAATTTCAAATGGTTCTTCCTTTATAATTACTGATAAAACTTGTGATTCTCTTGGATCAAATTCTGACGGTGATTTATATAAAGCAGTGGCTATATGTGGCCTTCTGTTGTCAATTCCTACAATATCATCGATATTTCCTATTGATGAATTATCTATAGAATTTCTATGGCTAATAGTTTCAACATTATCAGGAATTCTTAATGATTGGGATCTATTCATCCTGATTCTAATATCAGGTCCTTCTCTTATTATTTCTCTTATCCTAGTATTTTGTATTTGTGGTTCTTCAATACCATCAGGTATTATCCATTCTTCAGGCATTCTACTTTTTAATTCTTCATGTCTTAATCTTCTAGGTGTTTGTATATTAGATCTTTTTAGATTTGCATGCATGATTATCGTTTCTTCTTTTGAGAATTGTCTTAATGCTTTAAAGTCATAATTATTAACCTTAGTAATTTTATAATATATTCTATAGATTATTTCGAATGGATCATATTTCTCATTTATAATTGTTTCATCAGATCTTACTTGTAATTTTAACGCTTGCCATGTGTATTCATTTTTTAAATTCATAGCATAATTTGGGTAACAATTAAAGAAAACTGGTCCATCATGACAGTTACTTTCTAATATCCCTATTAATGAGTCACTAAAATTTTGGAATCTGGTATCTCTTAAAGTTAATAATATAGGCAGATTAATTCCTATTCTAAAATTAGGTTTTACTGCTACTTGTATTAATCCTATATGGATGAAGTTATATCCTTTACTACTATGTTCTTTCAATTTATCCTCTTCTAAGATGGTAATAATCTTATTATTACTTGTTCCTGGTTTACAATATTCTAACATATGAATTTCATAATTTCTTCCTTCCCAGAAGTTTCTCTTTTTATATACTTTATCTTTATCTATTATAGGTATATTCCAATTATGAAAACTTTCTTCTAACTTAGCTATTTCTAATTCATTTTTAGTTCCAGAGGTGGAAGCTTCATCATTATCTGTTTTTATCACTAAAGAATTATTTTTCCCTAGATTTAAACTACTCATCGTTCTCAATAAACAAGCCATTTTATGGTTAGAACTTTGTGAGTTACGGGACCACCCTTGTTAATCAACGGATTCACTGCTTTATTAGGACTTACAACCTGGATTACAATCTGGGCTGACCAACGTATTAACAGTTCTCACTGCTACTTCAAAGTTGTAACTATAAAATATTTGAGGTTTATTAAGAAGATTTGTAATAAAAATCCAGTTAAAAATAATTTCTTTATAAATGTTATCAGATACCTTCCCCTTGGGCAGGCTCTGATACCACTTGTAAAGGTTGAGCTGGTAGGGGTTGAGCTTGTATTAATGGTTGACCCATTTGTTGTAAAGTTATCATATTTTGTCTTTGAAGATAATGCAATTTACGAACATGATGAATCCTTTTATTCTTAATGTTTTCTTTTAAGCTTTTTACGGATCTTACTACTTTAATATTTCTTAACATACTTCTCATCTTGATTATTTTTTTATCTAACTTTTCTATTTCTTGACTTAATTCAGAAGATTCAACTATTACTTTTATGTATCTTCTTGCTAAGGCTAATCTTCTCATTTTCATATTTCTTCTAAGAAACTTTAAAGATTTAAGCCTTCTATGCAGTAATGACATTATATTTAAAGAAAATAGAATATAATAATAAAGAGATTTAAAGGATGAATAAAGCTTACAGAAATGGACTTGTACTATTATTGCTTGCAAAGTTGATACAATTCTTGAAGATGATTACAAATATTTAGAGAATATATGAAGTAAGAAGATATAAGAGTGGAGAGATTTCTTGAGCTTTCAAGTATTTGATGATCTTAAATGAGTGAGGGCTTTGGTATTTATAGACCCAAAATGGTGACTATTTGGGTACTATTTGCCGACAGTACTGTTTGCTTTTACTGTTTGCCGACATTTACTGTTTGCTTTTACTGTTTGCCGACATTCACTGTTTGCTTTTACTGTTTGCCAACATTTACTTTTTACTTTTTTCTTTTTACTTTTTACTTTTTTCTTTTTACTTTTTACTTTTTTCTTTTTACTTTTTACTTTTTACTCTCTTTTTTTTTCATGATTGGGCTTTTACATTGATTACATATACAGTACTTTGTTACATCTCAAATGGGTCTTGTGAGTCTTGATAATAATGAGCTGGACTGGACTAGACCTCTTCATCTTCTCCAAGAGGCACGGTCTGTATTGCTTGTAAAGAGTTTTGGATATCTTCTTCTGAAGTTGCTGCAGCTAAAGCTGCCATAATTTGTCTCTTTTGTGCTAAGAATTGAGTTTCTTTTTTATACGCTATTTGTTCTTTGGTGGTGCTTGAGGCTGTTGTTGCTGGGCGCTTTTGTGATGCTGTTAACCGTTGATCAATAGCTGCTCTTCTTAGCAAATTTATATCATATTTGTTCCACCATTTAATTTTTATTACTCTTACTAGATATTGTATGCTTGGAGATTCTTCATATGCTGCTGAATCATATTCCCAGGTCATAATCCAGCTTATTCCCATGGCTGCTATGAATGAAATAAATTTATATTCTTGTAGGAATGATGACTTGCTTTTAAAATATTCATATGCCATACTGGCTTCTTTTGGGAAGAAGGCTTCTATTGGTCCAAAGTTTTGGAACCATGCTTGAAACCATTTAGGAAATTGTAATGATATCCCCTTTCTAAACCAAATGAACCAGGAATGGGGACTTGGTGATAGAAATAAAATATGATTCCAGGCTTCTTGGTAATCATAGTAGGTATAGTTCTGAGGTTCAAATTTTAATGAGAAGCTTTTAGACTGATATGGGGGTATTTCCCATTCTTGCAAGGATAATATTTTTATAATTTTTATTTTTGAATAAATAGGCTGCTTAGTATTGGAATCTTTGTAATGTGTTAATTCAATAGATCCGGTGTCTACTAATATGAATTCATAAAATTTTTGGGTTTTTTGTGGGTTAATAGGAATATAATGGAAAGTATTTGGGAAGATAGTCTTGTATAAGGTTTTTCTGTCTTTCTTGAACCACTCTTTTTCAATAGCTAATATCTTCATAGGATTGGGTTTCTCATAGTAAGGAAATTGTTCTTTCAAGGGTTGAGTATTATAGAGGTCAGATGGTTGTAATAATGTGAATTTATTATTAGTAGTAATTAAAGGGCTCTTAGAAGGTGAATCCGTTGATTAACGAGGGTGGTCCCGTAACTCACAAAGTTCTAACCATAAAATGGCTAGTTTATTGAGAACGATGAGTAGTTTAAATCTAGGGAAAAATAATTCTTTAGTGATAAAAACAGATAATGATGAAGCTTCCACCTCTGGAACTAAAAATGAATTAGAAATAGCTAAGTTAGAAGAAAGTTTTCATAATTGGAATATACCTATAATAGATAAAGATAAAGTATATAAAAAGAGAAACTTCTGGGAAGGAAGAAATTATGAAATTCATATGTTAGAATATTGTAAACCAGGAACAAGTAATAATAAGATTATTACCATCTTAGAAGAGGATAAATTGAAAGAACATAGTAGTAAAGGATATAACTTCATCCATATAGGATTAATACAAGTAGCAGTAAAACCTAATTTTAGAATAGGAATTAATCTGCCTATATTATTAACTTTAAGAGATACCAGATTCCAAAATTTTAGTGACTCATTAATAGGGATATTAGAAAGTAACTGTCATGATGGACCAGTTTTCTTTAATTGTTACCCAAATTATGCTATGAATTTAAAAAATGAATACACATGGCAAGCGTTAAAATTACAAGTAAGATCTGATGAAACAATTATAAATGAGAAATATGATCCATTCGAAATAATCTATAGAATATATTATAAAATTACTAAGGTTAATAATTATGACTTTAAAGCATTAAGACAATCCTCAAAAGAAGAAACGATAATCATGCATGCAAATCTAAAAAGATCTAATATACAAACACCTAGAAGATTAAGACATGAAGAATTAAAAAGTAGAATGCCTGAAGAATGGATAATACCTGATGGTATTGAAGAACCACAAATACAAAATACTAGGATAAGAGAAATAATAAGAGAAGGACCTGATATTAGAATCAGGATGAATAGATCCCAATCATTAAGAATTCCTGATAATGTTGAAACTATTAGCCATAGAAATTCTATAGATAATTCATCAATAGGAAATATCGATGATATTGTAGGAATTGACAACAGAAGGCCACATATAGCCACTGCTGTATATAAATCACCGTCAGAATTTGATCCAAGAGAATCACAAGTTTTATCAGTAATTATAAAGGAAGAACCATTTGAAATTGATAAAGAGTGGATAAGACAAGATTTTAATGCTGATTATAATAAACCACTAAGAGATTGGTATTTTACCAACCATTCAGAAAACGAAGTTATTAGACTAAGAGAACTATTTTATGATTTTATGAAAGAAAATAGAATTAGCTTATACTTCTTTGACTGGTACGTTAATTATTACTCCAAACCCGATAAGAAATTATGTCCTTTAACAAAACCAACTGTTGTTTGGAAAACAAGCTCAGGATCAGTGATAGAATCTGAATACCCTCCTAAAGAAACTATTAAAATACCAATTGGAAAAGACCTAGAAGTTGAAGCAACACCCTATAAAGATAGCAATGCAGATGGAAATATAGAAAAAAGAGATATTAAGAAATTACATCAACAATTAAACTTTACTAATACCATGTTAGATATAATGAAAAATCAATTAGGAAGAATGGAAAATATGGAAAAAGTCCTTAAGGTGGAAAAACCCATAGAAAAACCTATATATAAATTATAAAGTTTAGATAATATTAGCTTAAAATCCAAAGTAGAAACAGAAGTTGAAGAACTCAAAGAAAAACTCAGAAGTATTAGTCTAGGAAAATTGACAATTAATACATTACAAAAGGAAGAAGAATTAGAACTAAATAAAATATCCTATAAAAGAGATTATCCTAAAACCAGAAATTATTATCCTAGACCATCACCAGTAGATGTAGGTCTAGAAGAGCGAACACAATTAGTACAAAATAGTTTTTCAGGATCAGACTTAGTAGAATGGAATATAGATGGATTAAGTGAACAAGCCATTTTAGATCAAATGTGTAATATGACTAGGGCTGCAACTGCCTATAAGATGAGAAAAGCCTCTGATAAAGAAGCAGCAATTATGATAACCCAAGGATTTACAGGACAATTAAAAGGTTGGTGGGATAATTTTCTCAGCCTCCAAGAAAAAGAATTAATTATTAACAGTATTAAACAAGAAGATCAGTCACCAGACGCTACATCCACGTTAATATATACCATTATTAAAAATTTTGTAGGAGATCCCAGTATTTTTAAAGATAGGATACATACTCAATTAATGAATTTAAGATGTCCAACTATGTCTGATTATAGATGGTATAAAGATGTTTTTATGTCAAAAGTTATGATAAGAGATGATGCACATGCACCTTTCTGGAAAGAAAGGTTCGTAGCAGCCTTACCAAAATTATTCTCTGAAAAAGTATTACAAAAATTACAAACACAGTTTGGGACCCAGATTCCTTATAATTCATTAACTTTTGGACAATTGCATAATATAATAGTACAAACAGGTATAGAAATATGTACAGATACCAAGATACAACAGAAAATAAAACAAGAAAGTATCACGGGAAAAAGAGAGCTTGGCACTTTCTGCTATCAATATGGAATAACTCCTGAAAAAGCACCTAGTGGACAGCTTAAAGTTAAAAAGAAAAAATTTTATAAAAAACCTAAATATAATATAGACAAACCCCTTTATTATGAACAGAAATATCATAAAAAATTCCATAAAACCCCTAAAGGAAAACCTAAATTTTCTAATAAGAAAAAACCAGTAACATGCTGAAAATGTAAAAAACAAGGACATTATGCTAATAAGTGTACGACGGAACAAAAAATAAATAAAATAGAAAATAAAGAAATTAAGCATGCTTTGACAGCTATACTAATCAATTCAGAGTCAGAAGAAGAATCAAGTTATGAAGGTTCTTCTGAAACTGAAGACTATTTTATACAACAATTAGACTTTATGTCAGAAGAAGAGAGCTCAGGAGGAAATAGTGGAAAGGAGGAACAGGATAATAATAATTGTTTAGGAATAGGATTATGTAATTGTAGAAACTGTGAAAAAACTGTAAATGTTTTAACTAAAGAACAAACCTCTACACTAGTCAAAATAATTGACAAGTTAGAAGATACACCATTAAGGAATGAGTTTATAAGACAATTAGCTGAATTAGTTAAAAAAGAAGAAGAAAGTAAGCAAGAAATAAGACCAATAGAAATAAAAGAAATCTATAATCGTTTTAAAAACCCACAAGAAGAAGTTTCCCTTAATTCTCTCAAAGAAGAGATAAAAAAGTTAAAAAGAGAAGTTTCAGAATTAAAACAACAAAATATTAATATGGACTACAGATTACTAAAAATAGAAGGAGAAAACATAATAAAAATCCAAGAACAATCTTTGCAAAATAATGAAGGGACTAGTAATATAACAATTCCCGAGAATTATATTAACCTAGGTACAGAAAATTATATAAATATTTTAACATTATTAGTAAGTCAAAAATGGTTCACTACGATAACTTTGATAGTAGGAGAAGAAAAATTTGATTTAATAGCTATGGTAGATTCAGGAGCTGATGTTAACTGTATACAAGAAGGATTAATACCCACAAAATATTATGAGAAAACCACAGAAAGAGTCTTAATGGCAGAAAATGACAAAATGACTATAGACTATAAGTTATCTAAGGCAAAAATTTGTAAAAATAGGGTATGTTTTGCCACTACATTCTTTTTGGCAAGAAATATATCTCATCAAGTTATATTAGGAAATCCTTTTACTTTATTATTATATCCCTTTAATGTCGACATCGACGGAATAACTTGTACAAGAATTCCCAATCATCCTGTCCATTTTGAATTTCTCACAAGACCAAAACAGCATGAACTCAATATGTTACAACACCTATCTACACAGGTTAGTGTAACGGAAATAGAAATAAGACAAATTAATTGTTTGAGCCTAGAGAAAATTTTACAACACTTACCGCGTCAAGTTAATATTATAGAAAGGAAGACAAAACAAATTAACTATTTAAACCAAGAAGTTACACATAAAAGAATAGAAGAACAATTACAAACTCCAGAAATACAAGATAAAATAAAAACAATTGAAGAAAAAATTAAAAAAGAATTATGTAGTTTAAATCCCACAGCTTTTCAACATAGAAAATTACATGAAATAGCTTTACCATATGAAGATGGATTTAATGAAAAAGATATACCAACAAAAGCAAAACCGATACATATGAACAAAGAGTATTTAGAATACTGTAAAAAAGAAATACAAGAATATCTAGATAAGGGACTAATAAGGCCTTCGAAATCACCTTGGAGTTGCACAGGTTTCTATGTGATGAAAGCATCTGAAATAGAAAGAGGTGCTCCAAGATTAGTTATCAATTATAAACCTCTAAACAAGGTATTAAAATGGATTAGATATCCTTTACCAAATAAAAGTGATTTAATTAAAAGATTAAATAAAGCAAATATCTTTTCAAAATTTGATTTAAAATCAGAATATTATCAAATTGCAGTAAAAGAGGAAGATAGATATAAAACAGCCTTTATAGTACCTTTTGGACATTATGAATGGAATGTAATGCCTCAAGGATTAAAAAATGTTCCAAGCGAATTTCAAGAAATAATGAATAATATATTTTACCCACATATAGAATTTACTATAGTATATCTTGATGACGTATTAGTATACTCAAAAGGAATAAAGCAGCACCTATATCATCTAGAAAAATTTATGGATATTATAAAAGAGCAGGGATTAGTTTTATCAGAAAAGAAAATGAAAATTTTTACAACTAAAGTAAGGTTCTTAGGATATGAAATTTATCAAGGAACCATAATACCTATTAAAAGAGCTATTGAATTTGCAGATAAATTTCCAAATGAAATAACTGACAAAAAACAATTACAAAGATTTTTGGGATGTTTAAATTATGTAGCAGAATTCTTACCTGGTATAAGAATTACTTGCGAACCTCTTTATAAGAGGTTAAGAAAAAACCCACCTCCATGGACAAAAGAAATGACTTCTATAATAATAAAAATAAAAAATGCAGTAAAAGAAATACCTTGCATAAGTATACTAGACCCCTCGGCCAAACTAATTGTAGAAACAGATGCATCAGAATTAGGATATGGAGGAATTCTTAAACAAATACCTCCTAATAGCTCAAAAGAACAAATAGTAAAATATCATTCAGGGATCTAGAATCAAGCTCAAAAGAATTATCCAACAGTTAAAAAAGAAATACTTGCCATAGTATTATGTGTTTCAAAATTTCAAGAAGATTTATTTAATAAAACCTTCTTAATAAGAACTGATTGTAAAGCAGCCCCAAATGTTTTAGAAAATGATGTAAAAAATCTGGTCTCAAAACAAATATTTGCAAGATGGCAAGCTATTTTATCATGTTTTGATTTTACTATTGAACATATAAAAGGAGAACTAAATTCACTCCCTGACTTTCTTACTAGAGAATTTTTGCAGGGAAAGAATGGAGCAAAAAGCAGCCTCCAGTGAAGATTATGGTCAACCCTTTGACCAAATAAAAGAAACAAAATTACCTATTACGGTTGTACCAGCGAAACAATTATCATTAAGGCCTATGACAATGTCACAGGTTGTAAAAGCAGCACCATCATCGTCATCACCTTCTAAGAGCCCTTTAATTACTACTAATAATAAATTCACATTATTACAACCATCTGACCTCTATAATACTCAACCCTTGAAAGAACAATTTCCTTACTATGAGAAACCCAATCCTATGAAGATATTAGCTATTGAAAAAGAGTGGTTCAAGAAAGACAGAAAAACCTTATACAAGACTATCTTCCCAAATACTTTCCATTATATTCCTATTAACCCACAAAAAACCCAAAAATTTTATAAATTCATATTAGTAGACACCGGATCTATTGAATTAACACATTACAAAGATTCCAACACTAAGCAGCCTATTTATTCAAAAATAAAAATTATAAAAATATTATCCTTGCAAGAATGGGAAATACCCCCATATCAGTCTAAAAGCTTCTCATTAAAATTTGAACCTCAGAACTATACCTACTATGATCACCAAGAAGCCTGGAATCATATTTTATTTCTATCACCAAGTCCCCATTCCTGGTTCATTTGGTTTAGAAAGGGGATATCATTACAATTTCCTAAATGGTTTCAAGCATGGTTCCAAAACTTTGGACCAATAGAAGCCTTCTTCCCAAAAGAAGCCAGTATGGCATATGAATATTTTAAAAGCAAGTCATCATTCCTACAAGAATATAAATTTATTTCATTCATAGCAGCCATGGGAATAAGCTGGATTATGACCTGGGAATATGATTCAGCAGCATATGAAGAATCTCCAAGCATACAATATCTAGTAAGAGTAATAAAAATTAAATGGTGGAACAAATATGATATAAATTTGCTAAGAAGAGCAGCTATTGATCAACGGTTAACAGCATCACAAAAGCGCCCAGTAACAACAGCCTCAAGCACCACCAAAGAACAAATAGCGTATAAAAAAGAAACTCAATTCTTAGCACAAAAGAGACAAATTATGGCAGCTTTAGCTGCAGCAACTTCAGAAGAAGATATCCAAAACTCTTTACAAGCAATACAGACCGTGCCTCTTGGAGAAGATGAAGAGGTCCAGTCCAGTCCAGCTCATTATTATCAAGACTCACAAGACCCATTTGAGATGTAACAAAGTACTGTATATGTAATCAATGTAAAAGCCCAATCATGAAAAAAAAAGAGAGTAAAAAGTAAAAAGTAAAAAGAAAAAAGTAAAAAGTAAATGTTGGCAAACAGTAAAAGCAAACAGTGAATGTCGGCAAACAGTAAAAGCAAACAGTAAATGTCGGCAAACAGTAAAAGCAAACAGTACTGTCGGCAAATAGTACCCAAATAGTCACCATTTTGGGTCTATAAATACCAAAGCCCTCACTCATTTAAGATCATCAAATACTTGAAAGCTCAAGAAATCTCTCCACTCTTATATCTTCTTACTTCATATATTCTCTAAATATTTGTAATCATCTTCAAGAATTGTATCAACTTTGCAAGCAATAATAGTACAAGTCCATTTCTGTAAGCTTTATTCATCCTTTAAATCTCTTTATTATTATATTCTATTTTCTTTAAATATAATGTCATTACTGCATAGAAGGCTTAAATCTTTAAAGTTTCTCAGAAGAAATATGAAAATGAGAAGATTAGCCTTAGCAAGAAGATACATAGAAGTAATAGTTGAATCTTCTGAATTAAGTCAAGAAATAGAAAAGTTAGATAAAAAAATAATCAAGATGAGAAGTATGTTAAGAAATATTAAAGTAGTAAGATCCGTAAAAAGCTTAAAAGAAAACATTAAGAATAAAAGGATTCATCATGTTCGTAAATTGCATTATCTTCATAGACAAAATATGATAACTTTACAACAAATGGGTCAACCATTAATACAAGTTCAACCCCTACCAGCTCAACCTTTACAAGTGGTATATATATATATATATATATATATATATATATATATATATATATATATATATATATATATATATATATATATATATATATATAAAAGGTTGAAAGTTAAAATATTATTGTTCTTCTACAATGAGGATTTCGAGAGTGGAGGTGACATGAATTATACAAATGAATTTATTAAAAAAGACAAAGTAGTAAGATCCGTAAAAAGCTTAAAAGAAAACATTAAGAATAAAAGGATTCATCATGTTCGTAAATTGCATTATCTTCATAGACAAAATATGATAACTTTACAACAAATGGGTCAACCATTAATACAAGTTCAACCCCTACCAGCTCAACCTTTACAAGTGGTATATATATATATATATAAAAGGTTGAAAGTTAAAATATTATTGTTCTTCTACAATGAGGATTTCGAGAGTGGAGGTGACATGAATTATACAAATGAATTTATTAAAAAAGACATTGCTAATTATACAGTTGTTCAATGCCCTACCAGAGAAAAAAGAAGGAGGACTTCTAACAAAAATGTTGAGAAACGAGTTGGAATCACTACATCATTTTGGGTCTATGGCCACGGTTTTTTTGGTCACGGTATAAAACCGTGATCATAGACCCTCTATGGTCACTGTAACACCCTAATTATCCTAAAAGCCTTACCTCGCGTCATAAAGCAAAGGTTAATCAAAGGTTACGAGAGTCCTAAGCTTATACATAAGACATATAGAAGGAGTTTATAATATTTAGGAGCCCGATTAAGGAATATAGCTCAAAACAGGATTTCAAAAGCGCAAAACGTACTAACGAAGCTACTAACTTGAAGCATAAGAAGCAAGTGTAGAATAACCAAACATCATAGTATAATAGTATAATATCATAAGACGCTAGCCACAACTCACGGAGTTTAAGCTGACTAGCCATAAACGGACCATGTATGGAACCAGATAGTAAAAACAGCTTATACAAATGTTGTTCTCTCAAATACACGCCACTAGGCAAAACAAAGTACAAAAGTGAGAGACATATTCAAAATACATCAAAGACTCAAAAGAAGTATCTGGATCCTCTGCTTCTGCCACAACCAGACAACTCACCGAGGTGGGTTGCGACTTGCATCTGAAAAAAAATACAACAAGAATATGTGTAAGACCCAGAATCTTTGAAAAGTCTTATTATGATCAAGTCTCAAATCCTACAGTTATTTATAGCCTTAATTTCATAGATTATTTTGTTAAAGATAATTAAGGCAAGTTTTGATTTATTGGATTTGAGATAAGTTGTAATTATTATCCAATTTTATAATTATTGGATTATTTTCTATATTTAAAGTATAAGGTTGATAGTTATGAAATAATATGGATTTTACATGATTTTGATTAAATGAATAATATTTTAAATATTATTACTACTATTTTGGAAAATGAAGAAATTAAGTATATTATTTCTAATTTTTAGATTTAGGCATTTTATTAAAAATAATTTGTAAAACGGAGGAACAAATAGTATTTCTATACATTAATTTTGTTGGATTAGAATTTATTTCTAATTTCTATATTATCCATATTTTAAGTGAAATTACCAAAATGCCCTGACCCTAATTTTCGAAAATGAAACCCTAAGGCCTCCATCCTAGCAGCCGAAACCCCACATGTCTTCCCTTTTCACCCACGGAGCAACACCCATGGTTTCCCTTCTTCCTCAAACCAACACACCCAGCCGCAGCAGCAGATCATTCCCCATTTCCCCAATAGATCGCAACACTCATGGCTTCCCATTGCCATGAAAGAAACCGACACAGAAGCAAAGAGGGAGAGTGTGAGTCACGGCGGAGGAGAGGAGGAGGGCTCTCACCGTCGCGCCGCCACTGTGCCATGGAGAAGAGAAAAACTCGTGCCGCTTTCGCCACTGTTGATCCATCGAAGCTGGCGCGGGAGAAGAGGAGGGTAGGGGTGCTGTCTTGCGCCGTCGCCGTCGTGCCTGGGAGCTGCGGCTGCAAGCTCACGGTGCCGTCGTCGCCTTGCCGTCGCGGAGGGGAAAGCTCAGGAGAGAGAGAGATTGAGAGGGAGACAGAGAGCCCGAGAGCCAAAGAAGGGGAGGAAGGCTGCTGTCACCGCCGTTGTTGGGCTGCTGTCGCCGTTCCTCCAGAATCGCCACCGTTGGGTCGCTGTGAAGAAGGTTCCGCTGCTGCGATGCCGCTGCTACCGTGGCTGTCGCAGTGTTCACCGCGTTCTTGGTCACCGCCGGCTGTTCTGATGCTGTCAAGGGGTTCAGGTCGCCGCCGGTGTCGCTGCCGGAGAAGGGAGCTACGTCTCCGTGATTTTGACCGCTAAGGGTGGTTCTGTGACTTCTGGAATTACCGCCGGAGCTTCTGGCTGTTTTGTCATCGCCGGAAAAGGCTATCGGTATGGGTTTTATGTTGGTTCTCCCTTCCGTTGAGTTTTTTGGGAACCTCATTGTCGCTGCATATGGTTCAGGTCATCGCTGCCGCTTGAGGTGGCTACCGGGCTGCCGCCGAACCGGTTCGGAGGCCGCCACTGTTCCGGTTCAGCCGCTCCTTCGTTCGGTAAGCGTTTCGGTTTGAAAGCCCTTTTGTTATTATTCTGTTATCTCACGCTGAGGTTTGTGGCGTTAATTGCTATACGATTGAGTTTCGGTTGTTGTATGTTGCGATTAGAGTTGTTGAGACTGTTGCGAAAATGGCTTGGAACCGAGGTTTTGGTTGCCGGGATTTCGATTGTTGATTTCGGGTTGAGGCGGAAAGGACTTGATGAAGCGTTTGGGTTATGGAATTTGTGTTTTGAGGTAGGGGCGCTTTCCAAAAACTATATTTTATGTATTGGAATTATTACATATGGATACTGATGTGAGATATTGTGTATTTAGTGATTGTATCTGCCTTATGTATTATTTGATTGACTCGAATGATTATGGATGTTGGTTTGGCTGAATTGTTGTGCGGCTTGTGAAATGTAATGTTTGAAGTTGATTCTTTAAAGATTTGAATCCGAGTTTAATTCGTTGAGGATTGATTTGATTTGAGTTAATTATTTTGATGATTTGAAAAGTCGAATGCACTTTTGAGTTCAGCCTGGTTTACTTTAATTGACTTGGTTTGGACAAATGATTTATTACTGAGCTGTTTCTTTAAGGCCTTGGGAATGAGTTAAAACGGTTGATATTGAGTTGATTTTGAAATGATTTCCTTGAGATACGCCACTGAGGCGATCGTTGGATTTAGCTTGCTTTAAATTGATTTTTGGTTTTGAGCTGCTGAAAAGGAATGAGAAATGGTTTAGTTGGGACTCGAACCGGGTGGCAAAAGTCCAAGTTTTAGGGGAGGTGCTGCCGAAATTTCAGCAAAATCCTAGTCTTGTTTGAAAATTTATTTAAAAAGGGTTAGATTTGAGAAATTGTATTATTTGATTTATTAAGAAGATATTTATGTTTTCAAGCTTAATTACTTGATGAACCTCATACGTTGAGTTTGGCTTATTTAAAACTGAACTATTGTTACCGTTTGAATCACTGAAGGAAAGAATGATGCTTTAATATTGATTTCAATATAAAATGGAGTTTTTAGTGATTTTTAAAGGAACCTAGACTTTTGATTGAGTAATCAAGTTTGAGGCATTTTGGAAGAGTTGAAAAAATGGGTTCCAAAAAGAAATCTGAAAGCGGTTTGATTCAAATGAACCGGTTCCGTTTCAATGAGTTGATTTTTGGACCGGGTTGGAACTTGTGATTTTGTATGGTTCGATTTCAGAATAAATTCAGTTTTATTTACTTGAACCGAGAATTTATGATTTTAAGAGTTTCAATGAATTTTAAGGAATTGATATAGGTTGACCTTCCCTAAAGACTTGGGACTCTGCTGAGAAACTTTTGTTATAAAATCCCATTGTTAGATGGGTGATTTTGAATGCTTTGAAATAATCCTTAACTTGCCATGGTTTGGAAGTTTGGAAATAGAATGCCGAGAGTGGCTCTGTTTTAAAAAGGGAACTCACTTTGAGTAAATTTGGCTTATGAGCCTGAGATGACTTGAGAAACGAGATTTCTAAAACCAAGGCTGAAAAGAGTTGAAACTTGATTTCAAAGTGAAATGAATTGAGAAAATGATTTATGGCTTAAATGCCGATTTCATAATTTGATGATTTTGAATGTGGAAGTGCTGTTTTGTTGTGAGCCGGAATGGCTTTGAATGATATGAATATTGGCTGGTTCTGGATTGAACCGTGAGCCGGAATGGCTGTGTGTGATTATTAATATTGGCTGGTTCTGGATTGAACCGTGAGCCGGATGGCTGAGATGGATGTTGATCCATGATTGAGAATGAAAGCATTTATGCTGAGATATTGATAAGTTGTGATGTTTGCACTTCCACTATCGGAGATGAGGGTTTCCCTGGGTAGTAGCAGTGGCTAGCCACCACGTGCTCCAGGTTGAGACTTGATACTCTGTTGACCCTATGTCGTAAGTGTGGCCGGGCACTGTGAAAGTCCCGGATGAGCTCGCCCCCGAAATATTCACCAGTGAGGGTGATGGATATGGATCATGTTTATGATCAAGTTTATGATGAGTATAACTCGAGTTGGGGATGCGCGACAGAGGGACAGTCCAATGGTTAGCTACCAGGACTTGTCGGGTTGGCTCTATAACCGACAGATGATATCATCAGCCACTAGGGACAGGCATGCATCATATGCATCTATGTGACATTGTTTGGGTATGCATATTGTACTTGGTTTGCCTATGTGATTAACTGCTAATTGTTCTACTTGCAATAACTGTTTGTTTGTGTTTGCATCTTCCTACTTGTGTTTGCATCTGGAACCCTGTTGGATTGTAGTGGATTGGTTGTGGTTGGATTGTTTGGGCCTAGGGCCGTGGTTGAATGAGATGGACCGATAGATGATTTCGGTTTTGTGGTTCTGGTTTGGAATAATATATGAAAGGTTATTTTGGTTTAGTATAGATAAACCTTTTTGAAATGCTTTGATGTTTGAGAATTGAACAGTTCCTCTTTCAAAAAAGATTTCTGACTTTACTTTATTTGTAAACTGTTGTTTTTGAAAAGAGGCATAAGATGGTTATTAATCACTAGTACGGTTTATCTTCATGTATCCTATTACGGTAATTCCCAAAAACCCTCTACTGAGAACCCTTTCGAGGATGATGTTCTCACCCCTTACATTTTTCCCCTTTCAGGATTTGGGCGCAGAAGTTATGAAGAGTTTAATTATTTGTTATTGAGTTGCTCTGTAGTGCTTTAGATTATTATTTTTGTACCCTCGCCTTTATCTTGATATATTCTATAAGAGGGATAGGAATTGTATTGGTTAATGTTTGTAATATTACTTATATATATGTATGTAAATATATATGGTTGTATCTTTTAAGAGTTTTTGTAAGTTGTATGGTATCTATTGATGTACTTGGTCGAACGAAAGTATTTTGGGAGTGGTATTGCGTTTTTAAAGTTTTAAACAGGCTCATATTTTAATATTAAATAGTATAAGTGTCGTCGTAATGTCCGAGCTATCAGAGTTGCGCAGTCAGAAGCGTGAGCTTTGGTAGTTAGGGTGTTACAATATGGTATGAGAACCGGAGGTTCTCAGTATGGTAACAGTTCACAGTGATGTAGGATATAAGACCCCAGGACGCTAAAGGCAATCCTAGACTCCATATCCATCACAAGATTCAAGCTTAAAGCATTCTAAAACAGGTAAGTATAATATGTAATTCCTTAACACAACTTAACCATAGTACCGTAATAGGGTAAACTATCTTAGGGAATTTCTACTCTATTTAAACACTGCTGTTCCACAGCCTTCACCACCCGATCCTCCAAGCGATCCCATCGCCACTGCCTTCCGAACCACCTCAATCCAAGTGAAAACACAAGTATATACAATACAAGTAAAACACAAGTAGAAGTATATAAGGCAATTAAGTCAAATAGCAGGTAAACATGTTATTCAATTAGGCAAGCCTTTGCAAGTAATCAAAACATACAAACAGATAGAAAATGCATATGATGAATGCCTGCCCTACTGGCTGTGATATCATATTGTCGATTTAACTTTCAACCCGACACATCTCCATGGAGACGTCGTCCTTCGGATTTTCGTATATTGGAACCCCCGAGATATAGTGCCCGGATCACTGTCCAAGTACCGGCGCCTGCACGCCTTATAGATCCGAAGGGATGTGAGCGGGATCTCTTGCCTCCGTCCTCACATCTAAGCACAAGCGGGATTAACCACCGTCCTTACACCGCCGCTACCTCGACAGGCGGGATTAATCACCGTCCCTGCCGGGCGCATAGCGTCTCATAATCACAGTAAAAGCAACATATAAGTAGTTTTAGAAAACACTTTCAGTACACATAGATCCATCATCTCAATCCGAGTCCTCGACTCATCTCAACCACTGTCCATCCATAACTCAGTTTCCAAATATCAAAGTTCATCATTCCTCATCTCATGTATCAATCATCCTCCACCTAACGTCAAACCATTCTCAGTACACCAGAAACCTAGGCCTCCGTTTTCTAATATATCATAAAATCATGTACTAGAACCCTTAATTTATGTACCATGTTCTAATACTCAAAACTAGGCCCAAAAATCTTAAAATGGTGTTATAGAAGCTTACAACCTTGTTGGGGAAGTAGAATAGTTGAAAACAAAGCAAAATTTGAAGAACAGGGTGTGTGCGTCCGCACAGGGGTGTGCGTGCGCACGCCCAGGAAATTTTTAAAGGTGTGCGTACGCACAGGTATCAAAACATAAAAGGGTCTGTTCACTCGCACAACCTGTGTGAGTGCCCCCAACAGACTGGCCTCCCCAACGTGTGCGTGCGCACAGGTCTGTGCGTATGCACAGGTTGCAAATTTTCCTTTGTTGTGCGCGCGCACAAGCTGCGCCAACGCTGCAGGCCTGCCTCTGCGTGTGCAGACGCACAGGTCTGTGCGTGCGCACAGGTCACCATTTATGCAGAGTGTGCGTGGGCACAAGGGTGTGTGTGCGCACACACCAGAATACTCAAAATTCTGTAACGTTGCAAAATTTTTAGATTTTCAACACCAATTTTGAATGATCATAACTTCCTCTACAAAATTCCAAATTTCACAAACTTTATACCGATTTAAAGGGTTTTCAGAGATCTTTAATTCTAAGTAAATTTCAACCAATTTTGAAAATTGAGGCAAAAGTTATGATTGGACAAAGTTTACCAAAATTTCACTTTTACCCAAAATCACAATTTTCACAATTCCTTCATAAAACACACCCAAACCAACCCAAACCACTCCAAAATTCTAATTCTAATCAAATTCAACACTCTATGGCAAATTACACCAAACATACCACATTTTTCTTTATCCACAACATCAATATCAATATATCTCATATATCTAACTTCATTAACAATTTTCCAACTATATTACCCATAGATCGACACCAATATCACATTTATCAACATAATCCACTACTCAACTTCATAAATCATGCATTCTCAACATATCACTATAAATCTTCATTATCAACTCAAAATTTGTCATTTCATCAAACGTCATCATACAACCACAACCAACAATTCAACAACCATTTAAATCCAATCCTATCCTATGGGTCACTAGCCTAATTGTCCATGAATATTATATACTACATAGAAAAAACTGAAACCATACCTTGGCCGATCCCCAATATGAACCAAATGAGCTTTCAACCAAAATCCAACCACCAAGGTAACTCCAACAAGCACCAACAAGCTCCAAACTCACAATAATCAAGCTATATACATATAAATTACCACAAAATCAACCTAGGGCTCAACATAAACATAATTTCACAAGATATCAAAGCCTCTTACCTTTTCCAACAAATTTGGATGGCAAAATCCAAAGCTAAGCAAGGATTAGAGTGAGCCGAAACACCAAGAATCACAAGAACTCACTTAGCCATAAACCCTAGGTACCCGAAATTTTGGAGATCAGAACTGGAGAGATTTCGAACTTACCTCTAGAGTTTCTTGGATGGGTTTTGTAGAGCTCTTTGCAAGGAACGCGTAGCCACTGACGGCACGCAAATCGAAGCTCTCTAGCTCAAGATATGAGCCTGGGAAGATTGAGGTGAAATAGATTTTCTTCTTCCTCTTCCCCCTTTCTCAATTTCTGAAGTGTGTGTGTGTGTTTATGAGGCTAGGGTTCATTAAATGAACCTTTATATATGTTGGACTTGGGTCCAACTTGGGCCCGGTTCAACTCGTTAGCGTTTTTAGCCCGTTTGGCCCAACTTCATGCCAAACCTTTAAAATTAATGCTCGATTTTCTGTTTCTAATATTTTCTAAGATTTTTGACTGTTTTAACTTTTTTTTGTGCAGCACCGGGCAAACTTGAACCGGTTCAACCAGCTCACCGCCGGTTCGCAGTTTTTTACGATTTTTTTGCAAAAAGCGCATTTTCTGACTCGGAACGACCCACACTGAGTCCAAAAATGATGTTTAAAAACCTCAAATTCTCACTCTAACTTTTCGGAATCAAATTTGGGCAATATAACCACTTAATTAACCGGTTCGATTTATTGCGGTTCTTATAGTCACGGTTTTTTAGGGTGACAAAAAAAAGCTATGGTCAAGGTTTTTTTGGAAAGGGTGACCATAGAGTACCTATGGTCACGGTTTTTTAAAAAAGGGTAGCCTAAAGGGGTCTATGGTCACAGTTTTGAGGGGTGACCTAAAGGGGTCTATGGTCACGGTTTTTTACAATAACCAAAAAGGGTCTATGGTCACGATTTTTAAAAAAAATGTGACCTAAAAGGGTCTATGGTCACCGAAAATTCGAACTTATCAAAGAAGATGGAGTTCGAATTTTGCATTAAGGAATAGTGTTAGTCCATAAATAGAAGGATGTGAGAAGAGGGGAAGTAATTTTCGAAAATCAAGTAAAAGATTTTGAAAACATTTTGAAAAACACTAATTGATTTTCGAAAATAAAAGTGGGAAAGAAATCAAGTGATTTTTGAAAAAGAATTTGAAATTAGAAATCAAAAAGATTTGATTGAAAGTTATTTTGAAAACGATGTGGTTAAGAAGATATGATTGGTTTTAAAAAGATGTGATTGAGAAGATATGATTTGAAAAACATTTTTAAAAATTTGATTTTGAAAATTAATGACTTGGCAATCAAGAAAAGATATGATTCAAACATTAAACCTTTCTCAACAGAAAAGGCAACATACTTGAAATGTTGAATCAAATCATTAATTGATAGCAAGTATCTTTGAAAATAGAAAGAAATTGAATTTGAAAAAGATTTGATTGAAAAGATATGATTTGAAAAAGATTTGATTTTGAAAAGATTTTGAAAACTTGAAAAAAATTTGCATTGAAAACAAAATCTTCCCTCTTGTGCCATCCTGGCGTTAAACGCCCAGAATGGTGCACATTCTGGCGTTTAACGCCCAAAACTCTACCCTTTTGGGCGTTAAACGCCCAACCAGGCACCCTGGCTGGCGTTTAAACGCCAGTCTGTCCTTCTTCACTGGGCGTTTTGAACGCCCAGCTTTTTCTGTATAATTCCTCTGCTGTATGTTCTGAATCTTCAATTCTCTGTACTATTGACTTGAAAAGACACAAATTAAAAATATTTTTGGATTTTTAATAGTCAAAATGCAACTAAAATCAAATAATAATGCATGCAAGACACCAAACTTAGCAGTTTGTATACTGCTGACACTAACAATGAGAATACATATGAGGCATATAAACACTCAAGTCAATAGAATTCAAAGGTTAGAGCAATGAAATCATCAAGAACAACTTGAAGATTAATGAAGACACATGCATGAATGCAAAAGGAGCAGAAACATGCAATTGACACCAAACTTAAAATGAGACTTTAGACTCAAACAAGAAATATTTTTGGATTTTTTCGAAAATTAAGTGGAAAAAGAAAATAAAGGTATCAAAATTCTTAATGAGAATTCCAGGAATCATGCAATGTTAGTCTAAAGCTTTAGTCTAAAGAAATTAGACATGTCTAGCCAAGCTTCAGCAGAACATTGCATTCAAGAGCTAAATTGATGAAGATCAATCAGCTTTGGTGATGATAAGAATATCACCTTGAAACACTAGAATTCATTCTTAAGAACTCTGAAGAAAAATACCTAATCTAAGCAACAAGATGAACCGTCAGTTGTCCATACTCGAACAATCCCCGGCAACGGCGCCAAAAACTTGGTATGCGAAATTGTGATCAATACTTTTCACAACACAAATAATCCCCGGTGATGAATCCAAAAACTTGGTGTTCAATACCATGGCATAAACACAACTTCGCACAACTAACCAGCAAGTGTACTGGGTCGTCCAAGTAATAAACCTTACGCGAGTAAGGGTCGATCCCACAGAGATTGTTGGTATGAAGCAAGCTATGGTCACCTTGTAAATCTTAGTCAGGCAGACTCAAATGGATATGAATGATGATATACGAATAAAACATAAAGATAAAGATAGAGATATTTATGTAATTCATTGGTAGGAATTTCAGATAAGCGTATGAAGATGCTTGTCCCTTCCGTCTCTCTGCTTTCCTACTGTCTTCATCCAATCCTTCTTACTCCTTTCCATGGCAAGCTTATGCAAGGGTTTCACCGTTGTCAGTGGCTACCTCCCATCCTCTCAGTGGAAATGTTCAACGCACCCTGTCACGGCACGGCTATCCATCTGTCGATTCTCAATCAGGCCGGAATAGAATCCAGTGATTCTTTTGCGTCTGTCACTAACGCCCCGCCCTCAGGAGTTTGAAGCTCGTCACAGTCATTCAATCATTGAATCCTACTCAGAATACCACAGACAAGGTTAGACCTTCCGGATTCTCTTGAATGCCGCCATCAGTTCTAGCCTATACCACGAAGACTCTGATCTCACGGAATGGCTGGCTCGGTTGTCAGGCGAGCACTCGGTTGTCAGGCGATCAACCATGCATCGTGTATCAGGAATCCAAGAGATATTCACCCAATCTAAGGTAGAACGGAGGTGGTTGTCAGGCACACGTTCATAGGTGAGAATGATGATGAGTGTCACGGATCATCACATTCATCAAGTTGAAGAACAAGTGATATCTTGGAACAAGAACAAGCGGAATTGAATAGAAGAACAATAGTAATTGCATTAATACTCGAGGTACAGCAGAGCTCCACACCTTAATCTATGGTGTGTAGAAACTCCACCGTTGAAAATACATAAGAACAAGGTCTAGGCATGGCCGAATGGCCAGCCTCCCAAAGAGAGTTCAATCATAAAAACATGATCAAAAGCCCTAAATACAATAGTAAAAGGTCCTATATATAGAGAACTAGTAGCCTAGGGTGTACAGAGATGAGTAAATGACATAAAAATCCACTTCCGGACCCACTTGGTGTGTGCTTGGGCTGAGTATTGAAGCATTTTCGTGTAGAGACTCTTCTTGGAGTTAAACGCCAGCTTTTATGCCAGTTTGGGCGTTTAACTCCCATTCTTGTGCCAGTTCCGGCGTTTAACGCTGGGAATTCTGAGGGTGACTTTGAACGCCGGTTTGGGCCATCAAATCTTGGGCAAAGTATAAACTATCATATATTGCTGGAAAGCCCAGGATGTCTACTTTCCAACGCCGTTGAGAGCGCGCCAATTGAGCTTCTGTAGCCCCAAAAAATCCGCTTCGAGTGCAGGGAGGTCAGAGTCTAACAACATCTGCAGTCCTTTTCAGTCTCTGAATCAGACTTTTGCTCAGGTCCCTCAATTTCAGCCAGAAAATACCTGAAATCACAGAAAAACACACAAACTCATAATAAAGTCCAGAAAAGTGAATTTTAACTAAAAACTAATAAAAATATACTAAAAACTAACTAGATCATACTAAAAACATACTAAAAACAATGCCAAAAAGCGTACAAATTATCCGCTCATCACAACACCAAACTTAAATTGTTGCTTGTCCTCAAGCAACTGAAAATCAAACAAGATAAAAAGAAGAGAATATGCAATGAATTCCAAAAACATCTATGAAGATCAGTATTAATTAGATGAGCGGGGCTTTTAGCTTTTTGCCTCTGAACAGTTTTGGCATCTCACTCTATCCTTTGAAATTCAGAATGATTGGCTTCTTGAGGAACTCAGAATCCAGATAGTGTCATTGATTCTCCTAGTTAAGTATGATGATTCTTGAACACAGCTACTTATTGAGTCTTGGCCGTGGCCCAAAGCACTCTGTCTTCCAGTATTACCACCGGATACATACATGCCACAGACACATAATTGGGTGAACCTTTTCAGATTGTGACTCAGCTTTACTAGAGTCCCCAATTAGAGGTGTCCAGGGTTCTTAAGCACACTCTTTTTGCCTTGGATCACAACTTTATTTCTTTCTTTTTCTTTCTTTTTTTTCGAATTTTTTTCTTTTTCTTTCTCTCTTTTTTTTTTCGAATATTTTTTTTCTCTTTTTTTTTGTATTCACTGCTTTTTCTTGCTTCAAGAATCATTTTTATGATTTTTTAGATCCTCAGTAACATGTCTCCTTTTCCATCATTCTTTCAAGAGCCAACATTCATGAACCACAAATTCAAAAGACATATGCACTGTTTAAGCATTCATTCAAGGACATTTTTCATTCAAGTAATGCCACCACATCAAAATAATTAAACTGTTATAAAATTCAAAATTCATGCAATTCTTCTCTTTTTCAATTAAGAACATTTTTCATTCAAGAGAGGTGATGGATTCATAGGACATTCATAACTTTAAGGCATAGACACTAAGACACTAATGATCACAAGACACAAACATAGATAAACATAAGCACTAAAATTCGAAAAAACAGAAAAATAAAGAACAAGGAAATTAAAGAACGGGTCCACCTTAGTGATGGCGGCTTGTTCTTCCTCTTGAAGATCTTATGGAGTGCTTGAGCTCCTCAATGTCTCTTCCTTGTCTTTGTTGCTCCTCTCTTAGTTGTCCCATGTTGGAACTCAATTCTCCTAGGGAGGTGTTTAGTTGCTCCCAATAGTTTTGTGGAGGAAAGTGCATCCCTTGAGGCATCTCAGGGATTTGATGATGAGAGGGGTCTCTTGTTTGCTCCATCCTCTTCTTAGTGATGGGCTTGTCCTCATCAATGGGGATGTCTCCCTCTATGTCAACTCCAACTGAATAACAGAGGTGACAAATGAGATGAGGAAAGGCTAACCTTGCCAAGGTAGAGGACTTGTCCGCCACCTTATAAAGTTCTTGGGATATCACCTCATGAACTTCTATTTCTTCTCCAATCATGATGCTATGAATCATGATAGCCCGGTCTATAGTAACTTCGGACCGGTTGCTAGTGGGAATGATTGAGCGTTGGATAAACTCCAACCATCCTCTAGCCACGGGTTTGAGGTCATGCCTTCTCAGTTGAACCGGCTTCCCTCTTGAATCTCTCTTCCATTGGGCGCCCTCTTCACATATGACTGTGAGGACTTGGTCCAACCTTTGATCAAAGTTGACCCTTCTAGTGTAAGGATGTTCATCTCCTTGCATCATGGGCAAGTTGAATGCCAACCTTACATTTTCCGGACTCAAATGGATATATTTCCCCCGAACCATAGTAAGCCAATTCTTTGGATCCGGGTTCACACTTTGGTCATGGTTCTTGGTGATCCATGCATTGGCATAGAACTCTTGAACCATTAAGATTCTGACTTGTTGGATGGGGTTGGTAAGAACTTCCCAACCTCTTCTTCGGATCTCATGTCAGATCTCCGGATATTCACTCTTTTTGAGTGAAAGAGGGACCTCGGGGATCACCTTCTTCAAGGCCACAACTTCATAGAAGTGGTCTTGATGCACCCTTGAGATGAATCTTTCCATCTCCCATGACTCGGAGGTGGAAGCTTTTGCCTTCCCTTTCCTCTTTCTAGAGGTTTCTCCGGCCTTGGATGCCATAAATGGTTATGGAAAAACAAAAAGCAATGCTTTTACCACACCAAACTTAAAAGGTTTGCTCGTCCTCGAGCAAAAGAAGAAAGAAGAGAGTAGAAAAAGAAGAAATGAGGAAGAAGGGAATGGCTTTGTGTTCGGCCAAAAAGGGGGTGAAGTGGTGGTTTGGTTGTGTGAAAATGAAGGAGTGAAGATGGGTTTATATAGGAGTGGGGGGTGGCTCATGGTACGGTCATGTATGGGTGGGTTTGGGAGGGAAAGTGGTTTGAATTTGAAGGGTGAGGTAGGTGGGGTTTTATGAAGGATGGATGTGAGTGGTGAAGAGAAAGATGGGATTTGATAGGTGAAGGGTTTTTGGGGAAGAGGTGTTGAGGTGATTGGTGAATGGGTGAAGAAGAGAGAGAGTGGTGGGGTAGGTGGGATCCTGTGGGGTCCACAGATCCTGAGGTGTCAAGGAAAAGTCATCCCTGTACCAAGTGGCAAGCAAAAATGCATTTTGAGCCAATTCTGGCGTTAAACGCCGGGCTGGTGCCCATTTCTGGCGTTTAACGCCAAATGCTTGCCCTTTTCTGGCGTTTAACGCCAGTCTGGTGCCCCTTTCTGGCGTTAAACGCCCAGAATGGTGCCAGACTGGGCGTTAAACGCCCAACAGCTAGCCTTATTGGCGTTTAAACGCCAGTACACTCTCCTCCAGGGTGTGCTGTTTTTCTTTCTATTTTTCATTCTGTTTTTGCTTTTTCAATTGATTTTGTGACTTCTCATGATCATCAACCTACAAAAGAACATAAAATAACAAAGGAAAATAGATAAAATATAACATTGGGTTGCCTCCCAACAAGCGCTTCTTTAATGTCAGTAGCTTGACAGAGGGCTCTCATGGAGCCTCAGAAATACTCAGAGCAATGTTGGAATCTCCCAACACCAAACTTAGAGTTTGAATGTGGGGGTTCAACACCAAACTTAGAAGTTGGTTGTGGCCTCCCAACACCAAACTTAGAGTTTGACTGTGGGGGCTCTGTGTGGCTCTGTTTTGAGAGAAGCTCTTCATGCTTCCTCTCCATGATGACAGAGGGATATCCTTGAGCCTTAAACACAAAGGATTCTTCATTCACTTGAATGATCAATTCTCCTCTATCAACATCAATCACAGCCCTTGCTGTGGCTAGGAAGGGTCTGCCAAGGATGATGGATTCATCCATGCACTTCCCAGTCTCTAGGACTATGAAATCAGCAGGGATGTAATGGTCTTCAACTTTTACCAGAACATCCTCTACAAGTCCATAGGCTTGTTTTCTTGAATTGTCTGCCATTTCTAGTGAGATTTTTGCAGCTTGCACCTCAAAGATCCCTAACTTCTCCATTACAGAGAGAGGCATGAGGTTTACACTTGACCCTAAGTCACACAAGGCCTTCTTGAAGGTCATGGTGCCTATGGTACAAGGTATTGAAAACTTCCCAGGATCTTGTCTCTTTTGAGGCAGTTTCTGCCTAGACAAGTCATCCAGTTCCTTGGTGAGCAAAGGGGGTTCATCTTCCCAAGTCTCATTCCCAAATAACTTGTCATTTAGCTTCATGATTGCTCCAAGGTATTTAGAAACTTGCTCTTCAGTGACATACTCATCCTCTTCAGAGGAAGAATACTCATCAGAGCTCATGAATGGCAGAAGTAAGTCCAATGGAACCTCTATGGTCTCATTTTGAGCCTCAGATTCCCATGGTTCCTCATTGGGGGACTCATTGGAGGCCAGTGGACGTCCATTGAGGTCTTCCTCAGTGGCATTCACTGCCTCTTCCTCCTCTCCAAATTCGGCCATGTTGATGGCTTTGCACTCTCCTTTTGGATTTTCTTCTGTATTGCTTGGAAGAGTACTAGGAGGGAGTTCAGTAATTTTCTTGCTCAGCTGACCCACTTGTGCCTCCAAATTTCTAATGGAGGACCTTGTTTCAGTCATGAAACTTTGAGTGGTTTTGATTAGATCAGAGACCATGGTTGCTAAGTCAGAGGTATTATGCTTAGAACTCTCTGTCTGTTGCTGAGAAGATGATGGAAAAGGCTTGCTATTGCTAAACCTGTTTCTTCCACCATTATTGTTATTGAAACCTTGTTGAGGTCTCTGTTGATCCTTCCATGAGAGATTTGGATGATTTCTCCATGAAGAATTATAGGTGTTTCCATAGGGTTCTCCCATGTAATTCACCTCTTCTATTGAAGGGTTCTCAGGATCATAAGCTTCTTCTTCAGATGAAGCTTCTTTAGTACTGCTTGGTGCATTTTGCATTCCAGACAGACTTTGAGAAATCATATTGACTTGTTGAGTCAATATTTTATTCTGAGCCAGTATGGCATTCAGAGTGTCAATCTCAAGAACTCCTTTCTTCTGATTGGTCCCATTGTTCACAGGATTCCTTTCAGAAGTGTACATGAATTGGTTATTTGCAACCATTTCAATCAGCTCTTGAGCTTCTGTAGGCGTCTTCTTCAGATGAAGAGATCCTCCAGCAGAGCTATCCAAAGACATCTTGGATATTTCAGAGAGACCATCATAGAAAATTCCAATGATGCTCCATTCAGAAAGCATATCAGTGGGACACTTTCTGATTAATTGTTTGTACCTTTCCCAAGCTTCATAGAGGGACTCTCCTTCCTTCTGTCTGAAGGTTTGGACTTCCACTCTAAGCTTACTCAATTTTTGAGGTGGAAAGAATTTTGCCAAGAAGGCATTGACTAGCTTTTCCCAAGAGTTCAGGCTTTCTTTAGGTTGTGAGTGCAACCATATTCTAGCTCTGTCTCTTACAGCAAAAGGGAATAGCATAAGTCTGTAGACCTCAGGGTCAACCCCATTAGTCTTGACAGTGTCACAGATTTGCAAGAACTCAGCTAAAAACTGATGAGGATCTTCCAATGGAAGTCCATGGAACTTGCAATTCTGTTGCATTAGAGAAACTAATTGAGGCTTAAGCTCAAAGTTGTTTGCTCCAATGGCAGGGATAGAGATGCTTCTCCCATAGAAGTCGGGAGTAGGTGCAGTAAAGTCACCCAGCACCTTCCTTGCATTGTTGGCATTGTTGTTGTTTTCGGCTGCCATGGGTTCTTCTTCTTTGAAGATTTCTGTTAGGTCCTCTACAGAGAGTTGTGCCTTGGCTTCTCTTAGCTTTCGCTTCAAGGTCCTTTCAGGTTCAGGATCAGCCTCAACAAGAATGCTTTTGTCCTTGCTCCTGCTCATAAGAAAGAGAAGAGAACAAGAAAATGTGGAATCCTCTATGTCACAGTATAGAGATTCCTTGAGGTGTCAGAGGAAAAGAAAAATAGAAGGCAGAAGTAGAAAATTCGAACTTATCAAAGAAGATGGAGTTCGAATTTTGCATTAAGGAATAGTGTTAGTCCATAAATAGAAGGATGTGAGAAGAGGGGAAGTAATTTTCGAAAATCAAGTAAAAGATTTTGAAAACATTTTGAAAAACACTAATTGATTTTCGAAAATAAAAGTGGGAAAGAAATCAAGTGATTTTTGAAAAAGAATTTGAAATTAGAAATCAAAAAGATTTGATTGAAAGTTATTTTGAAAAAGATGTGGTTAAGAAGATATGATTGGTTTTAAAAAGATGTGATTGAGAAGATATGATTTGAAAAACATTTTTAAAAATTTGATTTTGAAAATTAATGACTTGGCTATCAAGAAACGATATGATTCAAACATTAAACCTTTCTCAACAGAAAAGGCAACATACTTGAAATGTTGAATCAAATCATTAATTGATAGCAAGTATCTTTGAAAATAGAAAGAAATTGAATTTGAAAAAGATTTGATTGAAAAGATATGATTTGAAAAAGATTTGATTTTGAAAAGATTTTGAAAACTTGAAAAAAATTTGCATTGAAAACAAAATCTTCCCTCTTGTGCCATCCTGGCGTTAAACGCCCAGAATGGTGCACATTCTGGTGTTTAACACCCAAAACTCTACCCTTTTGGGCGTTAAATGCCCAACCAGGCACCCTGGCTGGCATTTAAACGCCAGTCTGTCCTTCTTCACTGGGCGTTTTGAACGCCCAGCTTTTTCTGTATAATTCCTCTGCTGTATGTTCTGAATCTTCAATTCTATGTATTATTGACTTGAAAAGACACAAATTAAAAATATTTTTGGATTTTTAATAGTCAAAATGCAACTAAAATCAAATAATAATGCATGCAAGACACCAAACTTAGCAGTTTGTATACTGCTGACACTAACAATGAGAATACATATGAGGCATATAAACACTCAAGTCAATAGAATTCAAAGATTAGAGCAATGAAATCATCAAGAACAACTTGAAGATTAATGAAGACACATGCATGAATGCAAAAGGAGCAGAAACATGCAATTGACACCAAACTTAAAATGAGACTTTAGACTCAAACAAGAAATATTTTTGGATTTTTTTGAAAATTAAGTGGAAAAAGAAAATAAAGGTATCAAAATTCTTAATGAGAATTCCAGGAATCATGCAATGTTAGTCTAAAGCTTTAGTCTAAAGAAATTAGACATGTCTAGCCAAGCTTCAGCAGAACATTGCATTCAAGAGCTAAATTGATGAAGATCAATCAGCTTTGGTGATGATAAGAATATCACCTTGAAACATGATGAGCGGATAATTTATACGCTTTTTGGCATTGTTTTTAGTATGTTTTTAGTATAATCTAGTTAGTTTTTAGTATATTTTTATTAGTTTTTAGTTAAAATTCACTTTTCTGGACTTTACTATGAGTTTGTGTGTTTTTCTGTGATGCAGGTATTTTTTGGCTGAAATTGAGGGTTCTGAGCAAAAATCTGATTCAGAGACTGAAAAGGACTGCAGATGTTGTTGGATTCTGACCTCCCTGCACTCGAAGTGGATTTTCTGAAGCTACAGAAGCCCAATTGGCGCGCTCTCAACGGCATTGGAAAGTAGACATCCTGGGCTTTCCAGCAATGTATAATAGTCCATACTTTGCCCGAGATTTGATGGCCCAAACCGGCGTGGCAAAACAGCCTCAGAAATTCCAGCGTTTAACGCTGGAACTGGCATAAAACTTGGAGTTAAACGCCCAAACTGGCATGAGAACTGGCGTTTAACTCCAGAAAACGTCTCTACACATAAAAGCTTCAATGCTCAGCCCAAGCACACACCAAGTGGACCCAGAAGTGGATTTTTACGTCATTTACTCATTTCTGTATACCCTAGGTTACTAGTTTACTATTAATAGGATCTTTGGACATTGTATCTGTACCTCATGACACTTTACACGTTTCCTTTGTGTATCTTCCACGGTATGAGTCTCTAAACCCCATGGTTGGGGGTGAGGAGCTCTGCTGTGTCTTGATGGATTAATGCAATTACTATTGTTTCTCATTCAATCATGCTTGCTTCCATTCTAAGATAATACTTGTTCTTAACCCGGATGAATGTGATGATCCGTGACAATCATCATCATTCTCAACTATGAACGTGTGCCTGACAACCACCTCCGTTCTACCTTAGATTAAGTAGTTATCTCTTGGATTCTTTAACTGGAATCTTCGTGGTATAAGCTAGAACTGATGGCGGCATTCAAGAGAATCCGGAAGGTCTAAACCTTGTCTGTGGTATTCTGAGTAGGATTCAATGATTGGATGACTGTGACGTGCTTCAAACTCCTAGCAGGCAGGGTGTTAGTGACAGACGCAAAAGAATCATTGGATTCTATTCCGGCCTGACCGAGAACCGACAGATGATTAGCCATGCTGTGACAGAGCATAGGAACATTTTCACTGAGAGGATGGGAGGTAGCCATTGACAACGGTGAAACCCTACATACAGCTTGCCATGGAAGGAGCCTTGCGTGTTTGAAGAAGAAGACAGTAGGAAAGCAGAGATTCAGAAGATGGAGCATCTCCAAAACCTTAACCTATTCTCCATTACTGCAAAACAAGTAATCATTTCATGTTCTTTTGTTCTTTTTCACAATCAATCCTGATAATTTCTGATATCCTGACTAAGATTTACAAGATAACCATAGCTTGCTTCAAGCCGACAATCTCCGTGGGATCGACCCTTGCTCACGCAAGGTATTACTTGGACGACCCAGTGCACTTGCTGGTTAGTTGTGCGGAGTTGCAAAAGTGTGATTGCAATTTCGTGCACCAAGTTTTTGGCGCTGTTGCCGGGAATTGTTCGAGTTTGGACAACTGACGGCTTATCTTGTTGCTTAGATTAGGACTATTTTGTTTTGTTGGTTTAGAGTCTTTTAGTTGAGTCTAGTTTCATATTTTAAGTTTGGTGTCAATTGCATGCTTTTGTTTTTCTTTTAATTTTCGAATTTGCATGTTTTTAGTCTCCTTTTGATCTTTAAAAATTCTAAGTTTGGTGTCCTCTTTCTGTTTTTCCTTAAAAAATTTTCGAAAATTAGTGTTTGATTTTCTAAAAATTTTAAGTTTGGTGTCATTTTGTTGTTTTTCTCTTTCCTCTTTTCAAAAATCAAATCTTTTTCATAAAAATTTTTCAATCATATCTTTTTAATTGCTCTTTTCAAAATCTTTTTAATTAACTAATTGATTCAGTTCTCAATTTGCTTTGATCTTATTTTCTTTTTGATTTTCGAATTTTTATCTTAATTTCCTTTTATTTTATTTTATTTTTTTTGTTTAATTCAAAAAAAATATAAAAAATAAATATATCTATTTACAATCCATTATGGATCTAAGTGGAATTGATCAGTCCAAAAGGACTCTGGGGTCATATGCTAACCCCATTACAGCTGCATATGGGAGTAGCATATGTACACCTCCCATCAAAGCAAGCAGCTTTGAGCTAAATCCTCAATTCATTATCATAGTGCAACAAAATTGCCAGTATTCCGGTCTTCCACAGGAAGAACCTACTGAGTTTCTGGCACAATTCTTACAAATTGCTGACACAGTACATGATAAAGAGGTGGATCAGGATGTCTACAGACTATTACTGTTTCCATTTGCTGTAAAAGATCAAGCTAAAAGGTGGTTAAATAACCAACCTACAGCAAGCATAAAGACATGGAAACAGTTATCAGACAAATTCCTGAATCACTTTTACCCTCCAAAGAGGATGACACAGCTAAGGCTGGACATCCAAGGCTTTAAACAAGAGGATAATGAATCCCTTTATAATTCCTGGGAGAGGTATAGAGGTATGCTAAGAAAATGCCCCTCCGAAATGTTTTCAGAGTGGGTACAGCTAGACATCTTCTACTATGGGCTCACAGAAAAAGCTCAGATGTCTTTAGATCACTCAGCTGGTGGATCTATCCACATGAGGAAGACAATTGAAGAAGCTCAAGAGCTTATAGACACTGTTGCTAGAAATCAATATTTGTACTCTAGCAATGAGTTCTCTCCAAAAGAGGAGGTCATGACAATAGTCACTGACACTAATCCTCAAGAACAGATGATTGAGCTTAATCAACAATTGCTCCTGATGACAGAACAATTAGCAGAATTTAAAGAGATGCTCTATGAAACTAAAGTTGCTAACAAGAACATAGAACTGCAGTTGAATCAAGCAAAACAGCAAATATCCAAACAAATAACAGAGGAATGTCAAGCAGTTCAACTGAGGAGTGGGAAGACACTGAATAACACTGCTCAAAAGAGCAAAAAGCCAAACAAGGAACAATTGACAGAGGATAACCAAGCCACTGTTCAAAATCCCTCTGAGGACAGTAAGAGCCCAGAGAGGAATGTTATTGGCGTTCAAACGCGAGAAAGGGAAGGGAAGCTGGCGTTAAACGCCCATTCCTTGCCCAGTTCTGGCGTTCAAACGCCAGAAAAGGGGGAAAAGTTGGCGTTAAACGCCCATTTTCCACCCAATCCTGGCGTTCATACGCCAAGGGATGATCAGACACCTGAGAGTGCTGACAGTAATCCCTCTAACAAGGCTTCTTCAACCACTTCTGTAAGGAATAAACCTGCAGCATCTAAGGAAAGCTGGCGTTACACGCCCATCCTGCACCCAGTCCTGGTGTTCAAATGCCAATGAGGAATTAGACACCTGAGAGTGCTGATAGTAACCCCTCTAAGAAGGCTTCTCCAACCACCTCTGTAGGGAATAAACCTGAAGCAACTAAGGTTGAAGAATATAAAGCCAAGATGCCTTATCCTCAAAAACTCCGCCAAGCGGAGCAGGATAAGCAATTTGCCCGCTTTGCAGACTATCTAAGGACTCTTGAAATAAAGATTCCGTTTGCAGAGGCACTTGAGCAAATACCTTCTTATGCTAAGTTCATGAAAGAAATCTTAAGTCATAAGAAGGATTGGAGAGAAACTGAAAAAGTGTTTCTCACTGAAGAATGCAGTGCAGTCATACTAAAGAGCTTACCTGAAAAGCTTCAAGATCCAGGAAGCTTTATGATACCATGCACATTAGAGGGTTCTTGCACCAAGATAGCCCTATGTGATCTTGGAGCAAGCATCAATCTAATACCTGCATCCACTATCAGAAGGCTTGGGTTGACTGGAGAAGTCAAACCAACCCGGATATGCCTCCAACTTGCTGATGGCTCCATTAAATATCCATCAGGCATAATAGAGGATATGATTGTCAAGGTTGGGCCATTCGCCTTTCCAACTGACTTTGTGGTGCTGGAAATGGAGGAGCACAAGAGTGCAACTCTTATTCTAGGAAGACCTTTCCTAGCAACTGGACGAACTCTCATTGATGTACAAAAAGGGGAAGTAACCTTGAGAGTCAATGAGGATGAGTTCAAGTTAAATGCTGTAAAAGCCATGCAGCATCCAGACACACCAAATGACTGCATGGGCGCTGACATTATTGACTCTCTAGTAGAAGAGATCAATATGGCTGAAAGCCTAGAATCAGAGCTTGAAGACATCTTCAAGGATGCTCAGCCTGATCAAGAAGAACTAGAGGAAACAAAGGAATTTTCGAAAATTCCTCAGGAGGAGGATAAGCCTCCAAAACCTGAACTCAAACCACTACCACCATCCCTGAAGTATGCGTTTCTGGGAGAGGGTGACACTTTTCCAGTGATTATAAGCTCTGCTTTAAATCCACAGGAAGAGGAAGCACTGATTCAAGTGCTAAGGACACACAAGACAGCTCTTGGGTGGTCCATAAGTGATCTCAAGGGCATTAGCCCAGCTAGATGCATGCACAAGATCCTGTTGGAGGATAATGCCAAACCAGTGGTTCAACCACAGAGGAGGCTAAATCCAGCCATGAAGGAGGTGGTGCAGAAAGATGTCACTAAATTACTAGAGGCTGGGATTATTTATCCTATTTCTGATAGCCCCTGGGTGAGCCCTGTCCAAGTTGTCCCCAAAAAGGGAGGTATGACAGTGGTTCATAATGAAAAAAATGAACTGGTTCCTACAAGAACAGTCACAGGGTGGCGTATGTGTATTGACTACAGAAGGCTCAATACAGCCACCAGAAAGGATCATTTTCCTTTACCATTCATAGACCAAATGCTAGAAAGACTAGCTGGTCATGACTATTACTGCTTTTTGGATGGCTATTCAGGCTACAACCAAATTGCAGTAGATCCTCAGGACCAAGAGAAAACAGCATTCACTTGCCCTTCTGGCGTGTTTGCCTACAGGAGGATGCCTTTTGGTCTGTGCAATGCACCTGCAACCTTTCAGAGGTGCATGCTCTCTATCTTCTCAGATATGGTAGAGAAATTTCTGGAAGTCTTCATGGATGACTTTTCAGTATATGGAGATTCATTTAGCTCCTGTCTTAATCACCTAGCACTTGTCCTGAAAAGATGCCAAGAGACTAACCTGGTTTTAAACTGGGAGAAATGTCACTTTATGGTGACTGAAGGAATTGTCCTTGGGCACAAAATTTCAAGCAAGGGAATAGAGGTGGATAAGGCAAAGGTAGAGGTGATTGAAAAATTACCACCACCTGCCAATGTTAAGGCAATCAGAAGCTTTCTGGGGCATGCAGGATTCTATAGAAGGTTTATAAAGGATTTTTCGAAAATTGCAAAACCTCTGAGTAACCTGTTAGCTGCTGACACACCATTTGTGTTTGACACACAGTGTCTGCAGGCATTTGAGACCCTGAAAGCTAAGCTGGTCACAGCACCAGTCATCTCTGCACCAGATTGGACATTGCCATTTGAATTAATGTGTGATGCCAGTGACCATGCCATTGGTGCAGTGTTGGGACAGAGGCATAACAAGCTTCTGAACGTCATTTATTATGCTAGCCGTGTTCTAAATGACGCACAGAAGAACTACACAACCACAGAAAAAGAGTTACTTGCAGTGGTTTATGCCATTGACAAGTTTAGATCCTATCTAGTGGGATCCAAAGTGGTTGTGTACACTGACCATGCTGCTCTTAAATACTTACTCACAAAGCAGGATTCAAAACCCAGGCTTATCAGATGGGTGTTGCTTCTGCAAGAGTTTGATATAGAAATAAGAGACAGAAAAGGGACAGAGAACCAAGTAGCTGACCATCTGTCCCGGATAGAACCAGTAGCTGGGGCGTCCCTCCCTTCTACTGAGATCTCTGAGACTTTCCCAGATGAGCAACTCTTTGCCATTCAGGAAGCTCCATGGTTTGCAGATATTGCAAATTATAAAGCTGTGAGGTTCATACCCAAGGAGTACAGCAGCGTGCAAAGAAAGAAATTAATTTCAGATGCCAAGTACTACCTCTGGGATGAACCATATCTCTTTAAGAGATGTGCTGACGGAGTGATCCGCAGATGTGTACCCAGAGAAGAAGCACAAAGGATCCTATGGCATTGCCATGGATCACAATATGGAGGACATTTTGGAAGTGAGCGAACAGCCACTAAAGTCTTCCAATGTGGCTTCTACTGGCCTACTCTCTATAAAGATTCCCGAGAGTTTGTGCGTAACTGTGACAGTTGCCAAAGAGCTGGTAACTTGCCTCACGGATATGCCATGCCTCAACAAGGGATATTAGAGATAGAGTTGTTTGATGTATGGGGCATTGACTTCATGGGGCCATTCCCACCATCATACTCAAACACTTATATTCTGGTGGCAGTGGACTATGTATCTAAGTGGGTAGAAGCAATTGCTACACCCACTAATGACACCAAGACCGTGCTAAAATTCCTCCAGAAACACATCTTCAGCAGGTTTGGTGTTCCCAGAGTACTAATCAGTGACGGGGGCACCCATTTCTGCAATAGACAGCTATACTCTGCTATGGTTAGATATGGAATTAGCCACAAAGTGGCAACTCCGTATCATCCACAGACAAATGGGCAGGCTGAGGTCTCTAACAGAGAGCTAAAAAGAATCCTGGAACGGACTGTGATAGCCTGAAGAAAGGATTGGGCAAAGAGCTTGGATGATGCTCTGTGGGCATACAGAACAGCATTCAAGACTCCTATAGGAACCTCTCCATACCAACTGGTGTATGGGAAGGCTTGTCATCTGCCCGTGGAACTGGAACATAAAGCCTACTGGGCAACCAGATTCCTAAACATAGATGCTCAGTTAGCTGGTGAAAAAAGATTACTCCAGCTAAATGAGCTAGAGGAGTTCAGACTCAATGCCTTTGAAAATGCAAAAATTTATAAGGAAAAGGCAAAGAAATGGCATGACAAGAAGTTGTCAACCAGAGTCTTTGAGCCAGGACAAAAAGTTCTGCTCTTCAACTCTAGGCTCAGACTGTTTCCAGGAAAACTCAAATCCCGGTGGAGGGGTCCGTATGTGATTACAGGAGTATCACCATATGGATATGTTGAGCTTCAGGATATGGATTCTAACAAAAAGTTCATTGTTAATGGACAGAGAATCAAGCATTATCTTGAAGGCAATTTTGAGCAGGAATGCTCAAAACTGAGACTTGAGTGATTCTCAGTAAAGGTCCAGCTAAAGACAGTAAAGAAGCGCTTGCTGGGAGGCAACCCAGTCATTAGGAGATTGTATGAATTGTTCTTACAGAGGCAAGTATCAAAAATGAAAGAATTCACAGAGTTACAGAAGGATTCAGCTCAAAAAGCAGAGAAAAAGAGCTTACTGGCAAAAAAATGCCAGTAAGGGGCATTTTGGGCGTTAAACGCCAGAATGGGTACCATTCTGGGCGTTTAACGCCAGGAATGGTGCCATTTTGGGCGTTAAACGCCCAGAATGGTGCCCATTCTGGGCGTTTAACGCCAGGTGTGCAGCATCCTGGGCGTTCAGAAAAACGCCCAGTGATAAAGGATTTCTGGCGTTTAACGCCAGCCAGGGCACCTGGCTGGGCGTTAAACGCCCAAAAGGGGCACCAAATGGGCGTTAAACGCCAGAATGGGTGCCATTCTGGGCGTTTAACGCCAGAAAGGTGGGGGGGACCACAATTTTGTTTTCAAATCAAATTTTTTCAAACTTTCCTTTTCTTACCCATATTTTTCTGCAAAAATACATTTCAATCTCTCATCATTCACTTTCAAATTTTCAAATATCTAAAATCACTCTTCAAATCTCTCAAATCATTCCCAAATTTTGTTCAAAAAAATCACCCTTTATTCAATCTCTTTCCATATCTTCTCAAATCTCCTTTCAAATTTCTCTTTTTTTTTTTTCGAAAACTCCCCTCCCCACCTTATAAATACACGTTTGGATCCCTCTTTCCACCACACCATTCGAATTTCCTCTTCCTCTCTCCCTCTTCTTTCTTTTCTTTTGCTTGAGGACAAGCAAACCTCTAAGTTTGGTGTGCTTTTCCGTGATCACTAAGCCAAGATTCATCAAGATCATGGCTCCTAAGGGAAAACAAACCAATTTAAGAGGAAAGAAAGAGAATAATCCAAAGAATCTTTGGAATCAAGAGAAGTTCTTAACCAAAGAACATGAAGACCATTATCACAAAATAATGGGTCTGAGGTCAGTGATCCCGGAAGTTAAATTTGATCTGAAAGAAGATGAATATCCGGGGATCCAAGAGCAAATTCGAAACAGAGGATGGGAAGTTCTAACCAATCCTGAAATAAAGGTTGGAAGGAACATGGTTCAGGAATTCTACTCAAATCTGTGGCTAACAGATAAGCAGAGAATGACTGGAACTGCTTACCATACCTACAGAACCATGGTCAGAGGGAAAGTTATGTACTTCCATCTGGACAAAATAAGAGAAATCTTCAAACTACCTCAACTGCAAGATGATCCTGATTCCTTCAATAGGAGGATGGTGAGAGCAGATAAAGGGTTGGATCAAGTTCTAGAGGACATATGCCTCCCTGGAACTAAGTGGATAACCAATTCAAAGGGTGTCCCAAACCAACTCAAGAGGGGAGACCTCAAACCAATTGCAAGAGGTTGGCTAGACTTTATTGGGCGTTCCATATTGCCCACTAGCAACCGTTCTGAGGTCACCATCAAGAGAGCAGTGATGATTCATTGCATTATGCTTGGAAAAGAAGTGGAGGTTCATCATGTGATTGCTTGTGAGATCTACACAATTGCAAATAAGAATTCCACTGAAGCCAAATTGGCTTACCCAAGCTTGATCTCCTTGCTCTGTAAAGAGGCTGGGGTGAAGATGGGAGTAGATGAGTTCATACCCATTGAACACCCAATCACCAAGAAGTCAATGGAAGGATAAATGCAAGACAATTCTATCAAGAGGAGGGCGCAGGAATTCCTCCCTGAATTCCCAAGAATTGACTACTGGACCAGCCTAGAAGCATCTATTACCAAATTGCAAGAGACTATGGAGCAACTGAAGGAAGAACAGCAGAATCAGAACTGCATGCTCTGCAATTGCTGAAGGAACAAGAGAAGCAGGGGCGTGAACTCCAAAAGATGAAACGCCAAAAGTTCTCCTCTCAAGCTGAGGGAGCATCCACTTCTCAAAATCAAGGTTGTTGAGTCCTAACTCTGTGAAAACCTCTATCATTAGGAGCCTATTTAAATTTTTGTTTTTTTTTATTTTCTAGTCTCATCTTATATTTATTTTTGAGTCTTGTTTTTAATTCATAATTAATAAAATTTAAAATTCATGTCTTAAAGCTATGAATGTCCTATGAATCCATCACCTCTCTAAAATGAAAAATGCTTTAATCACAAAAGAACAAGAAATACAGGATTTCGAAATTTATCCTTGAAACTAGTTGAATTAGTTTGATGTGGTGACAATAATTTTTGTTTTTCGAATGAATGCTTGAACAGTGCATATGTCTCTTGAATTTGTTGTTTTGAGAATGTTAAAATTGTTGGCTCTTGAAAGAATGAGGAAAAAGAGAACTGTTATTGAGGATCTAAAAAAATCATTAGATTGATTCTTGAAGCAAGAAAAAGCAGTGAATACAAAAAAAAATCGAAAAAAAGGAGAGAAAGAAAAAGAAAAAGAAAGAAAAAGAAAGAAATAAAGTTGTGATCCAAGGCAAAAAGAGTGTGCTTAAGAACCCTGGACACCTCTAATTGGGGACTCTAGCAAAGCTGAGTCACAATCTCAAAAGGTTCACCCAATTATTGTCTGTGGCATGTATGTATCCGGTGGTAATACTGGAAGACAGAGTGCTTTGGGCCACAGCCAAGACTCATACACTAGCTATGTTCAAGAATCATTATACCTAACTAGGAGAATCAATAACATTATCTGAGTTCTGAGTTCTTATAGATGCCAATCATTCTGAACTTCAAAGGATAGAGTGAGATGCCAAAACTGTTCGGAGGCAAAAAGCTACTAGTCCCGCTCATCTAATTGGAGCTATGTTTCCTTGATATTTTGGAGTCTATAGTATATTCTCTTCTTTTTATCCTATTTTGATTTTCAGTTGCTTGGGGACAAGCAACAATTTAAGTTTGGTGTTGTGATGAGCGGATAATTTATACGCTTTTTGGCATTGTTTTTAGTATGTTTTTAGTATAATCTAGTTAGTTTTTAGTATATTTTTATTAGTTTTTAGTTAAAATTCACTTTTCTGGACTTTACTATGAGTTTGTGTGTTTTTCTGTGATTTCAGATATTTTCTGGCTGAAATTGAGGGTTCTGAGCAAAAATCTGATTCAGAGACTGAAAAGGACTGCAGATGCTGTTGGATTCTGACCTCCCTGCACTCGAAGTGGATTTTCTGGAGCTACAGAAGCCCAATTGGCGGGCTCTCAACGGCATTGAAAAGTAGACATCCTGGGATTTTCAGCAATGTATAATAGTCCATACTTTGCCCGAGATTTGATGGCCCAAACCGGCGTGGCAAAACAGCCTCAGAAATTCCAGCGTTTAACGCTGGAACTGGCATAAAACTTGGAGTTAAACGCCCAAACTGGCATGAGAACTGGCGTTTAACTCCAGAAAACGTCTCTACACATAAAAGCTTCAATGCTCAGCCCAAGCACACACCAAGTGGACCCAGAAGTGGATTTTTACGTCATTTACTCATTTCTGTATACCCTAGGTTACTAGTTTACTATTAATAGGATCTTTGGACATTGTATCTGTACCTCATGACACTTTACACATTTCCTTTGTGTATCTTCCACGGTATGAGTCTCTAAACCCCATGGTTGGGGGTGAGGAGCTCTGCTGTGTCTTGATGGATTAATGCAATTACTACTGTTTCTCATTCAATCATGCTTGCTTCCATTCTAAGATAATACTTGTTCTTAACCCGGATGAATGTGATGATCCATGACAATCATCATCATTCTCAACTATGAACGTGTGCCTGACAACCACCTCCGTTCTACCTTAGATTAAGTAGTTATCTCTTGGATTCTTTAACCGGAATCTTCGTGGTATAAGCTAGAACTGATGGCGGCATTCAAGAGAATCCGGAAGGTCTAAACCTTGTCTGTGGTATTCTGAGTAGGATTCAATGATTGGATGACTGTGACGTGCTTCAAACTCCTAGCAGGCGGGGCGTTAGTGACAGACGCAAAAGAATCATTGGATTCTATTCCGGCCTGACCGAGAACCGACAGATGATTAGCCATGCTGTGACAGAGCATAGGAACATTTTCACTGAGAGGATGGGAGGTAGCCATTGACAACGGTGAAACCCTACATACAGCTTGCCATGGAAGGAGCCTTGCGTGTTTGAAGAAGAAGACAGTAGGAAAGCAGAGATTCAGAAGATGGAGCATCTCCAAAACCTCAACCTATTCTCCATTACTGCAAAACAAGTAATCATTTCATGTTCTTTTGTTCTTTTTCACAATCAATCCTGATAATTTCTGATATCCTGACTAAGATTTACAAGATAACCATAGCTTGCTTCAAGCCGACAATCTCCGTGGGATCGACCTTTGCTCACGCAAGGTATTACTTGGACGACCCAGTGCACTTGCTGGTTAGTTGTGCGGAGTTGCAAAAGTGTGATTGCAATTTCGTGCACCAAAACACTAGAATTCATTCTTAAGAACTCTGAAGAAAAATACCTAATCTAAGCAACAAGATGAACCGTCAGTTGTCCATACTCGAACAATCCCCGGCAACGGCGCCAAAAACTTGGTATGCGAAATTGTGATCAATACTTTTCACAACACAAATAATCCCCGGTGATGAATCCAAAAACTTGGTGTTCAATACCATGGCATAAACACAACTTCGCACAACTAACCAGCAAGTGTACTGGGTCGTCCAAGTAATAAACCTTACGCGAGTAAGGGTCGATCCCACAGAGATTGTTGGTATGAAGCAAGCTATGGTCACCTTGTAAATCTTAGTCAGGCAGACTCAAATGGATATGAATGATGATATACGAATAAAACATAAAGATAAAGATAGAGATACTTATGTAATTCATTGGTAGGAATTTCAGATAAGCGTGTGAAGATGCTTGTCCCTTCCGTCTCTCTGCTTTCCTACTGTCTTCATCCAATCCTTCTTACTCCTTTCCATGGCAAGCTTATGCAAGGGTTTCACCGTTGTCAGTGGCTACCTCCCATCCTCTCAGTGGAAATGTTCAACGCACCCTGTCATGGCACGGCTATCCATCTGTCGGTTCTCAATCAGGCCGGAATAGAATCCAGTGATTCTTTTGCGTCTGTCACTAACGCCCCGCCCTCAGGAGTTTGAAGCTCGTCACAGTCATTCAATCATTGAATCCTACTCAGAATACCACAGACAAGGTTAGACCTTCCGGATTCTCTTGAATGCCGCCATCAGTTCTAGCCTATACCACGAAGACTCTGATCTCACGGAATGGCTGGCTCGGTTGTCAGGCGAGCACTCGGTTGTCAGGCGATCAACCATGCATCGTGTATCAGGAATCCAAGAGATATTCACCCAATCTAAGGTAGAACGGAGGTGGTTGTCAGGCACACGTTCATAGGTGAGAATGATGATGAGTGTCATGGATCATCACATTCATCAAGTTGAAGAACAAGTGATATCTTGGAACAAGAACAAGCGGAATTGAATAGAAGAACAATAGTAATTGCATTAATACTCGAGGTACAGCAGAGCTCCACACCTTAATCTATGGTGTGTAGAAACTCCACCGTTGAAAATATATAAGAACAAGGTCTAGGCATGGCCGAATGGCCAGCCTCCCAAAGAGAGTTCAATCATAAAAACATGATCAAAAGCCCTAAATACAATAGTAAAAGGTCCTATATATAGAGAACTAGTAGCCTAGGGTGTACAGAGATGAGTAAATGACATAAAAATCCACTTCCGGACCCACTTGGTGTGTGCTTGGGCTGAGCATTGAAGCATTTTCGTGTAGAGACTCTTCTTGGAGTTAAACGCCAGCTTTTATGCCAGTTTGGGCGTTTAACTCCCATTCTTGTGCCAGTTCCGGCGTTTAACGCTGGGAATTCTGAGGGTGACTTTGAACGCCGGTTTGGGCCATCAAATCTTGGGCAAAGTATGGACTATCATATATTGCTGGAAAGCCCAGGATGTCTACTTTCCAAAGCCGCTGAGAGCGCGCCAATTGAGCTTTTGTAGCTCCAGAAAATCCGCTTCGAGTGCAGGGAGGTCAGAATCCAACAGCATCTGCAGTCATTTTCAGTCTCTGAATCAGATTTTTGCTCAGGTCCCTCAATTTCAGCCAGAAAATACCTGAAATCACAGAAAAACACACAAACTCATAGTAAAGTCCAGAAAAGTGAATTTTAACTAAAAACTAATAAAAATATACTAAAAACTAACTAGATCATACTAAAAACATACTAAAAACAATGCCAAAAAGCGTATAAATTATCCGCTCATCAGTGACCTAAAGGGGTCTATGGTCACGGTTTTGGGGGGTGGCTTAAAAGGGTCTATGGTCATAGTTTTGGGGGTGACCTAAAAGGGTCTATGGTCACGGTTTTTTACAGTGACCAAAAAGGTGCTATGGTCACGGTTTTGGGGGGTGACTTAAAGGGGCCTATGGTCACTGATGAGTCCATATTTTACGATATATTTTGGTTTGATTTGAGTGGATTTCATCACATAAACCCACATTTATTCATCTAAATTACATGCTTTTGAGCTTTCTTCCTAAATTGTGCTTGAAAATAAAAACATGCTTTTTCAGCTTATAATTGCTAAATTTTATTCACTTTAATTCCATTTGATGCCTTGATGTGCTTGTTGAGTAATTTCAGGCTTACAAGGCAAGTATGGATTGAAGAAGTGGAAGGAAAGCATGCAAAATGGGAGAAATCATGAAGAAAATAAAGTTTGGAAGCTGCTGCAAAGGTGTGTACACACAGTGATGCGTGCGTACGCACAACGGTGACTTTGTGCAAGGATGCATACGCACCAAATGTCGTGCGTACGCATGATGGGAATTCTGCGCAACTGTGCGTACGCACCGTAGGTCGTGCGTATGCACGCATGCATATGCGTGAGGTCATTAATACAAATCGCTGGGGGAAAATTCTGGGCATCCAAAACCCAATCCAACTCATTTTCTAAAGCTATTTAAGGCTAAAGTGAAGAGGAATGAAGGGGGCAGTTAGGTTTAGCTTTTATCATGTTTTAGTGTAGTTCTCTAGAGAGTGAAGCTCCCCCTCTCTCTAGAATTAGGGTTTCTTAGTTTAATTTCTTGCAATTTCTACTTTTAATTCTTATTTTGATGTAGTTTCATTTATGTTTCTATGCTTTCTTGTCTTTATCTTCTTCATCTCTTTTGTTATTTTCTCTTTTATGTCAATTTTCATGTTATGAACACTTTTGTTATTTTAATTCCAATTAATGCAAATTTATGTTTCCATGTCATTTATTGCTTTCTTTAATTGTTTTTGCTATTTTCTTGCTTTGGTAGCTTTAAAATTTATTTTAGTGCAATTTAATATTATATTATTCTCATGCGCACCAAGTGTTTAATAAAATGCTTGGCTTAGTTTTTACTTAGTTTTTCTACACTCTTGGCTTGAAATTGTTGACCTTGGTGTCCTTTGAGTCATTGATGTCCATTCTTGTTTGATATATTAGAGTAGTTAGTTAATTTGGTTTTCTTTGACTCTATGTGACCCTTAGTGTTGACATAGGACTTAGGAATTGAAATTAACTATGCCTATTTGACTTATCTTCGATGTAAGGTTGACTAAGTAGGATTAACTCTTCATAATAGTCATATGTTTGTGGTTAATGACTAGGATAGGTAGCCTTAGTTCTCAATTAACGTGCTTCAAACTCCTAGCAGGCAGGGCGTTAGTGACAGACGCAAAAGAATCGCTGGATTCTATTCCGGCCTGACCAAGAACCGACAGATGATTAGCCATGCTGTGACAGAGCATAGGAACATTTTCACTGAGAGGATGGGAGGTAGCCACTGACAACGGTGAAACCCTACATAAGCTTGCCATGGAAAGGAGTAAGAAGGATTGGATGAAGACAGTAGGAAAGCAGAGAGACGGAAGGGAAGGCATCTTCATGCGCTTATCTGAAGTTCCTACCAATGAATTACATAAGTATCTCTATCTTTATCTTTTATGTTTTTATGCGTTCATCACCATATCCATTTGAGTTTGCCTGACTAAGATTTACAAGATGACCATAGCTTGCTTCATACTAACAATCTCTGTGGGATCGACCCTTACTCGCGTAAGGTTTATTACTTGGATGACCCAGTGCACTTCCTGGTTAGTTGTGCGAAGTTGTGTAATGCCATGGTATTGAACACCAAGTTTTTGGGGTTCATGACCGGGGATTATGAGAGTTGTGAAAAGTATTGTTCACAATTTCGCGCACCAAGTTTTTGGCGCCGTTGCCGGGGATTGTTCAGTTTGGACAACTGACGGTTCATCTTGTTGCTTAGATTAGGTATTTATTTTTTTCGAAATTCTTGAAGAAGAATTCTAGAGTTTCATGATGATTTGTTGAAGTCTGGCTGGCTGAGAAGCCATGTCTAATCTCATTGGACCGAGGTTTCAACTTATCATCACAAGAGCTTGTTGATTTTTATCAATCTTGCTTTTGGAGCAGTGATCTGCTAAGGCTTGGCTGGCCATTGGCCATGTCTAGTGTTTTGGACCGAAGCTTTCTTTGAAAGCTTGGCTGACTGTGAAGCCATGTCTAATTCCTGGACCGGAGTCTTAGACTAGCATTGCACTGATTCCTGGAATTCTCATTAAGAATTTTGATAACTTTTTCCACTTAATTTTTGAAAAAGCACAAAAAAATAAAAAAAAAATCATAAAAACCAAAAATATTTCTTGTTTGAGTCTAGTGTTTCATTTTAAGTTTGGTGTCAATTATATGCATCCATTCATGTGTCTTAAGGATCTTCAAGTTGTTCTTGATGATTTTCGTGCTCTGATCTTTAAATTCAATTGACTTGAGTGTTTTGTGTGTCTCGTATGCATTCTCATTTTGTTAGTGTCAGTGGTATACAAACTGCTAAGTTTGGTGTCTTGCATGCATTGTTATTTGATTCTTATTGCATTTTGATTTATCCTTATTATTAAAAATCCAAAAATATTTTTAATTTGTGTCTTTTCAAGTCAATAATACAGAGAATTGAAGATTCAGAACATACTGCAGAGGAATTATACAGAAAAAGCTGGGCGTTCAAAACGCCCAGTGAAGAAGGACAGACTGGCGTTTAAACGCCAGCCAGGGTACCTGGTTGGGCGTTTAACGCCCAAAAAGGTAGTGTTTTGGGCGTTAAACGCCAGAATGTGCACCATTCTGGGCGTTTAACGCCAGGATGGCACAAGAGGGAAGATTCTGTTTTTCAATGCAATTTTTTTTCAGGTTTTCAAAGTTTTTCAAAATCAAATCTTTTTCAAATCATATCTTTTCAATCATATGTTTTCAAAATCAATTTCTTTCCTTTTTCAAAGATACTTGCTATCAATTAATGATTTGATTCAACATATCAAGTATGTTACCTTTTCTGTTGAGAAAGGTTTAATGTTTGGATCATATCGTTTCTTGATAGCCAAGTCATTAATTTTTAAAATCAAATCTTTTTAAAATGTTTTTCAAATCATATCTTCTCAATCACATCTTTTTTTAAAAAAACCAATCATATCTTCTTAACCACATCTTTTTCAAAATAGTTTTCAATCAAATCTTTTTGATTTCTAATTTCAAAATCTTTTTCCAAAAATCACTTGATTCCTTTTCCATTTTCATTTTCGAAAATTAAGTAATGTTTTTCAAAAATGTTTTCAAAATTTTTCACTTAATTTTCGAAAATCACTTACCTCCTTCTCACATCCTTCTATTTATGGACTAACACTATCCCTTAATGCAAAATTCGAACTCCATCTTCTTTGATAAGTTCGAATTTTCTACTTCTGTCTTCTACTCTTCTTTTCCTCTGACACTTCAGGGAATCTCTATACTGTGACATAGAGGATTCCACATTTTCTTGTTCCCTTCTCTTTCTTATGAGCAGGAGCAAAGACAAAAACATTCTTGTTGAGGCTGACCCTGAATCTGAAAGGACCTTGAAGAGAAAGCTCAGAGAAGTCAAAGCACAACTCTCTTTAGAGGACCTAACCGAATTCTTCAAAGAAGAAGAACCTATGGCAGCCGAAAACAACAACAATGCCAACAATGCAAGGAAGGTGCTGGGTGACTTTACTGCACCTACTCCCGACTTCTATGGGAGAAGCATCTCTATCCCTGCCATTGGAGCAAACAACTTTGAGCTTAAGCCTCAATTAGTTTCTCTAATGCAACAGAATTGCAAGTTCCATGGACTTCCATTGGAAGATCCTCATCCGTTTTTAGCTGAATTCTGGCAAATCTGTGACACTGTCAAGACTAATGGGGTTGACCCTGAGGTCTACAGACTTATGCTATTCCCTTTTGCTGTAAGAGACAGAGCTAGAACATGGTTGGACTCTCAACCTAAAGAAAGCCTGGACTCTTGGGAAAAGCTAGTCAATGCCTTCTTGGCAAAGTTCTTTCCACCTCAAAAATTGAGTAAGCTTAGAGTGGAAGTCCAAACCTTCAGATAGAAGGAAGGAGAATCCCTCTATGAAGCTTGGGAAAGATACAAATAATTAATCAGAAAGTGTCCTTCTGATATGCTTTCTGAATGGAGCATCATAGGTATTTTCTATGATGGTCTCTCTGAACTATCCAAGATGTCTTTGAATAGCTCTGCTGGAGGATCTCTTCATTTGAAGAAGACACCTACAGAAGCTCAAGAGCTGATTGAAATGGTTGCAAATAACCAATTCATGTACACTTCTGAAAGAAATCCTGTGAACAATGGGACTAGTCAGAAGAGAGGAGTTCTTGAGATTGACACTCTGAATGCCATATTGGCTCAGAACAAAATATTGACTCAACAAGTCAATATGATTTCTCAAAGTCTGTCTGGAATGCAAAATGCACCAGGCAGTACTAAAGAAGCTTCATCTGAGGAAGAAGCCTATGATCCTGAGAACCCTTCAATGGAAGAGGTGAATTACATGGGAGAACCCTATGGAAACACCTATAATCCTTCATGGAGAAATCATCCAAATTTTTCATGGAAGGATCAACAGAGACCCCAACAAGGTTTCAACAATAATAATGGTGGAAGAAACAGGTTTAGCAATAGCAAGCCTTTTCCATCATCTTCTCAGCAACAGACAGAGAATTCTAAGCAGAATACCTCTGACTTAGCAACCATGGTCTCTGATCTGATCAAAACCACTCAAAGTTTCATGACTGAAACAAGGTCCTCCATTAGAAATTTGGAGGGACAAGTGGGGCAGCTGAGCAAGAAAATTACTGAACTCCCTCCTAGTACTCTTCCAAGCAATACAGAAGAAAATCCAAAAGGAGAGTGCAAAGCCATCAACATGGCCGAATTTGGAGAGGAGGAAGAGGCAGTGAACGCCACTGAGGAAGGCCTCACTGGGCGTCCACTGGCCTCCAATGAGTTCCCCAATGAGGAACCATGGGAATCTGAGGCTCAAACTGAGACCATAGAGATTCCATTGGACTTACTTCTGCCATTCATGAGCTCTGATGAGTATTCTTCCTCTGAAGAGGATGAATATGTCACTGAAGAGCAAGTTGCTAAATACCTTGGAGCAATCATGAAGCTAAATGACAAGTTATTTGGAAATGAGACTTGGGAGGATGAACCCCCTTTGCTCACCAAAGAACTGGATGACTTGTCTAGGCAGACACTGCCTCAAAAGAGACAGGATCCTGGAAAGTTTTCAATACCTTGTACCATAGGCACCATGACCTTCAAGAAGGCCTTGTGTGACTTAGGGTCAAGTGTAAACCTCATGCCTCTCTCTGTAATGGAGAAGTTAGGGATCTCTGAGGTACAAGCTGCAAAAATCTCACTGGAGATGGCAGACAACTCAAGAAAACAAGCCCATGGACTTGTAGAGGATGTTCTGGTTAAGGTTGAAGACCATTACATCCCTACTGATTTCATAGTCCTAGAGACTGGAAAGTGCATGGATGAATCCATCATCCTTGGCAGACCCTTCCTAGCCACAGCAAAGGCTGTGATTGATGTTGATAGAGGAGAGTTGATCATTCAAGTGAATGAAGAATCCTTGGTGTTTAAGACCCAAGGATATCCCTCTGTCATCATGGAGAGGAAGCATGAAGAGCTTCCCTCAAAACAGAGCCAAACAGAGCCCCCACAGTCAAACTCTAAGTTTGGTGTTGGGAGGCCACAACCAAACTCTAAGTTTGGTGTTGAACCCCCACATTCAAACTCTAAGTTTGGTGTTGGGAGGTCCCAACATAGCTCTGAACATTTCTGAGGCTCCATGAGAGTCCTCTGTCAAGCTAATGACATTAAAGAAGCGCTTGTTGGGAGGCAACCCAATGTTATATTTTCTCTATTTTCTTTTGTTATTTTATCTTTTTTGTAGGTTGATGATCATAAGAAATCACAAAATCAATGAAAAAAAAAGCAAAAACAGAATGAAAAACAGGAAGAAAAACTGCACACCCTGGAGGACGCACCTACTGGCGTTTAAACGCCAGTGAGGTTAGCAGATGGGCGTTTAACGCCCAGTCTGGCACCATTCTGGGCGTTTAACGCCAGAAAGGGGCACCAGACTGGCGTTAAACGCCAGAAAAGGGCAAGAAGCTGGCGTTAAACGCCAGAAATGGGCACCAGCCCGGCGTTTAACGCCAGAATTGGCACAAAACGAGATTTTGCTTGCCATTTGGTGCAGGGATGACTTTTCCTTGACACCTCAGGATCTGTGGACCCCACAGGATCCCCACCTACCCTACCACTCTCTCTCCTCTTCACCCATTCACCAATCACCTCAACACCTCTTCCCCAAAAACCCCTCACCTATCAAATCCCTTCTTTCTCTTCACCACTCACATCCATCCTTCATAAAACCCCACCTACCTCACCATTCAAATTCAAACCACTTTCCCACCCAAACCCACCCTCAAATGGCCGAACCCTACCCTTCCCCTCTCCTATATAAACCCTCCTTCACTCCTTCATTTTCACACAACTTAAACACCATTTCTCTCCCCTTTGGCCGAACACAAAGCCATTCACTTTCTCCTCCTTTCTTCTTCTTCTACTCTCTTCTTTCTTCCTTTGCTCGAGGACGAGCAAACATTTTAAGTTTGGTGTGGTAAAAGCATTGCTTTTTGTTTTTCCATAACCATTTATGGCATCCAAGGCCGGAGAAACCTCTAGAAAGAGGAAAGGGAAGGCAAAAGCTTCCACCTCCGAGTCATGGGAGATGGAAAGATTCATCTCAAGGGTGCATCAAGACCACTTCTATGAAGTTGTGGCCTTGAAGAAGGTGATCCCCGAGGTCCCTTTTTCACTCAAAAAGGGTGAATATCCGGAGATCCGACATGAAATCCGAAGAAGAGGTTGGGAAGTTCTTACCAACCCCATTCAACAAGTCGGAATCTTGATGGTTCAAGAGTTCTATGCCAATGCATGGATCACCAAGAACCATGACCAAAGTGTGAACCCGGATCCAAAGAATTATCTTACTATGGTTTGGGGGAAATACTTGGATTTCAGTCCGGAAAGTGTAAGGTTGGCATTCAACTTGCCCATGATGCAAGGAGATGAACATCCTTACACTAGAAGGGTCAACTTTGATCAAAGGTTGGACCAAGTCCTCACAATCATATGTGAAGAGGGCGCCCAATGGAAGAGAGATTCAAGAGGGAAGCCGGTTCAATTGAGAAGGCATGACCTCAAACCCGTGGCTAGAGGATGGTTGGAGTTTATACAACGCTCAATCATTCCCACTAGCAATCGGTCCGAAGTTACCATAGACCGGGCTATCATGATCCATAGCATCATGATTGGAGAAGAAATAGAGGTTCATGAGGTTATAGCCCAAGAACTCTATAAGGTGGCGGACAAGTCCTCTACCTTGGCAAGGTTAGCCTTTCCTCACCTCATTTGTCACCTCTGTTATTCAGTTGGAGTTGACATAGAGGGAGACACCCCCATTGATGAGGACAAGCCCATCACTAAGAAGAGGATGGAGCACACAAGAGACCCCACTCATCATGAGATCCCTGAGATTCCTCAAGGGATGCACTTTCCTCCACAAAACTATTGGGAGCAACTAAACACCTCCCTAGGAGAATTGAGTTCCAACATGGGACAACTAAGGGTGGAGCACCAAGAACACTCCATCATCCTCCATGAAATTAGAGAAGATCAAAGAATCATGAGGGAGGAGCAACAAAGACAAGGAAAAGACATTGAGGAGCTCAAGCACTCCATAGGATCTTCAAGAGGAAGAAAGAGCCGCCATCACTAAGGTGGACCCGTTCCCTGATTTCCTTGTTCTTTATTCTTCTGTTTTTCGAATTTCTTTGTGCTTATGTCTATCCATGTTTGTGTCTTGTGATCATTAGTGTCTTAGTGTCTATGCCTTAAAGTTATGAATGTCCTATGAATCCATCACCTTTCTTGAATAAAAATGTGCTTAATTGAAAAAGAAAAGAATTGCATGAATTTTGAATTTTATAACAGTTTAATTATTTTGATGTGGTGGCAATATTTTTGTTTTCTGAATGTATGCTTAAACAGTGCATATGTTTCTTGAATTTGTGGTTCATGAATATTGGCTCTTGAAAGAATGATGAAAAAGGAGACATGTTACTGAGGATCTGAAAAATCATTAAAATGATTCTTGAAGCAAGAAAAAGCAATGAATATTCAAAAAAAAAAGAAAAAAAAGAGAAGAAAGAAAGAAAAAGAAAAAAATAAAGTTGTGATCCAAGGGAAAAAGAGTGTGCTTAAGAACCCTGGACACCTCTAATTGGGGACTCTAGCAAAGCTGAGTCACAATCTGAAAAGGTTCACCCAATTATGTGTCTGTGGCATGTATGTATCCGGTGGTAATACTGGAAGACAGAGTGCTTTGGGCCACGGCCAAGACTCAATAAGTAGCTATGTTCAAGAATCATCATACTCTACTAGGAGAATCAATAGCACTATCTGGATTCTAAGTTCCTAAAGAAGCCAATCATTCTGAATTTCAAAGGATAGAGTGAGATGCCAAAACTGTTCAGAGGCAAAAAGCTAAAAGCCCCGCTCATCTAATTAATACTGATCTTCATAGATGTTTTTGGAATTCATTGCATATTCTCTTCTTTTTATCTTATTTGACTTTCAGTTGCTTGAGGACAAGCAACAATTTAAGTTTGGTGTTGTGATGAGCGGATAATTTGTACGCTTTTTGGCATTGTTTTTAGTATGTTTTTGGTATGATCTAGTTAGTTTTTAGTATATTTTTATTAGTTTTTAGTTAAAATTCACTTTTCTGGACTTTACTATGAGTTTGTGTGTTTTTCTGTGATTTCAGGTATTTTCTGGCTGAAATTGAGGGACCTGAGCAAAAATCTGATTCAGAGACTAAAAAGGACTGCAGATGCTGTTGGACTCTGACCTCCCTGCACTCGAAATGGATTTTCTGGAGCTACAGAAGCCCAATTAGCGCGCCCTTAACGGCGTTGGAAAGTAGACATCCTGGGCTTTCCAGCAATATATGATAGTCCATACTTTGCCCAAGATTTGATGGCCCAAACCGGCGTTCAAAGTCACCCTCAGGAATTCCAGCGTTAAACGCCGGAACTGGCACCAAAATGGGAGTTAAACGCCCAAACTGGCATAAAAGCTGGCGTTTAACTCCAAGAGAAGTCTCTGCACGAAAATGCTTCATTGCTCAGCCCAAGCACACACCAAGTGGGCCCGGAAGTGGATTTTTATGTCATTTACTCATTTCTGTAAACCTAAGGCTACTAGTTTTCTATAAGTAGGACCTTTTACTATTGTATTTTCATCTTGGTTCTTCTGGTTCCCTCTCTGGGGCCGAGGCCAATGATCACTTTTGTTCTTATGTATTCTCAACGGTGGAGTTTCTACACACCATAGATTAAGGTGTGGAGCTCTGCTGTACCTCGAGTATTAATGCAATTACTATTGTTCTTCCATTCAATTCCGCTTGTTCTTGTTCTAAGATATCACTTGTTCTTCAACTTGATGAATGTGATGATCCGTGACACTCATCATCATTCTCACCTATGAACGTGTGACTGACAACCACCTCCGTTCTACCTTCGATTGGGTGAATATCTCTTGGATTCCTGATTGCACGATGCATGGTTGATCGCCTGACAACCGAGTGCTCGCCTGACAACCGAGCCAACCATTACGTGAAATCAGAGTCTTCGTGGTATAGGCTAGAAATGATGGCGGCATTCAAGAGAATCCGGAAGGTCTAACCTTGTCTGTGGTATTCTGAGTAGGATTCAATGATTGAATGACTGTGACGTGCTTCAAACTCCTAGCAGGCAGGGCGTTAGTGACAGACGCAAAAGAATCGCTGGATTCTATTCCGGCCTGACCGAGAACCGACAGATGATTAGCCATGCTGTGACAGAGCATAGGAACATTTTCACTGAGAGGATGGGAGGTAGCCACTGACAACGGTGAAACCCTACATAAGCTTGCCATGTAAAGGAGTAAGAAGGATTGGATGAAGACAGTAGGAAAGCAGAGAGACGGAAGGGAAGGCATCTTCATGCGCTTATCTGAAGTTCCTACCAATGAATTACATAAGTATCTCTATCTTTATCTTTTATGTTTTTATGCGTTCATCACCATATCCATTTGAGTTTGCCTGACTAAGATTTACAAGATGACCATAGCTTGCTTCATACTAACAATCTCTGTGGGATCGACCCTTACTCGCATAAGGTTTATTACTTGGACGACCTAGTGCACTTGCTGGTTAGTTGTGCGAAGTTGTGTAATGCCATGGTATTGAACACCAAGTTTTTGGGGTTCATGACCGGGGATTATGAGAGTTGTGAAAAGTATTGTTCACAATTTCGCGCACCACTTATACCATGAAGACTCTGATCTTGAACCAGAAGGCTAAGAGATATGCATTCAAGCTCGTTTGCATGTAGAACGGGAGTGTTTGTCAGGCACGCGTTCATAAGTGAGAATGGTGATGAGCATCACATAATCATCACATTCATCATGTTCTTGTGTGCGAATGGATATCTTAGAACAAGAATAAGCATGAATTGAATAGAAAACAGTAGTACTTTGCATTAATACTCGAGGAACAGCAGAGCTCCACACCTTAATCTATGGTGTGTAGAAACTCCACCGTTGAAAATACATAAGTACAAGGTCTAGGCATGGCCGAATGGCCAGCCTCCCCAAATGACATATGAATTCGAAAATAGGGAAAAAGACCCCTAGTACAATAGTAAAAAGTTTTATTTATACTAAACTAGTTACTAGGGTTATAGAAATGAGTAAATAATGCATAAATCCACTTTCGGGACCACTTGGTGTGTGTTTGGGCTGAGCATTGAAGCTTTCACGTGTAGAGGTTTTCCTTGGAGTTAAACGCTAGTTTGTAACTTGTTTCTGGTGTTTAACTCTGCTTTGCAACTTGTTTCTGGCTTTTAACGCCAGAATAGGGCAGAAAGCTGGTGTTAAATGCCAGTTTGCATCGTCTAAACTCGGGCAAAGTATAGACTATTATATATTTCTGGAAAGCCCTGGATGTCTACTTTCCAAATCAGTTGAGAGCGTACCATTTGGACTTCTATAGCTCCAAAAATTCCATTTAGAGTGCATGGAGGTCAAAATCCAACAGCATCTGCAGTCCTTGGTCAGCCTCTGAATCAGATTTTTGCTCAGGTCCTTCAATTTAAGCCAGAAAATACCTGAAATCACAGAAAAACATACAAACTCATAGTAAAGTCCAGAAATGTGATTTTTTCCTAAAAACTAATAAAAATATACTAAAAACTAACTAAATCATACTAAAAACTATATAAAAACAATGCCAAAAAGTGTATAAATTATCCGCTCATCACAACACCAAACTTAAATTGTTGCTTGTCCCCAACCAACTAAAAACAAAATAGGATAAAAAGAAGAGAATATACAATGAATCCACAGTATCAATGAAACTTAGTCCCAACTAGATGAGCGGGGCTAGTAGCTTTTTGCTTCTGAATGGTTTTGGCATCTCATTTTATCCTTTAAAATACAGAATGATTGGCATCTATAAGAACTCAGAATTTTGGATAGTGTTATTGACTCTCCTAGTTTAGTGTGTTGATTCTTGAACACAGTTACTTTATGAGTCTTGGCTGTGGCCCTAAGCACTTTGTTTTCCAGTATTACCATCGGATACATAAATGCCACAGACACATAATTGGGTGAACCTTTTCAGATTGTGACTCAGCTTTACTAAAGTCCCCAATTAGAGGTGTCCAGAGTTCTTAAGCACACTCTTTTTACTTTGGATCATGAATTTAACCACTCAGTCTCAACCTTTTCACTTGGACTTTCATGACACAAGCACATGGTTAGGGACAGCTTGATTTAGCCGCTTAGGCCTGGATATTATTTCCTTGGGCCCTCCTATCCATTAATGCTCAAAGCCTTGGATCCTTTTTACCCTTGCCTTTTGGTTTAAAGGGCTATTGGCTTTTTCTGCTTGCTTTTTCTTTTTCTTTCTTTTTCTTTGTTTTCTTTTTTTGCCATTTTTTTCACTGTTTTTTCTTGCTTCAAGAATCAATTTCATGATTTTTCATATTATCAATAACATTTCTCTTTGTTCATCATTCTTTCAAGAGATCCAAGTACTTCTTGTTCTTTTGTAATTAAGCACATTTTTCATTTAAGAGAGGTGAAGGATTCATGGAATTATTCATAGCTTTAAGACATAGACACTAGTCACTAATGATCATGTAATGAAGACACAAAACATAGCCAAACATAAAGCTCAAAACCGAAAACAGAAAAATAAATAGACAAGGAGAGTAAGGAATGAGTCCACCTTAGTGAGGGTGGCGTCTTCCTCTTGAAGAACCAATGGTGCTTTTGAGCTCCTCTATGTCTCTTCCTTGCCTTTGTTGCTCCATCCCTAGTGATTTTGGTGCTCCTATCCTTAGTTGCTCCTAATAGTTGTATGGAGAAAAATGTATCCCTTGAGGTATCTCAGAGATTTCTTGATGAGGGAATTCCTCATGCTCTTGTTGAGGTCCATGAGTGGGCTCTCTTGTTTGCTCCATCCTTTTCTTAGTGATGATCTTGTCCTCTTTAATGAGGATGTCTTCCTCTATGACAATTCCAGCTGAATTGCATAGGGATCACCTTTTTCTTGGCCACAACTTCATAGAAGTGGTCTTGATGGACCTTTGAGATGAATCTTTCCATCTCCCATGACTCAGAGGTGAAAGCAATTGCCTTCCCTTTTCTCTTTCTAGAGGTTTCTCCGGCCTTAGGTGCCATAAATGGTTATAGAAAAACAAAAAGCAATGCTTTTACCACACCAAACTTAAAAGGTTTGCTCGTCCTCGAGCAAAAGAAGAAAGAAAGAAGGAGAAGAAGAAGAGAATGGAGGAGATGGAGGGAGAGAGAATGAGTTGAGGTTGGTGGGGATCCTGTGGGGTCCACAGATCCTGAGGGGTCAAGGACTTTTCATCCCTACTTCATTTAGGCGTGCAAAAATGCCCTTAATATGCAATCCTGGCATTTAACACCAGACTACTACTCGTTTCTGGCGTTAAACACCATCTTTTATTCCTTTCCTGGCGTTAAACGCCAGGCTGCAACCTGTTTTTGGCGTTTAATGCCAGTTTATTGCTTCTTTCTGGCGTTTAACACCAGTCTGGTGCTTCTTTCTGGCGTTTAACGCCCAGAATGGTGCCATACTGGGCGTTAAACGCCTATTCTGCTATCCTTACTGGCGTTTAAATGCCAGTAAGTTTCTCCTCCAGGGTGTGCTATTTTTAATAATGTTTTTTATTTTTCTTTTATTTTTGTAGTTGTTTTTGTGACTCCACATGATCATCAACCTAAGAAAATAAGAAATAGCATAGATAAATGAAATTGGGTTGCCTCCCAATAAGCGCTTCTTTAATATCAATAGCTTGATAGTGAGCTCTCATGGAGCTACACAGATATTCAAAGCATTGTTGGGACCTCCCAACACCAAACTTAGAGTTTGAATGTGGGGGTTCAACACCAAACTTAGAGTTTGGTTGTGGCCTCCCAACACTAAATTTAGAGTTTGCCTGTGGGGGCTCTGGTTGACTCTTCAGTGAGAGAAGCTTTTCTTGCTTCCTCTCCATGGTTACAGAGGGAGATCCTTGAGTTTTAAACACAAGGTAGTCCTCATTCAGTTGAAGGACCAACTCTCTTCTGTCCACATCAATCACAGCTTTTGCTGTGGCTAGGAAGGGTCTTCCAAGGATGATAGATTCATCCTCATCCTTCCCAGTGTCTAGGATTATGAACTCAGCAGGGATGTAAAGGCCTTTGACCTTTACTAGCACGTCCTTTACCTGTCCATAAGCCTTTTTCATGGATTTGTCTACCATTTTTAATGAGAATGTGGTAGCCTGTACCTTAAAAATTCCCAGTTTCTCCATTACAGAGAGTGGCATTAAGTTTATGCCTGATCCCAGGTCACACAGAGCCTTCTCAAAGGTCATGGTGCCTATGGTACAGGGAATTAAGAATTTACCAGGATCCTGTTTCTTTTGAGGTAAAGTGTGCTGAACCCAGGTATTCAGTTCATTAATGAGCAATGGAGGCTCATCCTCCCAAGTTTCATTACCAAATAGCTTGGCATTCAGCTTCATGATTGCTCCTAAATACTGGGCAACTTGCCCTTCAACAATGTCTTCATCTTCTTCAGAAGATGAATAGTCATCAGAGCTCATGAATGGTAAAAGGAGGTTCAATGGAATCTCTATGGTCTCTAGGTGAGCCTCAGATTCCTTAGGTTCCTCAATTGGGAACTCCTTTTTGTCCAGAGGACGTCCCATGAGGTCTTCCTCACTAGGATTCACGTCCTCCTCCTCCTTTGTGCATTTGGCCACATGATGCCAAGGCATCTTAGGCTAGTTTCACTAGCATTTTTCTGTTAGTTTTAGTTGTTTTATGCATTTTCTTGAGCTTAAAGTAACCAAGAATGGTTAAATGAATAACAAAGCAATGAACCATCCAAACAGTATGATTTTGATGCAAATTCCATGAGTTTTTAGTTATATTACTGGAATGCTATGAATGGAAGATTTCTCATGAAATTTTGCAAGACTTTGATGCAGTTGTTTGGATGATTTCAGGGAAGAAGAGGCTAGACAAGGAAGCAACAAAATCAATAAAGGAAGCTTGAATACCACATGTGGAGTTTAAGTTCCAGTTTAAGTTTAAACTGGAACTTAAACTGCCAAGCCATGCTGGGAACTATCAGTGGCGTTTAAGCTCCAGTTTAAGCTTACACTGGAGCTTAAACGCCAAAATCATGAAAGCTGAGAAAAGTTGAAAGTGGCGTTTAACCTCCAGTTTAACCTTAAACTGGAAGTTAAACGCCAGAAATGAGAAATGCACCAGGGAGCATTCCCACGTTTAAGCTCCAGTTTAACCTTAAACTGGAGCTTAAACGTGTTCGACCAAAATTTTCCTCCAGGGTTGCTTTCTTCATTTCCACGTTTAAGCTTCAGTTTAACCTTAAACTGAAGCTTAAACGTGTTCGACCAAAATTTTCCTCCAGGGTTGCTTTCTTCATTTCCACGTTTAAGCTTCAGTTTAACCTTAAACTGAAGCTTAAACGTGTTCGACCAAATTCACACTCCAGGGTTGCTTTCTTCATTTCCACGTTTAAGCTCCAGTTTAAGCTTAAACTGGAGCTTAAACGTGTTCGACCATTCCACACTCCGGGGTTGCTTTCTTCCATTTCCACGTTTAAGCTTCAGTTTAACCTTAAACTGAAGCTTAAACGTGTTCGACTACTTTACCCTCCATGGTTGCTTTCTTCCATTTCCACGTTTAAGCTTCAGTTTAACCTTAAACTGAAGCTTAAACTGCAACTTAAATGCCACTATTTGAAAAGGTTTCTGGGCCAAAGATATTGCAGTTTAAGTTAGCATTTGAGCACAAACATTAACTTAAACGTACTCTGGTATGAAACCCAATTGAATATCATGGTTTATGGGATTGGGCCTGAAGAATTGATGAGTCTGGAATTTCAATTTGTTGAGTCATGTGTCATTACTTGATTATCACTAAGTTGGCTCAATGAATGTTACAGAATTGGATCAGCAGCCTCATCAGGATTATGGATCATAAACCCAAAGCAAAAGGAAATCAGAGAAGGGCCTCAAAGCCCAAGAAACACAACAGAAGCTCAATTTAGAAAATGTATAAATAGGATAGAATTTAAGTTAGAAGGGGACTTTGGATCATTTTTCTAGTTTTCATACTTTTTGTAATTGAATTCAGAGCTATGACTCACTAAACCCCCTTTTATTGGGTTAGGGAGCTCTATTGTAATTCAATGAATCAATAATAGTTTTTATCTTCTTCTTCAATCTTTTCTCTTGAATTTTGTTAGAAAGCTTCTCGATCTAATTCCATTGGTTAGTTGTCTTGGGAAAGAAACTATCCATAATTGGAATCCTTCGGAACCTTGGGAAAGGAATGGAGGATTCATGCTAGAGAAGCTTTCTCACAGTGAATTGGATTGGGGTTTGGATGGATATTGTGACATGTAATCCTACCAAATTGTGGTTCATGAAACTGTGTGGTATAATCAGTGATCGAGCATCATCTCTTCTTATGAACATTTAAACCAAGGGATTGGGAATTTGTTTGTTTTTAGAGAGAATTGGTGAGCCAAGGGATTGGGATCCAATCATATAAGATTGCCAAGCAAAATTCAATGAATGCATTGGTTGAGGAAGGGATAAAAATGTTTTGATTCGGAGATCTCAATATCTCCTGAACCCCAATGAATTCCCCATTTCTGATCTACCACTTTCTCTTTACATTCTGCAATTAAATTCATGCAATCATCCCGATCCCTTTTTAATTTCAGCAATTTAGCTTCTCGCTCTTTAATTCATGCAATTTAACATTCCGCAATTCTCATCTAAATCTTGATTCCGCTCAACTAGAACACACTTCTAATCCGAATTGCTCACTCAACCAATCCTTGTGGGATTCGACCTCACTCTATTGTGAGTTTTTACTTGACGATAACCGGTGCACTTGCCGGAAGGAATTTTTGCTGATCGTGCAATTTCCTAAAATCGTAGCATCACCACACCATGTAAGGTTATGGCCTCGCACTCTCTTTTTGGATTCTCTTCTGTATTGCTTGGGAGAGTACTAGGAGTTTCAGTGACTCTTTTACTCAGCTGGCCCACTTGTGCCTCCAAATTTCTAATGGAAGACCTTGTTTTATTCATGAAACTTAGAGTGGCCTTAGATAGATCAGAGACTATGTTTGCTAAGCTAGAGGGGCTCTGCTCAGAATTCTCTGTCTGTTGCTGAAAGGATGATGGAAAAGGCTTGCCATTGCTAAACCTATTTCTTCCACCATTATTAAAGCCTTGTTGAGGCTTTTGTTGATCCTTCCATGAGAAATTTGGATGATTTTTCCATGAGGGATTATAAGTGTTTCTATAGGCTTTGCCTATGTAATTCACCTCTGCTATTGCAGGGTTTTCAGGATCATAGTCTTCTTCTTCAGAAGATGCCTCTTTAGTACTTGATGAGCGGATAATTTATACGCTTTTGGCATTGTTTTTAGGTAGTTTTTAGTATGATCTAGGTATTTTTAGGGAAGTTTTCGTTAGTTTTTATGCTAAATTCACATTTCTAGACTTTACTATGAGTTTGTGTGTTTTTCTATGATTTCAGATATTTTTTGGCTGAAATTGAGGGACCTGAGCAAAACTCTGATAAAAGACTGACAAAGGACTGCTGATGTTGTTGGATTCTGACCTCCCTACACTCGAAATGGATTTTCTGGTGCTACAGAACTCCAAATGGTGCACTCTTAATGGCGTTGGAAATTAGACATCCAGAGCTTTCCAGCAATATATAATAGTTCATACTTTATTCGTGATTAGATGACGTAAACTGGAGTCAGTTCCATGCTGCATTCTGGAGTCAAACGCCAGAAACACGTCACGAACCACAGTTGAACGCCAAAAATACGTTACAACTTGGCGTTCAACTCCAAAGGAAGCCTCTGCACGTGTAAAGTTCAAGCTCAGCCCAAGCACAAACCAAGTGGGCCCTGGAAGTGGATTTCTGCATCAATTACTTACTTTTGTAAACCCTAGTAGCTAGTCTAGTATAAATAGGACATTTTTCTATTGTATTCAGTGTCTTCTGACCGATCCTGGATCCTGAATTATATTTTTGATCCTGTGATAATGTTTTGGGGGCTGGCCATTCGGCCATGCTTGAACCTTCATCACTTATGTATTTTCAACGGTGGAGTTTCTACACACCATAGATTAAGGGTGTGGAGCTCTGATGTACCTCGAGTTAATGCAATTACTACTATCTTTTATTCAAATTCAATCTTATTCCTATTCTAAGATACTACTCGTACTTCAACCTGATGGATGTGATGATCCGTGACACTTATCATCATCCGTCCCTATGAACGCGTGCCTGACAACCACTTCCGTTCTACAAGCGAAAGCTAGAGTATGTATCTCTTGGATTCCTGATGCACGACGCGTGGTTGCCCTTGCCTGACAACTGAGCCTTCTATTCTGTGAGATCAGAGTCTTCGTGGTATAAGCTAGAATTGATGGCGGCATTCATGAGAATCTGGAAAGTCTAAACCTTGTCTGTGGTATTCCGAGTAGGATTCAGGGATTGAATGGCTGTGACGAGCTTCAAACTCGTGATTGTTGGGCATAGTGACAGACGCAAAAGGATCAATAGATCTTATTCCGACATGATCGAGAACTGATAGATGATTAGCCATGCTGTGACAAGAGCATTTGGACCTTTTTCACTGAGAGGATGGGATGTAGCCACTGACAACGGTGATGCCCTACATACAGCTTGCCATGGAAAAGAATAAGAAGGATTGGATGAAAACAGTAGAAAAGCAGAGATTCAAAAGGAACACAGCATTTCCATACACTTATCTGAAATTCCCGCCAATGATTTACATGAGTAACTTTATCTTTATTTTCTGTTTATTTATTATTATTATTCGAAAACTCCATAACCTTTTATAATCTGCCTGACTGAGATTTACAAGATGACCATAGCTTGCTTCATACCAACAATCTCCGTGGGATCGACCCTTACTCACGTAAGGTATTACTTGGATGACCCAGTGCACTTGCTAGTTAGTTGAGCGAAGTTGTGAAATTATGTTTAGACCATGGTATTGAGCACCAAGTTTTTGGGGCCATTACCTGGGAATCAATTTCGAACAACAATTTAAGTATGAATCACAATTTTGTCCACTAGTATTGTTGAATGCATTTTGCAATCCATTCAGACTTTGAGAAATTATGTTGACTTACTGAGTCAATATTTTGTTCTGAGCCAATATGGCATTCAGAGCATCAATTTCAAGAACTCCCTTCCTCTGAGGCGTCCCATTATTCACAGGATTCCTTTCAGAAGTGTACATGAACTGGTTATTTACAACCATGTCAATGAGTTCCTGAGCTTCTGCAGGCGTTTTCTTCAGGTGAATAGATCCACCTGTAGAATGGTCCAATGACATCTTAGACAATTCAGATAGACCATCATAGAATATATCTAGGATGGTCCATTCTGAAAGTATGTCAGAAGGACACTTTTTGGTCAGTTGCTTGTATCTCTCCTAAACTTCATAGATGGATTCACCTTCTTTCTGTCTGAAGGTTTGAACATCCACTCTAAGCTTACTCAGCTTTTGAGGAGGAAAGAACTTGGCTAAGAAAACCGTGACCAGTTTATCCCAAGAGTTCAAGCTATCTTTAGGTTGAGAGTCCAACCATACTCTAGCTTTGTCTCTTACAGCAAAAGGGAAAAGCTTAAGCCTGTAGACCTCGGGATCAACCCCATTGGTCTTAACAGTATCACAGATCTACAAGAATTTAGTTAAGAACTGAAAAGGATCTTCTGATGGAAGTCCATGAAACTTACAATTCTGTTGCATCAGAGAAACTAATTGAGGCTTTAGCTTAAAATTGTTTACTCCAATGGCAGGGATTGAGATGCTTCTTCCATGTAAGTTGGAATTTGGTGCAGTAAAGTCACCAAGCATCTTCCTTCCATTGTTGTTGGGTTCGGCCATGTCTCCTTCTTTTTCGAGATTCTCTGTAAGGTTTTCTCTGGACTGTTGTGCTTTAGCTTCTCTTAGCTTCTTCTTCAGAGTCCTTTCAGGTTCAGGGTCAGCTACAACAAGAATGTTCTTGTCCTTGCTCCTGCTTATACGAAAAAAGAGAACAGAAAAGAAGAGGAATCCTCTATGTCACAGTATAGAGATTCCTTAAGATGTGAGTAGAAGAAGAAAAGAATAGAAGAATGAGAAGAGAAAAATTTCGAACACAGAGAGAGAAGAGAAGAGAAGAGGGTTCGAATTATGAGTAGAAGAGAAGTGTTAGTAAATAAATAAATAAATAAAAGGAGATGAGAGGGAGAGAATTTCGAAAATTGTTTTTGAAAAATGGTTAGTGATTTTTGAAAATTAAGAGAAGAAATAAAATTAAAATGAAAATTTGAAACAATTAGTTAAATAAAAAGATTTTTGAAAAAGAGGAAGGTGATTTTTGAAAATTAGAGAGAGAAAAGTAGTTAGGTGATTTTGAAAAAGATAAGAAATAGTAAAACAAATTAAAAAAATCAATTACTTAGTTGAAAGAGATTTAAAAATCAATTTTGAAAAGATAGGAAGTTAGAAAATATTTTGAAATTGATTTTGAAAAAGATATGATTTGTAAAAGATATGTTTGAAAAGATATGATTGAAATTTATTTTGAAAAAGATTTGAAAAAGAAATTTTAAAAAGATTTGATTTTGAAAATTGAAGTTGATGACTTGACTAACAAGAAACTAAAAGATATGATTCTAGAATTTAAAGATTGAACCTTTCTTAACAAGAAAGTAACAAACTTCAAATTTTTGAATCAATCACATTAATTGTTAGCAAAATTTTCGAAAATTATGAAATAAAATTAAGAAAAAGATTTTGAAATCAATTTTTAAAATTTTCGAAAATAATAAAAAGAAAAGGAAAATATTTGATTTTGAAAAGATAAATTTTTGAAATTGAAATCTTGACTTGACTAACAAGAAACAACTTATTTTAAAATTTTTTGACTAAGTCAACCCAAAGATTTCGAAATTTATGAGTCAAATAAGGAAAATATATATTTTTTATTTTTGAATTTTTAATGAGGAGAGAGAAAAACATAAAAATGACTCAACATATAAAAATTTTGGATTAAAACAAATGATGCATGCAAGAACACTATGAATGTCAAGATGAACACCAAGAACACTTTGAAGATCAAGATGAACATCAAGACTTATTTTTGAAAAATTTTCAAGAAAAGAAAGACATGCAAGACACAAAACTTAGAATTTTTTAAGTTTTAGACACTAACAAAATAAGAATGCATATGAAAAACAAGAAAAGACTCACAACATGAAAATGCAAAGATCAAACACAGAAAATCATCAAGAACAACTTGAAGATCACGAAGGACACATGCATGAATTTTCGAAAAATGCAATGATTAATAAAAGCATGCAATTGACACCAAACTTACAAATTGACTCTAGACTCAAACAAGAAACAAAATATTTTTGGTTTTTATGATTTTATTAATTTTTTTGTAATTTTTCGGAAAAATTTTTTTCTCGAAAAAACGAAAAAGAAGAAAATTTTTTGAAAGATTTTTGAAAACTTTTTGAAAATAAAATAAGGATTGAAAAAAGAAGAAAATTACCTAATCTGAGCAACAAGATGAACCGTCAGTTTTCCAAACTCGAACAATCCCCAGCACGGCGCCAAAAACTTGGTGCACGAAATTGTGATCTCAATGGCGCCAACAACTTGGTACGCACAATTGTAATCTCAACTCTTTGTCATAACTTCGCACAACTAACCAGCAAGTGCACTGGGTCGTCCAAGTAATAAACCTTACGTGAGTAAGGGTCGATCCCACGGAGATTGTCGGCTTGAAGCAAGCTATGGTCATCTTGAAAATCTCAGTCAGCCGGATTCAAATGGTTATAGAGCTTTTTTGATCATTAAAAGATAAATAAATATAAAATAAAGATAGAGATACTTATGTAATTCATTGGTGGGAATTTCAGATAAGCGTGTGGAGATGCGTTATCTCTTTTGAATCTCTGCTTTCCTACTGCCTTCATCCAATCCTTCACACTCCTTTCCATGACAAGCTGTATGTTGGGGGATCACCGTTGTCAATGACTACCGTCTGTCCTCTCAGTGAAAATGGTCCAAATGTGCTGTCACCGCACGACTAATCATCTGTCGGTTTTCACTCATGTTGGAATAGGATCCAGTGATCCTTTTGCGCTGTCACTACGCCCAACACTTGTGAGTTTGAAGCTCGTCACAATCATCCCATCCCAGATCCTACTCAGAATACCACAAACAAGGTTTATACTTTCCAGATCTCAAGAATGCTGCCAATTGATTCTAGCTTATACCATGAAGACTTTGATCTTGAACCAGAAGGCTAAGAGATATGCATTCAAGCTCGTTTGCATGCAGAACAGGAGTGTTTGTCAGGCACGCGTTCATAAGTGAGAATGGTGATGAGCGTCACATAATCATCACATTCATCATGTGTTTGTGTGCGAATGGATATCTTAGAACAAGAATAAGCATGAATTGAATAGAAAACAGTAGTACTTTGCATTAATACTCGAGGAACAGCAGAGCTCCACACCTTAATCTATGGTGTGTAGAAACTCCACCGTTGAAAATACATAAGTACAAGGTCTAGGCATGGCCGAATGGCCAGCCTCCCCAAATGAAATATGAATTTGAAAATAGGGAAAAAGATCCCTAGTACAATAGTAAAAAGTTCTATTTATACTAAACTAGTTACTAGGGTTACAAAAATGAGTAAATGATGCAGAAATCCACTTCTGGGCACACACTGTGTGTGCTTGGGCTGATCATTGAAGCTTGCACGTGTAGAGGTCTTCCTTGGAGTTAAACACCAGTTTGTAACTTGTTTCTGGCGTTTAACTCTGCTTTGCAGCTTGTTTTTGGCGTTTAACGCCAGAATAGGGCAGAAAGCTGGCGTTAAACGCCAGTTTGCATCATCTAAACTCGGAAAAAGTATAGACTATTATATATTGCTGAAAAGCCCTGGATGTCTACTTTCAAACACAGTTGAGAGCGTGCCATTTAGACTTCTGTAGCTCCAAAAATTCTATTTCGAGTGCAGGGAGGTCAGAATCCAACAGCATCTGCAATCCTTTGTCAGCCTCTGAATCAGATTTTTGCTCAGGTCCCTCAATTTCAGCCAGAAAATACCTGAAATCACAGAAAATACACAAACTCATAGTAAAGTCCAGAAATGTGATTTTTGCCTAAAAGCTAATAAAAATATACTAAAAACTAACTAAATCATACTAAAAACTATATAAAAACAATGCCAAAAAGCGTATAAATTATCCGCTCATCACTATTTTATTATTTATTTTGTTGAAATTATTGCCTTCAATTTATGGATTACTGATATAACTAATGAAGATGTGGCTCCTATTTTTCATGTGCATGAATTAATTATGATTTGGATTGAAAAATTATAGTTGAGTTTGTTGTTAAAAATGATCAATGAGCACGATTTGTTGCTGTAAATTGAATTTGATGCTGAACATATCACTGAGTAATTTTTTTTCAATTTCGTTGATGTAAATTGTTAGTACACAATTACACATGAAGTAGGTTTCGTGCATGAAATTTTGATTAAGTGAAGTGACTGAAAATTAATGTTCTATTGCAATCCAAATTCAATACGCAAAGTTTATTTATTTAATTGACACAATCCCTAAAGTTTGTTGAACGATTTTGTATATTCAAGTATGCCATGTTTAGTTTCTTAAGTTAAATACTTCACATTATACAACTAAGTTAATTTCAGTTTGTAAATTCTTTCTTTTTCAATATTGTTTACTGCTTTGGATTGAAAAATTATAGTTGAGTTTGTTGTTAAAAATGATCAATGAGTAGAATTTGTTGGTAGAAGTTAAATTTGTTGGCTCTCTTTGTCACTCTGTGTTGGATTGGCATCACCTGAACTTGCGCTATGGGGCAGGTGCTTCATTTGTTATGCTGAATGTCAAATTAAAATCAAAGTTAATACTATTTCAAAAGTTCATACTTATGTTGACTTCCTTTCATAGCTTTATACACTAGATGGCTGGAGCTTTATACTTCAAAAAATTGTAGTGAGGTTCCATGAAGTAAAAATATAAAGAGTATACTTCAGTAAATTATTTCAAACACCCCGTTCTGGATAATGTAAATAGTTGTAGAAGATTGAATTAAATCAAACTGCTAAACACTAAACTAAACTGAATGGGAGGCTAGTGACAAATTTCCCAATGCTGACTACAAGTTCTAAATATGAGGGGGAAAGCGGAGATGCAAATATTATGCAACATGTTTCTTTATATGTAGTGTAAACTGTAGAAGAGCCCTCTTTCCTCTGAGATTTTCTATTGGCACTAATTATTACAATTCTTGTTGTGGTTGATTGACATCCTTTTTCTGCATGTTCATGATAATATTATGTTTTGCATGAATTTCAAGTAATTTCCTTTGAGCATTGAACATGCTAATTTTATAATGTGTACAAAAGTTTTCTAGCTTCCTTACTTTTTTATGACCTGCTCTTCTTTTTCTAGGTCCATTTGTTCTACATAGTGTGCTAGCTTCAGTACTGGGCCTACCACTTAACCCAAAAGCAGCTGCAGAAGCAGAGAAAATTTTGATATAGGTGAGTTAAATTAAATTAAAAAAATTAAATTAAATTTGCAACTTAAAGCATATTGCCAGGTTGCTTTAATGATGCATGTGCTTTGAACTTTGAACTTTTAATGACTTAATGAGGACCAAGTGTGTGAATTCTTTTACTATGATTGGCAGTAAAAGATTAGAGAGTGCATGGTTAAATTTCATTTTTGGTCTTATAAATTTCACCTTCAATGTATGCTTCATCGGGCTATGCTGTGATTGACAGTTTGAAAAAGAATAGAAATATAAAATGAGTCCAAACTAAGGTTACGGCTATTACGGTTTGAATGGTTAAATTTTGTAATGGAATGGTTCATAATGAAATTGATTCATTCTATTTCATCCCACTAAAATTCTTAAATTTAGCATGAGCTTTTTATGATTCTTATGTTAGACTTAGAATGCTTTCTGCCTCTTTTTACTGAGAAACAATAAACTTCATTTTACAGTTTTAATTAATCAATAATGCCATCTTAGCTTGTTAATTATATATGCTACATAATATTTAATTACCGCCACTTCTATTAGTAGTTGTATAATATTAGTTTGCATTGAGTTGAAGCTTGCCTAAAATCAAGTTCCTATGAGCATACGTGATGGAAATTTGTGCAAATCAAAGTGGCCATATAGCCTTAAGTTTTGAATGAATAAAATTAAATGTAATGATGATTAGAGAGTGCATGTTAGAGACAAGTGCCTCGTAGTTACTCATATTAATCATCCTAGGAAAACTGCCTTGCAAGCCAAGCCAAAATAAAAAAATTAACATTAATCCAATCAAAGTTTAAATCCATATAAAATTATTAGCAGAAGCACTAGTTCTTATTATACTTAGTATATCTTTTTATGTGGCTCAAAATCTTAACAAATGCTATTTGTTGTTTAGTAGTTGAAATTTTAATGTTGATTGACTTATTAAACTTGTGCTCCATATTTATTATTAACATATTTATTTTTTTTGGTAGCAAGAGGACATGATGTGAAAAAAATATATTTTACATAAATATAAGATGGGATGGGTCTTATAATGATTTTTGTTATCTAAATTTATTATTTTGATGTGTTCTTTACTTTTTGATTAGAGACTTTATCCAAAATTACATGTAATGGATAAATTACACCCTATTCTGATTAGTGTTGTAATGGATATCTAGTTTTTAATAAAACTTTTATCATTTAGATTTATTGAATTTCTCATTCTTAGATTTATTTGTGTTTATCATCATTTTGGGATGTGATTATGCTTTAAAAAAATTAAATTTCATAAAACAAAACAGGCTATGGTCACGGTAAAAGATAAGCTACCGTGACCATAGATAAGGCTATGGTCATGGCAAAAAATCGTGACCATAGATAAGCTATGGCCACAGTGACCATAGATAAGACTATGGTCACGATTTTAAGGCGGGGGGCGGCAAAAAACTGTGACAATAGATAAGGCTATGGTGACGGTTTTAAAGAGGGGTGACCATAGAGGCTATGGTCACGGTGAAAACCGTGAAAATAGTCAAGGCTATGGTCACAGTTTTAGGTGGGGTGACCATAGAGGCTATGGTCACGGCCAAAACTGTGACCATAGATAAGGCTATGGTCACGGTTTTAGGAAAGGGTGACCATAGAGGCTATGATCACGATTTTAAGGAGGGGTGACCATAGATAAGGCTATGGTCACGGTTTTTACGCGTGACCATAGAATAACCTATGGTCACTGATAAACCACTATTTTATGATTTATATTGTATTTAATTGAGTGGTTTTATCAAACTTTTCACCCACTTATACATATGATTTGAATGATTTATATTTTCTTCCTAAAATATCAGTTAATAGGAATAGGATGAGTAGAATCCATAAAAAATACTTATCGAAAAAAGTGATCCATTGAGTCATACTAAGTATATTTGAATTCTATTGATTATAGACTATCTTTATAACAATATAAGAAAAAAATACGATATATAAATATTACATGATTGAAAACCTACTTCCTAGAGACTTTTAATTAGATATTTTAATTCTCCTTTATTCCATTCGATGCCGTGATCTGTGTGTTAAGTGTTTCAGGCTTTATAGAGCATGAATGAGTGGGAGATTGGAAAGGAAGCTTGCAAAAATGGAAGAAATACAAGAAATTAAGGAGATGACCAGCGAAGAAGTGACGCAGCCGCATGACTCACGTGACCGCGCGAAAGAGAGGAAATCGCAGTGATGCGGCCGCATGGCTCACGCGACCGCGCGGATTGGAAAAGCACGAACGACGCGAATGCGTGAATGACGCGCACGCGTGATACGAAAAAGCTGAGTGACGCGATCACGTGGATGACGCGGACACGTGACGTGCGCGATCTGCAGAATTACAAAAGTCGCTGGCAGAAATTCTGGGCCGCATTTTAACCCAGTTTTCGGCCCAGAAACACAGATTAAAGTCAGGGAACATGCAGAGACTCAACAGGCTTTTCATAATTCATAATTTTTAGTTTTAGATGTAGTTTTTAGAGAGAGAGGTTCTCTCCTCTCTCTTAGGATTTTAGGATTAGGATTTTTAGAAATTAGGAATATTACTTCTTCATCACAGGTTCAAGGTTCTTTAATTTATGTTTTTCTTTTACTTTTAGATACTCTAATACTTTTATCTGTTAATTACTTATGTTGCCCATTTGATTCATAAATCTTTCCATGTTGGATTTAATTTTATATTTAATTACATTTGAGGTATTTTCAGATCTATGATTTTAATTAGCTTTTTATATTATTGGCTTTAATTGATTAACTGGAAGCTCTTGAGTTATCAACTATTCATGATTGATTGTTATGTCGGCTAATTAACTGGAATTCCACTAACTCTAGTCTTTCCTCAGGAGTTGGCTAGGACTTGGGAAATCTAACCAATTGGTTCACTTGACTTTCCCTTGCTTACGCAAAGGTTAACTAAGTGGGATTAACTTCCATTCTTATAGAAGTAACTAGGATAGGACTTCCGAATTTTCATATCTTGCCAATAGTTTATTTTATAGTTATTTATTTATTTCGCTTATCATTTATCATACTTGTTCCTCATTCTCAAAACCCCCAAAATTTTACCTTTTTCATAGCCAATAATAAGTCATACCTCTCTGCAATTCCTTGAGAAGACGACCCGAGATTTAAATACTTCGGTTATCAATTTATTTAGGGGTTTGTTACTTGTGACAACCAAAACGTTTGTAAGAAAGGTTGATTGCTTTGTTTAGTAACTATACTTACAACGAGAGTTTACTATAACTTCTAAACCATCAATCTTCAGTTCTTCAAAATGGTGCCGTTGCTGGGGAATTGCAAACGTGTGCCTTATTATTGGCTATTGTAAATATTTTTCAAAAAAAAATATTTTCAGATTTTAAAAATTTTTATCTTATCTTATCCTTTTTCAAAAATCATATCTTTTTCAAAATCCTATCTTATTTTTTTCAAAAATTATATCTTTTTCAAAATATTTCCTTTTTGTTGGTTTTTGTTTTTTTATTTTTTTCTTCTACTACTATGAACTCTCACCCCTTTGGTTATGAGTCTGGTTACAATTATGTTGCAAGAAGAGGAGATTATAATGACAACATGCACCACGGATGGAACAATCAAAGATGGGAGGAGCCGCAAGGATTTGATCAACCCTCATGGCAACAACCACCTCCAATGGACTATCAACAACCATTCTGTGATGCATATCAAGGCAATGGCTATGGTGAGTGCTCTTTAGATTATCAACAACCACCACCATATGCTTATGAACCATCTCCTCAACATGACTTTGGACCACGATACTCACAAGCCCCTTTCCACCATTCACCTCCATATGACCCTAACACATATCCACCATACCAACCACCCTATGAACCGTATAAACCATATATAGAATCACCCCAATTCCAACCCAATTACTCCTAAGAACCACCACCTCAATATACACCATCCCCATATCCATCAATCCAAGAGCACTATGATCCTACTTATGATACCCAAGCGGCACAAGAATCAACGGATCGTCTCAAGGAAACATTGGATCAATTTTACGCAACCCTTCATCAATTGAATCAAGTGATAAATCAATTGGCTTCCTGACGTTCGGACACTCAAGGAACCCCCGTGGCTTCATGTGGACAATCTAATAAAGAACGTAGCATGAAGGAGACATTAGAAACTCCGGTGGACAGTAAAGAGCTTGAATTTGTACTGGAACAAGTGGAGGAAGCCGGAATTATTGAAGAAGAAGAAATGGTTGAAGACTTAGGAGATGCTGAACCTCCATGGGAATGTCAAGACATAGAGCCTCCTTCCAAGGCAATTGAAATTGATGCTGATGAGGGTGTACAACCTCCAAGGCATATCATAGTTGAAGACTTGGAAGAGGTTGACCAAGATATGAAAATTAAAGAAGAAGAAGCACAACCTCCCATGCCCTTGGTAATTAATGAAGAAGAGTTTGAATTAGAAGAAAGCTACCAAGAGGAAGAGGTTGAACTCAAAGAAGTTTGCAAAGAGGTGGAAGTTGTCAAAGAGCACAAAGGAGTGGAGCTTGAAATCACCTTGCCAAGGTTATTGCAGACCCCTCCCCCTAAGTTGCCATCATCCTTCACAACATTCAAGTGGGTAAAATTCATATCCCTTAGCTTTCTAATCCCACTTGAATATGGGCTACTGGAGACGGATGGTCAACTTAGAGCTCTTTGTGGCATTAAGCGTAAGAGGAAGATGGTCAGTGGTAAGAATTGTCCTGCACGGTTCATTATGGTTGGAAGCTCAAAGTTTAAATGCAAGCGTTGGTATAGAGCTCAACTGAATGGGTCTAGGAAGTTGTTTGACTGCTTCAGTGAGAATTCAGACTGCTTGCCACCCGGATGGAACAATATTGCTCAACAAGAAGATGGGTGCAAAAGCAAGGTTTGGGACCCCGGAATTTAGTCTAGCTATCAATACTCTTGGAGCCTTGTCACTTGCTTTAGCTTGCTTGAAGGCTTTCCGCGCCTAGTTTGGGATCCCGGAGGCTGTTGGAATTCCAAACATTGGTGGAGATTCCTGGATCAGTACAAGCATAAGCCACCATGACAGGAAGCTCACCAAATGTCCAACTTAAGGACTTTAACTAAAAGTGCTAGGTGGGAGATAACCCACCATGGTATGATCGTTCTCTTTTTAGTTTTAATTTTAGTCTGTTTTTGAATTTTTATTGAACCTGCAATTTTTGCATGACATTCATTGCATTTTGCATTCTGTATACTGCATTAAAAAAAAAGCACGCACGCGACGCGGCAGCGTCGCTGACGCGTCCGCGTCACTAGTGCGTTTTGAAGAAAAAAGAATTGAACAGAGAGTCATGCGAGAGCGTGGCTGGAGGCGTGCCTTTGGCACAACTTGATCCACGCGATCGCGTCGCTGACGCGTCCGCGTCATGTGGGAAAAATGCCTCCCACGCGTCCGCGTTACCCACGCGAACGCGTGCCTCAAATTCGATGTATAAATGGTGTATGGCCGAAATTTGAGCTGGAATTGGGCTGGACTCGTGCTAGCAGCACAAGTCCTACCACGCAAACGTGTGTCCCACGCGTCCGCGTCAATCCCCATAATATGACCTATCACGCGATCGCGTCCCCCACGCGAATGCGTCACCCAAAATTTTGACAAAATGAGTTTCAAACAGAAAGTTGCGCGAGCGCCCGGCTGCCCTCGCGCTAGTAGCACGAATTCGCTCACGCGACCGCATGCCCCACGCGGCCGCGTCACTTGACAATAGCGCCAACCGTGTGAACACGTCACTCACGCGTCTGTGTCACCAGCGGCGCACAACTTATCTAAATCTGCCAAAAAAATCTTATCTTTTTCTTCCCCAAACCCTACTTTTTCTTTTCCTTTCTTATTTCTTCCTTCCCCCTTCCTCCTTTCTTCCTTCCTTTCTCTTTATCTCTTTAACTTCTCATCTTTCTTTTCCTTCATTCTATTTTACTTACTTTATCTGCATACTTTCATTCATTGCATTCATGCATATTTTTTGGTGTTGATATTTATTTTGTGGATTGTTGAGAAATTATTTGACAATTATATATTATTTTTATAGGGTTGCTTGCATGTTCTAATTAATATTTTCCATACCTTATTTACTATGCATGTGTGTTTGTGAAAATGCCCATATGGCATTTTGTACTATTTTTAGATTTCTTTTAAATTTACTACTCTAAATGCCTACTTTTCACATAACCCCTTCTCTATTTTATTATTTAAATATAATTGTTATTACAAACATGTTATTAATTTGGAAGACATGGTAATATAACTTGGACATTGAATGCTTGATCTATACTACTCATGCCTTCGCTAGCATGTCAATAAACATCTTGCATTTAACTGTCATCACATGCACTTGCTATATTTCCATTGATGACTTTTCACATGTAGTCATGACCATGTGTTAACGTCATTCTTCTTTACTGTGCATTGATTACCACCTTTTCCGCTCTCTTCCTTGCTGGATCCCCTAGCTTTACTTGTTACTTTCTTTTTCCCTTTTTAGGATGGCCACCAAAAAGGGTATAGAGAAAGCTACTCCCAAACCACCGGCAAGGAAAGGAACAAAGAAAGCACCAGCTGAGGAACAACAACCCCCGTCCACTTGTACATCTTAGCATGCACCGAGGACGGTGCAACCTTTAAGTGTGGGGAGGTTGATACCAATCTCTATGGGTTATCTATTTTCTTCTTTTCAACACCAATTTCATTGTTGCATTTGCATATTTGATTGCATATCTGTTTTATTTTGTGCATATTTTACCACTTGGTTGAAGTAACATTTTCTTTCTCAAGAAAATTTTTATAGCATTTCACTAATTTGAATTAAACTTTTTGAAAAATTTGTTTGGAGAAATATTATATTGGAACATGGTTTAGAGCTCGAACACACAAAACCAGTGAGATTTTGAGCCTATTTGATTGGTTGCATTTTATCAACCAATATATTTTATTTTTGTGTGTTATTCTCTCTAAAATTGTAATCTTTATCTTGCTTAATTCTATATTTCCATTGTTTGATGTATGCATGCATTTATATGATTGAGGCCTTGTTTCACTAAGCTTACATACCCATATGGCCTTACCCTTCCATTATCCTTTGCAAACCAATTTGAGCCTATTTTACCCATTTGTTCTTTACTTTAGCTCATTACTAACTCTAAGCGGAAAATAATAATGTCCTTAATTTGAATCCTTAGTTAGCTTAGACTAGTAAAAGTGCCCATGATTTAAGTGTGGGAAAAGTGGGTTTGGAAACGCTTGGTTTGAGAATTGAGTATGTTAGACTTTGTGTGAAAATGTGAAAAATTTTAAGAACATGTTTATGCATTCAAACTTTAATCATATGCATTGAGAAGAATAAAAGAAAAATAATAAAAAAAATTTAAGCAAATAATAAAGGGGACAAAATGCATATGATTTATATTGTATTTAATTGAGTGGTTTTATCAAGCTGTTCACCCACTTATTCATATGATTTGAATGATTTATATTTTCTTCCTAAAATTATTACATGATTGAAAACCTACTTCCTAGAGACTTTTAATTAGGTATTTTAATTCTCCTTTATTCCATTCGATGCCGTGATCTGTGTGTTAAGTGTTTCAGGCTTTATAGGGCATGAATGAGTGGGAGATTGGAAAGAAAGCTTGCAAAAATGGAAGGAATACAAGAAATTAAGGAGATGACCAGCGAAGAAGTGACGCGGCCGCATGACTCACGCGACCGCGCGGAAGAGAGGAAATCGCAGTGACGTGGCCGCATGGCTCACGCGACCACACAGATTGGAAAAGCACGAACGACGCGAATGCGTGAACGACGCGCACGCGTGATACGAAAAAGCTGAGTGACGCGATCGCGTGGACGACGCGGACGCGTGACGTGCGCGATCTGCAGAATTACAAAAGTTGCTGGCAGAAATTCTAGGCCGCATTTCAACCCAGTTTTTGGCCCAGAAACACAGATTAAAGTCAGGGAACATGCAGAGACTCAACAGGCTTTTCATAATTCATAATTTTTAGTTTTAGATGTAGTTTTTAGAGAGAGAGGTTCTCTCTTCTCTCTTAGGATTTTTAGAAATTAGGAATATTACTTCTTCATCACAGGTTCAAGGTTCTTTAATTTATGTTTCTCATCTACTTTTAGATACTCTAATACTTTTATCTGTTAATTACTTATGTTGCCCATTTGATTCATAAATCTTTCTATGTTGGATTTAATTTTATATTTAATTACATTTGAGGTATTTTCATATCTATGATTTTCATTTAGCTTTTTATATTATTGGCTTTAATTGATTAACTGGAAGCTCTTGAGTTATCAACTATTCATGATTAATTGTTATGTCGGCTAATTAACTGGAATTCCACTAACTCTAGTCTTTCCTCAGGAGTTGGCTAGGACTTGGAAAATCTAACCAATTGGTTCACTTGACTTTCCCTTGCTTACGCAAAGGTTAACTAAGTGGGATTAACTTCCATTCTTATAGAAGTAACTAGGATATGACTTCTGAATTTTCATATCTTGCCAATAGTTTATTTTATAGTTATTTATTTATTTCGCTTATCATTTATCATACTTGTTCCTCATTCTCAAAACCCCCAAAATTTTACCTTTTTCATAGCCAATAATAAGTCATACCTTCCCTGCAATTCCTTGAGAAGACGACCCGAGGTTTAAATATTTCGGTTATCAATTTATTTAGGGGTTTGTTACTTGTGACAACCAAAACATTTGTAAGAAAGGTTGATTGCTTGGTTTAGTAACTATACTTACAACGAGAGTTTACTATAACTTCTAAACCATCAATCTTCAGTTCTTCAGTCACGGTGAAAAAACGTGGCCTAAAGTGTCAGAATTTGAAAATTGAAATCGGGACCATAGAAACCGTGACCATAGATAAAAAAACTGTGACCATAGACCTATGGCTACGAGAGAATAGGCCACAGTAAAAAATCGTGACCATAGGTCCAAAACCGTGATCATAGATCTATGGTCATCCTTTTTACTAGCTATGGTCACAGTTTTTTACCGTGACCATAGGCCTTTTTTTTGTAGTTAATAACATCTAGATTACATGACTTACTTGATCGTATTTTGGTTGGTGCAGAGTCAAAAGCTGCAACTAAGGGAGATGATCCTTGCTCCATAGAAAATTGCATCAAGTTGCTACGCAAATTACCTGGCCTAGAACCATATAGTCCACAATACTATTTGGGAATTAGATTAATGGCTAAGCCACAATATAGAGAAACTTTCATTGCATTGAGTGATGATCCCAATCAACAATTTGGATGGCTAGAATCTTTTAAATTAGATGACATGAACCGTCTCTAAACTTTATTTTTATTTTTTTGTATGAATTCTTATTATCATTATTGTTGAACTTTAATTTAGTGACAATGTTATAATTTGTGTTTTAATTTTATATTTTGGAACTTTATTTAATAATGACATTGTGAATAGTATTTTTTGCTTTGTTATCTTATTTTTCATGTTAATTTAAATTATATAGGATAAGTGATTATGAAACAGATAATGATACTGAATATGAAGAACATGAAAAAGATTACGAATTAGCTGCTATATTAGCTATTTGTAGAGTTGGCAATTATTACTTGTGATATGTCCTCAAACAAGAGAAAAGGACTTCAAAACTATCAGGATATCAATGCTATTAGAATTAAAGGAAGGGAATGAAATGCGATTTTTTGAACAATTTACAATGAGAAAATCAGTGTTTAATCGTTTACGCAATGATTTGGTTCTCAATTATGGCTTGAAATCCACACGAGGTGTTAGTGGAGAAAAGATGGTAGCAACATTTTTATACATGCTTGGGCATGGAGCTTCTTATAGAATGTTAGAGGAGCGATTTTAGCATTCAGGTGAAACTATATTTCGTCAATTTCATCATGTTCTATCATGTGTGAAGAAATTGGCAAAAAATATTATTAGACCTATTGATCCTAGTTTTGGAGACACGCCTAAATATATTATGGATAATGATAGATATTGGTCATATTTCAAAAATTGTATTGGAGCTATAGATGGTACGCATATAGCTATTCATGTTCACCATGATGAGCAAGTACAGTTTAATGGTAGAAAAGGAAATACTACAACAAATGTAATGGTTGTGTGTGATTTTAATATGTGTTTTACATTTATATGGGCTGGCTGGGAAGGTTCTACATGATGTGCGGAAAACGATCCGACACAAAACTCACCGGCAAGTATACCGGGTCGCATCAAGTAGTAATAACTCACAAGAGTGAGGTCGATCCCACAGGGATTGATGGATCAAGCAACTTTAGTGGGTGATTAGTTTAGTCAAGCTAACATTGGTGAATTGGATGAAATGTGACCAGCAAAATGTAAAGTGCAAGGAAAATTAAAGTGCAGAAAGTAAATGACGAAAACGTAAAGAGCAAGAAATGTAAATTGACAAGAATCTTAAATGACAAGAAATGTAAATTGCAGTAAATGTAAAGGGGAGTGGGTGTTGGAAATTAAAGAAAGCAATAGATCAAGCGACTAGAAATTTAAATTGCAGGAAGAGTAAAAGGATTTTGGGAGTTAGGATTCAAGAAATCAAACAAGGAAGTGTAAATAGCAATCAAACAGAGAAGTAAATGATGCAGCAAACTCAAACAGATTAGGAAACTCCCTTGAAAAATCAAAAGAGAGAACAGCTTGGCTCAATTGCAAAATATAAATGAGAGGTTGAAGATCTCAGGAGCTCAATGAGACTAGAAAACAAGTCTAGATCTCAATCCCTTCCTTGATCCAACAGCAAACAGATTAAAGAAGAAATAAAGATGAAAGCAGTAAAGAGAGCTTTGATTCAAATCACAATTCACTGAATTTTGTAGACAGGCAAACAGAGAGAATTCTCAAGGTGAGAATGAAAACAGAATTCCTTCCAATCTCCACCCAAGATTCAAAACAGAAATGAAAACTAAAAGAGAGAGCTATCTACTACTACTACTCCCTAATGGAGCCTCCCTCAATGCTCTCTATTAGAGCCAACCTCCTCTCTAAGATGAAAATGATGCCTTATATAGGCTTTTTTACAAAATGAAAAAGAAAATGAAAGTGAAATTAAAGACAAATTACAATTAAATAAAATTCCTATTTTATCTATCTCTTATGCCTTTGAGTGATGATAATGGGCTTTGCTTGCTTTGGATTTGGGTTGAAGATGGCCTCTGTTGATTGCTCTGGGTGTTGGAAAGAGACCCACTTGTGAACCGGACCATGAACCAGAAAAGCTTGAGTAAAAGTTTGAGGTCAAACTTTTACTCAAACTTTTCATATCAGCTAGCCTTCCTTGCTGCCATCCACGTTTGAGCCAAAGTTTGAGGTCAAACTTTGAGCCAAACGTGGATCCCTTTTGTATGCTTCTTGGGGGCTACTTTGTCCTCTTGTCATGTTGCCAATTTTATGCCCAATATAGACTATCATATATGGTTGGAAAGCTCTGAATGTCAGCTTTCTAACCCACTTGGAATCACTTCAATTGAACATCTACAACTCAAGTTATGCTCTTTTGAAGAGGACATGGTCGCTGGCTTTGGTGTGCAACGTTTGAGGCGATGTTTGCCTCAAACGTGGTCGAAAACGCCAGATTCTGGAGGCTCAAACGCATTGTCCACCCCATACTATTATATATTGTTAGAAAGCCCTGAATGTCTACTTTCCAATGCCATTGGGAGCGCATAGTTTGGAGCTTCACAGCTCGAGTTATACTCCATCAAAGTTGCAGAGGTCAATTGGTTTTACTGCAGGTTGACACCATGTTCGTTTATGCACTTTCGGGGCAGTTTTCTCCCTCAATTTTAGTGTCCACCATGCAGTGCCATATATTCTTGGAAAGCTCTCGATTCCTACTTTCCATTGCTTTTTGAATCACCTCATTTGGAGCTCTGTAGCTCAAGTTATTCTTGTTGGAAGTATACCCCTTCAGGCTGTGAGGCGCCAACGTTTGCCTCAACGTTTGAGGTCAAACGTTGGCGCAAACGTTGCCTTCCAAGAGTTTCTTCTTCAGCCAACGTTTGCCTCAACGTTTGAGGTCAAACGTTGGCTCAAACGTTGGTTCTTCTCCAGGACATTCTTCATCTTCTTGCAACCTCCTTCCAAGCTTTATTCCTCCTATCATCAATCAACAATTGTATCAAAGCTATGCTATAATCATGAGAGTTATTCTTCTTCTTCATATATAAGCAATTATGGCACAAAAACTCATGAAAATGCATCAATTCATCCATGGTTGATTGAATCTAAGGAAACATGAATTTCTACCCAAATGGCTTACTTGTGGCCTAAGAATGCATGAAAACCAAGTAAAAAAACTAGTGAAAAAGCATAGAAAAACATGACATGGTAACATGTCATCACAACACCAAACTTAAACCTTGCTTGTCCTCAAGCAAGAAAAGAATCATGCAATAGAGATTGACAATCCAAGGTAAGAAGAATAGCAACTCAATTTTCATGGTAAGCTAGTTTTCAATGCATGCTACAATTACAGAAGAGATGTAAATGATTGATGCTTCCATCTAACTCAATTTATGAAATCTTTTTCTTATAATTCTTCCTTGAAACAAGCTTTTGATTTTTTTAGCTTCTCCTTTTGGGTGATTTGCCCCATGAGTTAATAACAAAGCTACGATTCTAAATGCTTTGTTTTCAAATATTACCACTTGATACATAAGCACCACAAGCATTGAATTAGAGGACTTCATTAAGCTCATTTGTTTCTTTTCTTGACTCTCTAATCATTGATCCTCAGAACCTTGAGCCTTGAGGGAGTGCTTTTGCACTTGAGCCTAGCCTTGACTTCTAAGTGTTTTGTTTTCAAGCATTTGGCTTGATACATAAACACCACAAGTACTTAACATATTGTCATTGGTACTCAGAGCCTTCAGCTTTCTCATTTTTTCCCTTTTTCTTTTCTTGTCTTGTTTTGTATTTGCTTCTTCAAGGTTTTCATGATTTCAAAAGATTTCACAAAATGTACTGGATGAAAACTTCAATTAAATAAGATCCAATGCAATTGAGCAACAATTAATCATACTAGCTTTCCAATACTTGTATGCACATGCTAAACTCTTCTTTAATTCCTTGTTTGTTTATAATCATGATGCTTTACTGCTTTTTGAATTCACAAAACTCAAGTTGGAAATCATAATGGCACAGCACCATGTTGCAAATCAAGATTCAATCTATGCTTTATTCATACACACATGTAAACAAAAAAAAATGAAGACAGTCATGCAATTTAAGTGCTGGAAACAATTAAGGAGAAAAAGGAATTCTACAACCTTGTAGTTCATCTTCATTATTGTTGTCCTTTTTCCTCTATTCTTCCTCCTTCCCTTGCCAAACTCAGAATGCTTGCTCATCCTCAAGCAACAATTAGAACAATGGCTATGGGGCTGAGATGGATCATGAATGTCTTACACAAGAAATGTTAGTAGTACATGTGTTTCAAGCAAGCAAGATTAAGAATATTAGCAAGGCACAGAGAAACAAAGACATTATGATTGCAGAAATAAGATGGTGTGCACGATACATTGCATAAAAATATAAGTGGCACACCAAACTTAGTGTGACACTTTCACTTGGAATTGATGCAAGTATCCAGTAAAGGTTTGAAGCAAATTTTGTTGCATAGCAACACCAAACTTAGAATGCAACCATATGTCTATTTATTTGAATTAAAACTAAACAAGAGAAACTGTTATTTGAATACAATCACCAAGCTAAGATTAGCCATGAATAAGGGTCTCTTGGTGATGTATTAACAAAAACAGTTAATAACAGGAAACATAAAAAAAATATAAAGAAATGACTAAAACAAAGAGAATGCAAACGAAATGTCAAAACAAAAGAAAAATAATAATGCAAGGGCAATATGATTATGCAGACAAGTGATGTTGTTGGATGAGTTGCATAGACAATTAAGTGGCACACCAAACTTAGAATCTTAGTGTGACACTTCCATGTAAAATTGATGCAATCATCCATGAAGATGGAAAATAGTTTGTTGCAGGGCAACACCAAACTTAGAATGTGATCATATGCCAGTTTATTGAAATTTAAACAAGACAAAGAGAAGAGATGTTACCTACTGTTTACCTATTCTTCACTTTCTTCCTCTTCTTCCAGTTTGTTAAGAGGAATGACTCCAAGAGGGGAGAAGTTTTAGCTAGTGTCCCCTGTCTTGGCTTCCTCTCAGCAAGCTTTCTTTTGTACATGGCTTGATTGATCTTGTTTGCTGGATCAGGGACAGGATTGGTGATCTTGTTAGTTGCCTTCACTTCTTTGGATTCATGAATTGGTTGCTGTGTGATTTTTGGAGTTTGATCTTCATCCAGAGCCTTTTGAATTGGTGGTTCAATGAGCTTGTCCTTCATGTGCCTCTCTGTTTTCCTTGAGTTTGGACGTTCTTGATTATCCTCCTCACTAGCTTGTTCTTCCACTTCCTCTTTTACACTCAACATTTGCTTTAATAGCTCTTTCATGGAGGAGGTTTGTTGATCTTCCCAAGCTTTCTTCATCTCCTCTTCATATTTTTCGATCAGTGTTGAGCATCTTTGGTCCAAGGGAGTTTGAGGAGGTTGTGAGTGTTCAGGTTCTCTTGTCATCTCAAGTGCAGTTTTAGGTTCAAATGTTTCCACCACCTCTTCCTTCTTTGCAATTTCACTTGATGCAGTAGCCTCTTCCTCTTGTTTTTCCTCCTTCTTTGTTGCACTCACCAATTGAGCTAGCTGCACTTCCATGTTTTTGAGGGAGTTTTCTTGTTCTTTCCAGACTTTCATTGTCTCCTCCTCATATTTTTTGAACATGGACTCAAGCTTTGAGAACCTTGAGTGGTTCATAGAAGTTTGTGTGGGTGGTGAGTTTTGAAAGGGGCTTTCTGTTGAAGTATGGTCAAGTGATGATGTCTTTGGATGAATATCATATGGAGCACTAGAATTCCCTTCCCAGCCACCATTAGAATCATGACTTGCATCATTTTGTGGTGGAGGGAAATATCCCATATGATTTTCTTTCTCATCTTGTGGTTCTGAAACATAGCTCCATGAATTGGAGTGCCCAGAATTTGAAGTTTTTTGGTGATATTCCCAACCACCATTAGAGATTGGTGATGGTGGGTGATATCCCATAAAATTTTGTTTGACCATAAGATGAGTTGAACTCCATTTGTATTTTGTAAACATCAATGAAATTTGAAATTCATGTCATAGAGAAAGAATTTCTTAGTGAGGCAATAACTCAAACACCTTGGTTTCAATCTAAAACAGAAAACAAAAATAAAGAAAATGCCTGATCTAGACTTCTCACCCACTTAATCATTATTGATCTAATCAATCCCCGGCAACGGCGCCAAAAACTTGATGTGTGGAAAACGATCCGACATAAAACTCACCGGCAAGTATACCGGGTCGCATCAAGTAGTAATAACTCACAAGAGTGAGGTCGATCCCACAGGGATTGATGGATCAAGCAACTTTAGTGGGTGATTAGTTTAGTCAAGCTAACATTGGTGAATTGGATGAAATGTGACCAGCAAAATGTAAAGTGCAAGGAAAATTAAAGTGCAGAAAGTAAATGACGAAAACGTAAAGAGCAAGAAATGTAAATTGACAAGAATCTTAAATGACAAGAAATGTAAATTGCAGTAAATGTAAAGGGGAGTGGGTGTTGGAAATTAAAGAAAGCAATAGATCAAGCGACTAGAAATTTAAATTGTAGGAAGAGTAAAAGGATTTTGGGAGTTGGGATTTAAGAAATCAAACAAGGAAGTGTAAATAGCAATCAAACAGAGAAGTAAATGATGCAGCAAACTCAAACAGATTAGGAAACTCCCTTGAAAAATCAAAACAGAGAACAGCTTGGCTCAATTGCAAAATATAAATGAGAGGTTGAAGATCTCAGGAGCTCAATGAGACTAGAAAACAAGTCTAGATCTCAATCCCTTCCTTGATCCAACAGCAAACAGATTGAAGAAGAAATAAAGATGAAAGCAGTAAAGAGAGCTTTGATTCAAATCACAATTCACTGAATTTTGTAGACAGGCAAACAGAGAGAATTCTCAAGGTGAGAATGAAAACAGAATTCCTTCCAATCTCCACCCAAGATTCAAAACAGAAATGAAAACTAAAAGAGAGAGCTATCTACTACTACTACTCCCTAATGGAGCCTCCCTCAATGCTCTCTATTAGAGCCAACCTCCTCTCTAAGATGAAAATGATGCCTTATATAGGCTTTTTTACAAAATGAAAAAGAAAATGAAAGTGAAATTAAAGACAAATTACAATTAAATAAAATTCCTATTTTATCTATCTCTTGTGCCTTTGAGTGATGATAATGGGCTTTGCTTGCTTTGGATTTGGGTTGAAGATGGCCTCTGTTGATTGCTCTGGGTGTTGGAAAGAGACCCACTTGTGAACCGGACCATGAACCAGAAAAGCTTGAGTACTTTTCATATCAGCTAGCCTTCCTTGCTGCCATCCACGTTTGAGCCAAAGTTTGAGGTCAAACTTTGAGCCAAACGTGGATCCCTTTTGTATGCTTCTTGGGGGCTACTTTGTCCTCTTGTCATGTTGCCAATTTTATGCCCAATATAGACTATCATATATGGTTGGAAAGCTCTGAATGTCAGCTTTCTAACCCACTTGGAATCACTTCAATTGAACATCTACAACTCAAGTTATGCTCTTTTGAAGAGGACATGGTCGCTGGCTTTGGTGTGCAACGTTTGAGGCGACGTTTGCCTCAAATGTGGTCGAAAACGCCAGATTCTGGAGGCTCAAACGCATTGTCCACCCCATACTATTATATATTGTTGGAAAGCCCTGAATGTCTACTTTTCAATGCCATTGGGAGCGCATAGTTTGGAGCTTCACAGCTCGAGTTATACTCCATCAAAGGTGCAGAGGTCAATTGGTTTTACTGCAGGTTGACACCATGTTCGTTTATGCACTTTCGAGGCAGTTTTCTCCCTCAATTTTAGTGTCCACCATGCAGTGTCATATATGCTTGGAAAGCTCTCGATTCCTACTTTCCATTGCTTTTTGAATCACCTCATTTGGAGCTCTGTAGCTCAAGTTATTCTTGTTGGAAGTATACCCCTTCAGGCTGTGAGGCGCCAACGTTTGCCTCAACGTTTGAGGTCAAACGTTGGCGCAAACGTTGCCTTCCAAGAGTTTCTTCTTCAGCCAACGTTTGCCTCAACGTTTGAGGTCAAACGTTGGCTCAAACGTTGGTTCTTCTCCAGGACATTCTTCATCTTCTTGCAACCTCCTTCCAAGCTTTATTCCTCCTATCATCAATCAACAATTGTATCAAAGCTATGCTATAATCATGAGAGTTATTCTTCTTCTTCATATATAAGCAATTATGGCACAAAAACTCATGAAAATGCATCAATTCATCCATGGTTGATTGAATCTAAGGAAACATGAATTTTTACCTAAATGGCTTACTTGTGGCCTAAGAATGCATGAAAACCAAGTAAAAAAACTAGTGAAAAAGCATAGGAAAACATGACATGGTAACATGTCATCACTACACATGATACAAGAATTTTTATGGAGGTTCTTCGAACAAAAAAGCTAAATTTTCCACATCCACCAGAAGGTTAGTTATGTCATTTAAGTTTATTTTTGGGTTACATTCATTTTCATGATAATATGTAGCTTGATTTTTATATATTTTTTAATATAATTCAAGTAAATATTACTTAGTTGATGCTAGTTATCCAACTTTTAAGGGATTCTTAGGACCTTATCATCATACAAGGTATCATATTCCATAATTTAGACTAGCACCAAATTTTAGATCAAACAATGAAAAGTTCAACTATTGTCATTCAAGTTTAAGGACAATAATTGAAAGGACTTTTGGAGTATGCAAAGCAAGATGGAAGATACTACAAAACATGCCGTTAAGAGCCAAATTTGAAACCTAGCGTGATATCATTGTTGCATGTTTCACCCTTCATAATTTTATAAGAATGATGGATTCTGATGACATAAGTATTTTGCAAAAGTTTGAAGATATTGTTTCGTTACAAGCCAATAAATATGACGATACTATTGTAAGAAATGGATCAACAAATTCTGAAATTAATGAATGGAAAGAACCAACACAAGAAGATGTTCGGGCAATGGAAGAAATAAGAGACAATATAAGAGATCAATTATCGGATCAAATAAATTAGCATAAATAATTATTTTTCTTTTATTATTATTAATAAACTCTTTTATGATTGAATGTCCTTTTAAGTAATTTTATTATTATAAAAGTACTTTTGTATTTTTGTATCCAAACAATAACATCTTTTAAGTAAGTACTTTTAATTAAAGTATCCAAACATAAAATCATTTTTACTTTTGTAAAAGATCTTTTAAAAAAAATCATTTAAAAAAAGATCTTTTTCGGGAATAACACCCAAACAAGCCCAAAGTTTTATCTTCATCATTAAAAAAGTTATTCTTTCTAGTTCTCGTTTATCAAGAGGAAGGTGGGTAACTTCAAGGACAATTTTTTTCATCAATTGGTAATAAATCATCTCCGATAATATCCCACATTATAATTTTTCCTTTATTGTATTTATTGTATTGTGGAGTTTATTTTAAAGAAGACTAAGCTTAGTGTGAACAAATACTAAATTTTCTGCACGTTTATGCTTCAACTTGTTTCTTTTTAGAGAATGGTTAAAGGAATAAGTGTTCTAATTTCTTTCACAACAAGAAGATGAAGATGTCTACCTTAGTAGCCTAACAATTGATTGAAGAAGTTTTGTTTTACTACCATAAATTAGTCGTCAAGATTTTGTATTGACTATGACTCTATCATTCAAGAAGTCATAATTATCAAAGACACTTCTACATAAAAAAAGTTTGCAAATTTAATGTTTATTTTTCTCCTCTATTATTCATCAGAAAATACCTCTTCAAGCATTTAACTCTCTTATTAGTGATCTCAATATTTTGACAAGAAAAAACTCATGTAGGGGATGTAAAGTCAGATAAATGATAAATAAATAAATAATTATTTAATAAATTAAAAGTGAGCTAAGAGGGTTAGAAATTTAAAATTTATAATTTGAAAAAAATAACCGGTAAAAAATTTAACTTAGAAAATAAATTTGAGTGTAAAAATATAATTAATTGCGAAAAACGTGTACCGACGTTATAATTAGCTATATTGGCTTGAGTCGATCAGTACTGCGAGTGAGAAAACTAAAACTATAAAAATAGCAAGAAAACTATTTATAATAAAAACTCAAACACTTATCTTAAAGATTTTGGCCCAAGATAGCGCCAATGGGCTAAAATTACATCGGACCTTCACTTAAGCCCAAGCCCATGACTTAACTCCCCATTCACCCAAAATATAACATATTTGGCCGTTTGAGAAAGAGAGAGCGCCACGAGGTTGAGAAGGAAAGAGAGAGAAACCATTGTTACTATTCATTCATCACTTCAAATATATCTCACAAATTATAGCTTCGATCCATGATCTGTTGGTGCCCATGTGTTCCTATCATTGTCCTCTTTGATTCTATCTAACTATTGAAGTTTGTGATTTTAATACTTTGGCAAAAGTTCAAGCACAACTTCTAGCGGAATTTTGATCCATGATCATGTGGTACAAGGTAAGAAAATTTGTTTCCTTTGATTTTTTCTAATTATGTGTGAAACCCTAGCTTGAGAATGTGAAATGTTGGTGTAACTAGATTGAATAATGATTGTTTGGTGTGGATTGGTGCGGATGGAGTGCTTGACTTGATTGGAGGAGGTTTGGTTGAGGATTGGGTTTGATCGGAGAGAAAAAATCCAAAAGTTAAAACAGCCGTCAACTAAGGTACAAGTTTTAGTTCTGGGTAAACATTATGTAACGCTATGTGAAATGTAACACCCTATCACCCTAAGCCTTGTCTCTAACCGTAAAGTAAAGGACGATAATGTGACACGACAGTTCTAAATATCATATCGTAATAATAATCAAAGGATATTATACACTAGAAGCCCAATGAAGGAATAAAAGCTCAAAGATGCAGAAAACAAAGATACAAAAGCGTGAAGCGTTCACACACAATAACTAATGGTAAGAAAAAAGTTTATAGATACAAGGTAAGCAAGGTATATATATATATATATATATATATATATATATATATATATATATATATATATATATATATATCCAAAAAAATCTAGTCACAGCTTATGGAGTTTAAAATGACTAGTTAAAATAGATACAACAGAGTTTTAAAAGTTAAAACGGGTACATCCTGTCTCTCAAAGTTTAAGCCTCCAAGACAATAAGATACAATAACCAAAAGTGAGAGAATAACTATAGCAAAATAAACAAAGGACAAAAGAGAGTCATCCTATGCTCTGTCACCATCCGCAAACTCACCAAGGTGGGTTGCGACATGCATCTAGAAAACAATAACAACATATGGTACGAGAATCAGGGATTTTTAATATAGTAATAGTGCCTAATAGATAAGATATAAGGTTCTGGAAAGCCAAAGGCAATCCTAGAACTTTCCACATGCATATGATTCAACTTAGAAACATTTTAATAAAAATCCATAATGGGTTATATAATCTTAAGGATTTTCTAAACTAACAGATTGCTGGCTCACAGCTTTTGCCAACCTACCCTCCATGCAATCCCATTGCCACCGCCTACCGAACCTCCTCAATCCCAGCAGAAAATACAATTAGATGCAACCAAGTAAAACCCAAGTAATATACATATACAACAGGCAATTCAATTAGCAATTAAACATGTTATACAAGTTGGCACAATGCAAGTAATCAAAGCAAACAAAAACATAAGAAGGCATATGATGAATGCATGTCCTATGGGCCGTGATATCACTCGTCGGTTCAACTGCCAACCTGACACATCCCCTTGGGATGTCACCTTTTGGTCACGAATATAATTAGTGTAACACTCTAATTACCCTAAGCCTTACCTCACGTCATAAAGCAAAGGTTAATAAAAGGTTACGAAAATTCTAAGGTTTATACATATTTATATATACAAAGAAATAATAATTCTAGAAGCCCGATGAAGAAATAAGCTCAAAAATAGAGTTTCAAAGCGCAAAACATTCACACGAAGCTACACTAATCAAGTCACAGGATATACATACAGATATCAAGACATATATATAGGTATATCAAAGAATAATAGTCATAAGAATCTAGTCACCGCCCGCGGAGTTTTAGCCGGCAAGTTATATACAAACATACAGACTTTAGAAAGTAAGACAGCTTATACAAACTTCCTCTCAAAGTGAACCTCAAGGCAAAATAAATACAAAAGGTAAGAGAAACTAAATAAAATAATAAAAAAGACTTCAAAACATCATGAATATCCCCCGCTCTGTCACCATCAAAGCAACTCACTGAGGTGGTTTGTGACCTGCATCTGAAAAAGAACAACAGAATATGGTATAATAAAAGGTAATCTAACTTAGTGGATTTCTAATCTAACAATTCTCCACTGTCCCACAGCCTTTGCCAGCCTAACCGCCATGCAATCCCATCGCTACCACCTTCCGAACCTCCTCAATCCCAGTAGAATACACAGATAATACAATGCAAGTAAAGCACAAGTATAGCATGTATATCAAGAAATTGAAGTAGCAATTAATCATGTTATACAATTAGGCAATCAATTTCAAGTCGGCAAAGCAAACAAATAGATAGAAGATGCACATGATGAATGCCTGTCCAATTGACTATGATATCACATTGTCGGTTCAACTGTCAACCTGACATACCTCCTTGGAGATGTCGCCCTTTGGTCTGATAATGGGAACCCTCGAGATATCGTGCCCGGATCACGGTCTAGGATGTTAGCGCCTGCACATTATAGTGATTCCGAAGGGATGCGAGCAGGATACTCTAGCCAAGGACCTCACATATCAACGTAAGCGGGATAAACCTACCGTCCTTACGCCGCCACCGCGACCTCGACAGGCGGGATTAACCTATCGTCCCTACCAAGCGCATAGCGTATCAACAATCTCAGTATAAATAAGTAATTCAGTGGTTTTCATAAATTATTTTTCAGTATATCAGTGATACATCATTCCATTCCGAGTACCAGACTCGTCTCAACCACTATCTGTAAGAACCGTAACTAACTAACTGGTTAATTAAGTGATTATATTGCCCAATTTTGATTCCAAAAAGTTAGAGTGAGAATTTGAGGTTTTAAATATCATTTTTGGACTCAATGGGTCTTTCTGAGTCAAAAAATGTGTCTTCTGTGAAAAACCATGAAAAACTGTGAACCAACAGTTGAACCGGTTCAAGTCTACCCGGTACCGCACGAGAAAAGTAAAAAACCGTCGAAAACCTTAGAAAAACATTAGAAGTTGAAAACTGGGCATTAATTTTAAAGGTTTGGCCCGAAGTTTGTTCAAACGGGCTAAAAACGCTAACGGGTTGGACCGGGCCCAAGTTGGACCCAAGCCCAACATATAAAAGGCTTCTTAAATGAACCAAACCAGCCACCACACCAATTAAACACAACACACACAGCAGAATTGAAAGGAGGAGAGGAGAAGAGATTGAGCACTATTCATCTCAATCTTCCGAAACTCATATCTTGAGCTAGAGAGCTCCGATCGCCACACCGTTTGTGGCTACACGTTCCTTGTGAAGAGCTCTACAAGGCCCATACAAGAAACTAGAGAGTTAACCACGAAATCTTTTCTATTATTCTCTCCAAAATTTCGGTTCTTAGGGTTTATGATTAAGTGAGTTTTTGTGATTTTGGATGTTTAGGTTTGTTATAATCCTTGCTTAGCCTTGACTTTTGACATCCAAATCGGTTGAGAAAGGTAAGCGCCATTAAATCCTTGTGAATTTATGTTTAATTGGAACCCTAGGTTGATTTGAGGTGAGTTATATGTATATAGTTTGATTTTTATGGCTTTGGGAGCTATTGGAACTTAATTGTGCTTATTGGAGTGGAATTGAAAGCTTGGATTGTGGTTGGAAGCTTGTTGTGCTAAATTGGAGATTTGGTGCATATAGGGAATCGGCCAAGGTATGGTTTCGATTTCCTCTATGTAATATATAATATTCATGGACACTTAGGCTAGTGGACCATAGGATAGGTTTGGAAATTTTATGTTGTTGATGATTGTTGTGTTGGTGAAGTATAATAATTTAATGTTGTTGTTGTGGTTAAATGATGAAGTTAAGATATGATGGATGTGGATGAATGAGTATTGTCAAGTAATGATTTGACTCATGGTTGCGTTGATGATGAGAATTGATGATGATGTGATGAGAATTTGTGGATATGTCGTATATGTGATAATTGAGGTTGTAGATAATGAAACGTGAAAGAAATGGTGGTATGATTGAATGTAATAAGATAAAAAGGTTAATTTTGATGAAAAGTGAAGTTTTGAAAGGTTTGGTATGGTTTGGAAGGTGTATGGTAAGAAAATGAGGAAATTGTAAAGTGTGGTAAAATTGGGTTTTTGGTAAACTTTGTTCAATCATAACTTTTGCCTCGGTTTTCAAAATTGATTAAAATTTGTTTAGAATTAAATATCTTTGAAAACCCTTTAAATCGATATAAAGTTTGTGAAATTTGGAATTTTGTAGAGAACGTTATGATCATTCAAAGTTGGTGTTAAAAATATGAAAGTTTGCAAGGTTGCAGAATTCCATGATTTCTGATATGTGCGGACGCACACCTTGCGAAAATTTTGACCTGTGCGGACGTAAACACCTGTGCACACGCACAGGGAGGGAGGTGCGTTCTGTTTGCTGCGCTAGCACAGCTTGTGTGCGCGCATATCTGAGGAAGAATTTCAACCTATGCGGACGCACACGTTAGGACGGTCAATCTGTTGGGGGCGCTGGCACAGGTTGTGCGAGCGAATAGAATCTAAAAGTTTTGCCACCTGTGCGTACGCACATATTTTAAAATTTCTGGGCGTTCGCACGCACAGACCCCTGTGCGGCCGCACATGTCTTGTTTCTCAAATTTTACTTGTTTTTCAACTATTTTACCTTTCCAACAAGGTTGTAAGTTTCTATAATACCATTTTAAGACTTTCGGGCTTGGTTTTGAGTATTAGCAAATGGAGGCCTAGGTTTCTGGTGGGCTGAGGATAGTTTGATGTCATATGAAGGGTGTTGGATATATGAGATGAGAAATTATGATTCGTTGATGTTCAAAAACTGAATTGTGAATGGACAGTGGTTGAGATGAGTCGGGGACTCAGATCGAGATAATGGATCTCTGTACACTGAAAATGCTTTTTGAAAACCATTGAAATAATGTTTTTACTGAGTTTATGAGACGCTATGCGCCTGGCAGGATGGTGGTTAATCCCGCCTGTCAAGGTAGCAGCGACGGTGTAAGGACGGCGGTTAATCCCGCTTACGTTAAGATGTGAGGTCTGATGGCAAGAGTATCCTGCTCGCATCCCTTCAGATCTATAGAGCGTGCAGGCGTCGGTACCTGGACAGTGATCCGAGCACTATATCTCGGGAGTTCCCATATGAGAAATCCGAAGGGCGACGCCTCCATGGAGATGTGTCGGGTTGGCAGTTGAACCGACAATGTGATATCACAGCTAGTAGGGCAGGCATTCATCATATGCATCTTCTACCTGTTGTATGCTTTGACTACTTTAAATGGCTTGCCTATTCGTATAACATGCCTATTTGCTATTTGAATTAATTACCTTATATGCCAATACTTGTGCTTTACTTGCATTGTATATTACTTGTGTTTTCTACTGTGATTGAGGAGCTTCGGAAGGCGGTGGCGATGGGATCGCATGGAGGATGGGTTGGTGAAGGCTGTGGGATAGCGGTACTTGGTTAGAATAGAAATCCCTTAAGATAGATTACCCGATTTATTTATGTTAAGGTTTATGTTATGCTTAACTATTTTAGAATGCTTTAAGGTTGAATCTTGTGATGGATATGGAGCTTAGTATTGCCTTTGGCATCCCGGGGTCTTATATCCTACATCACTGGGCACTGTTACCATACTGAGAACCTCTGGTTCTCACACAATATTTCTGCTGTGTTTTTCAGATGCAGGTCGCAACCCACCTCGGTGAGTTGCCTTTTTGGTGACAGGAGCGGAGGATCTGGATATCTTTTGGAGTCCTTTTGAGTTATTTTATATATATATGTCTCTCACTTTTGTATTTTGCTTTGGCCTAGAGGCTTGTATTGAGAGAACAAAACTTGTATATGCTGTTTTTACTGTTTAGTTTCATACATGGTCTGTATATGGCTAGCCGGCTTAAACTCCGCAAGTTGTGGCTAGCGTCTTATGATATTATGCTATATTATATTATGATGTTTTATTATTCTACACTTGTTTCTTATGCTTTAAGTCAGTAGCTTCGTTAGTACGTTTTGCGCTTTTGAAATCCTGTTTTAAGCTATATTCTTCATCGCGCTTCTAGATATTATCAATTCCTTCTATATAATATATGTGAAAGCTTAGAACTGTCGTAACCCTTGATTAACCTTTGCTTTACGATGTGAGGTAAGGCTTAGGCTAATTAGGGTGATTCATTTAGTGGTATCAGAGCGGTTCGTCCTCGTGAGCCTGAGGGATGGATCGATTGTGCTTCATTGCATATTCTGTGTGTCTTTTCTTTGATGCTATTAGGTTATCTATTTGATATTGTATAGCATACTTATTTGTGAGTGCCTGTTTGGGAAAATTGAAACACTAGACTTTTGATATTGAGGCTGATCACCTTGATATCGATTGTTTGGTGAAGACACGAACTCTACATGGCCACTCGCAGACGAGGTCGAACACGAACATGAGAATGTAGGAATGAGCAACCAACTGATAATCATGCCGAATTCATGGCGGCAATGGTGAATCTCGCTATTACCATGGAAGCTAATGCTGCTGCGACTCTGCAAGCTGTGCAGATATTGGGCCAACTGGCTGGGAATGGAAATGGCAATGGGAATGGCGAAGGGAATGCTAATGATAATGCCGAAGGAAATGGCGATAACGCCGGAGGAGTTTTGATGACCTTGGCAATGTTCCTCAAGGTTCATCTGCCAACTTTCTGAGGATCCACAAATCCTACTGAGGTGGATCACTAGTTCCAAGCCATGGAGCGTGCTTTACAGGCGCAGCATGTTCCACACAATCAGTATGTTGAGTTTGCCGCTTACCAGCTAGCGGGAGATGCCCAACCCTGGTGGCAAGCTGAGTGTCGCTTGCTATAGCTACAGAATGCTGATGTTTCGTGGGATGTGTTCTGAATGGCCTTTTACAAGAAGTACTTTCCTGAGTCTGCAAGAGAAGCGAAGGAGATGGAGCTAATGTAGCTGAAGCAAGGTTTCATGTCTGTGGCCGAGTACACCAACAAGTTCGAAGAGCTTTGTAGGTTTTCTCGGGTGTGTCAGGATGACCCAGAGACTTTCGAGAGTTGGAGGTGTATTAAATACCAGAGGGGTTTAAAGGATAGCATTATGACTGTTGTGGCTCCTTTGGAGATCCGTGTCTTCTCTGACTTAGTAAACAAGGCTAGAGTGGCGGAAGAGTATGCCAAGACCATGGCGGCATCCAAGGACACTCATGGAGGGAGCTCTAGTCGGGGGCGTGGAAAGTATTTTCATCCGAGAGGACAAAGCTTTAAGAGAGGAGGATACGTGCCTCAAGGCCAAGGGGGCTTCAGAAAGAATAATCAGAATCAATTTCAGTATGCTAAGAGAAGAGGAAATCAGAGTAAGAGTTCTCCGGATTTAGTTTGTGATCATTGTGGACGTTTTCACCCTTATGACTTATGCAACATTAGTTTAGGTGGTTGCTTTAATTGTGGGTTGCCTGGCCACATTGCAAGGGATTGCACTCGTGGGAGGAATCAGAATGCAGGCCAGAGCCAGCATCAAGGTCGAGTCTTTGCTGTGAATGCCAAGGATGCTTCCAAGGCGGATCCATTGATGAGAGGTATATGTCTAATTGGTGATAAATCCTTAGTTACATTATATGATACTGGAGCTTCACATTCGTTTATTTCGTTTGCTAAAGTTGAGAAATTAGGCCTGAAAGTGTCAGAGTTACCTTTTGATCTGTATGTACATACTCCGTATCAAACAATTATGACTAGGTCAGGTTGTAGACAAGTAGGGTTCAAGCTTGAGGGTAGAGACTTTGTGCACGATTTGATCTGTCTACCAATGGTGGGGCTAGAGATGATTTTGGGATTTGATTGGTTGTCAAAGAATCGGGTCTTGTTGGATTGCTTTGAACGGACTATTCGGTTTATGCCGGAAGGAGAGAATGGAGCAGTGGTAGCTATGGGGTATTACCTGAACTCTGTGATGGTGCATTGTAGTGAGAAGGTGTGTCAGGGTTATATTCTGTTGGCTGCTAATGCGTTGGGTGATGCCTAGACCTTAGATCAGATTCTGGTGGTTAGAGATTTTCCTGATGTATTCCGAGAAGATATCCCTGAGTTCTCACCTCAAAGGGAAATTGAATTGATACCGAGAGCCGGACCAGTGTCGATTGCGCCGTAAAGAATGGCTCCGATAGAGCTGGCAGAATTAAAGACTCAGTTGGAAGAGCTTCTGAACAAGAGGTTCATTCGACCGAGTGTATCACCGTGGGGAGTGCCAATTTTGTTGGTAAAGAAGAAGGATGTAGGAATGCATTTGTGTGTGGATTACCGACAGTTAAATAAAGTGACAGTGAAGAACAAGTACCCGCTGCCAAGGATAGATGACTTGATGGATCAATTGCAAGGAGCTGGAGTATTTTCCAAGATTGATTTGAGATTCGGTTACCATCAAATAAGGGTGAAGGAGGATGATATCCCTAAGACTGCGTTTAGGACACGCTATGGACACCACGAGTTTACGGAAATGTCCTTTGGGTTAACGAATACACCTGCTGTTTTCATGGATTATATGAACAGAGTCTTTCATCCCTTTTTGGACAAATTCATGGTGGTTTTCATAGATGACATCTTAGTTTACTCTAAGACGGCAAAGGAGCATGAGGAACACTTGAGGATTGTGTTGCAAATCTTAAAGGAACAGAAGTTGTATGCTAAATTGTCAAAGTGCGAGTTCTGGAAGGAGGAAGTAAAGTTCTTAGGCCACATGGTGAGTAAAGGAGGAATAGCTGTAGATCCTTCTAAGTTAGAAACGGTGATGGAATGGGAAAGACCAACGATGGTGACTGAAGTCAGAAGCTTCTTGGGTTTAGCCGGATATTATAGGAGGTTTATCGAAGGATTTTCTCGGATTGCATTACCGATGACAAAATTGACAAGGAAAGAAGTGTCATTCGTGTGGACGTCGGAGTGTGAAGAGAGTTTTCAGACTTTGAAGCAGAAGTTAACTTCAGCACCTATTTTAATCTTATCGGAACCACATGAACCGTTTGAAGTATATTGTGATGCTTCTTTGAAGGGTTTGGGTTGTGTGTTGATTCAACACTGGAACGTGATGGCTTACGCATCGCGTCAGCTGAGACCACATGAGGTGAATTATCCAACTCATGATTTGGAATTAGCCGCGATTGTGTTTGTATTGAAGATCTAGAGGCACCACTTGTACGGAGTGAGATTTAGCGTCTTTTCTGATCATAAGAGCCTCAAGTACATCTTTGATCAGAAGGAGCTAAATATGCGTCAGAGGAGGTGGATGGAGTTGTTAAAGGATTATGATGTTGATCTGTTACCATCCTGGAAAGGCGAATGTGGTAGCAGACACTTTAAGTCGGAAGTCCTTGACAATAGCTTGGATGAGAATCAAGGAAGAGGAGTTAGTAGATAAGTTTACAGATCTTAAGCTGGATATTGGTGAGGTTGCTGGAAGGGCTTGTTTGAACCAGCTACAGATTTCAAGTACGTTTAAGATGGAGATTCAAAGGGCTCAACAAGATAAGCAAAAGCTCCAGCAATTGTTTCAACCAGTTGGTGAGAAGAGACTTGGAGAATTCACCAAAGATGATGAGGGGTTTTGGAGGTATAAAAAGAGGATTTGTATACCAGATGCTGGGAGTTTAAGACAGGACTTGTTGTCAGAAGCTCACAACAGTGGATTTTCTATTCATCCCGGAAGCACGAAGATGTATTATGACTTAAAGAAGATGTTTTGGTGGCCAGAGATGAAGAATGATGTAGCTACAGTGGTATATGTTTGACTTGCCAAAAAGTAAAGATAGAGCACCAGAAACCGTCAGGAATGCTACAGCCACTTGAAATTCCTCAGTGGTAGTGGGAAGGAATTGCAATGGATTTTGTGACCGGTTTATCGAGGACTAGGTCAAGATTTAATGCGATTTGGGTGATCGTGGATCACTTAACCAAATCCGTTCATTTTCTACCTATCCGAGTAAACTGTTCTATGGAGGAGTTGGCGAGATTGTACATCAAGGAGATAGTAAGGTTGCATGGTATGCCGTCAAGCATAGTATCAGACCATGATCCCCGATTCACTTCAAGATTTTGGGGAGCATTCCAAAGAGCTTTCGGTACGAAGTTATGTCTCAGTACCGCATATCATCTACAAACTGATGGACAGTCGAAAAAGACTATTCAGACGTTGGAAGATTTGCTCAGAGCATGTGTGTTGGATCAACCCAGGAGTTGGGATCGTTACATGCCATTAGTGGAGTTTACGTACAACAATAGCTTTTGTGCGAGCAATGGGATGGATCCGTATGAGACCGTATATGGACGGAAGTGCCAGTCTCTACTTTGTTTGTATGAATTAGGTGAAGCAAGTGTTTTGGGTCCAGATTTGATAGCAGAGACTACCGTGAGTATTAATAAGATTCGTGCAAGGATTCTAACTGCTTAGAGTCGACAAAAGAGTTATGCGGATCAGAGAAGGAAACCGTTAGAATTTGAAGTGGGAGAACATGTATTTCTGTGGGTTACACTAACAACTGGGATTGGAAGAGCAATTAAGACTAAGAAGTTGAACCCAAGATATATATGACCGTTTGAGATTTTAAAGAGATTTGGGCCGGTGGCGTATCAAGTTGCTTTGCCACCTCATCTGTCTAACTTGCATGACGTATTTCACGTGTCACAGCTTCATAAGTACATGTCGGATGCGGCTCATGTGTTGGAGCCTGAGTCGGTTGAGCTGAGGGAAAACATAACATTCCAAGCAACGCCAGTGAAGATCGATGACACTAGTATGAAGAAGCTGCGAGGTAAGGATGTTCCATTGGTTAAAGTTGCTTGGGAGCGAGCAGGAGTAGAAGAGCACACTTGGAAATTGGAATCTGAGATGCGAAAAGATTATCCCGAGCTTTCCTCAGGTAATCCAAATTTTGAGGGCAAAATTTCTTATTTGGTGGGGAGAATGTAAGAACCGCAACTAACCAACCGATTAATTAAGTGATTATATTGCCCAATTTTGATTCCGAAAGGTTAGAGCGAGAATTTTAGGTTTTAAATATCATTTTTGGACTCGGTGGGTCTTTTTGAGTCAGAAAATGTGTCTTTTGTGAAAAACCGTGAAAAACTGCAAACCGGCAGTTGAACCGATTTAAGTCTGCCCGATACCACACGAGAAAAGTGAAAAACCGTCGAAAATCTTAGAAAAATATTAGAAGTTGAAAACCCGGCGTTAATTTTAAAGGTTTGGCCCGAAGTTGGGCCTAACGGGCTAAAAATGCTAACGGGTTTGATCGGACCCAAGTTGGGCCCAATCCCAACATATAAAAGGCTCCTTAAATGAACCAAACCAGCCACCACACTGGTGCACGAAATTGTGATCATCAATGGCGCCATCAACATGGTACGCTCAATTGCAATCTCAACTCTTTATCACAACTTCGCACAACTAACCAGCAAGTGCACTGGGTCGTCCAAGTAATAAACCTTACCCGAGTAAGGGTCGATCCCACGGAGATTGTTGGTATGAAGCAAGCTATGGTCATCTTGTAAATCTCAGTCAGGCAGACTCAAATGGTTATGGAGGATAACATAAAACATAAAATAAAGATAGAGATACTTATGCAATTCATTGGTGAGAATTTCAGATAAGCGTATGGAGATGCTTTGTCCCTTCCATCTCTCTGCTTTCCTACTGTCTTCATCCAATCCTTCTTACTCCTTTCCATGGCAAGCTGTATGTTGGGCATCACCGTTGTCAATGGCTACAGTCCCATCCTCTCAGTGAAAATGTTCAACGCGCTCTGTCACAGCACGGCTATTCATCTGTCGGTTCTCGATCACGTCGGAATAGAATCTAGTGATTCTTTTGCGTCTGTCACAACGCCCCACAATCGCGAGTTTGAAGCTCGTCACAGTCATTCAATCCTTGAATCCTACTCAGAATAGCACAGACAAGGTTTAGACCTTCCGGATTCTCTTGAATGCCGCCATCAATTCTAGCTTATACCACGAAGATTCTGATTAAGGAATCCAAGAGATAAACATTCAAGCCTTGTTTGCTTGTAGAACGGAAGTGGCTGTCAGGCACGCATTCATAAGTGAGAATGATGATGAGCGTCACATAATCATCACATTCATCATGTTCTTGGGTGCGAATGAATATCTTAGAACAAGAATAAGCTGAATTGAATAGAAGAACAATAGTAATTGCATTAATACTCGAGGTACAGCAGAGCTCCACACCTTAATTTATGGTGTGTAGAAACTCCACCGTTGAAAATACATAAGAACAAGGTCTAGGCATGGCCGAGATGCCAGCCCCCATGATCTAAGATAGCATAAGACTACTCAAAGATAGCTACCCAGATGAGAATACAATAGTAAAAGGTCCTATTTGTGGAGAACTAGTAGCCTAGGGTTTACACAGATGAGTAAATTACATAAAAATCCACTTCCGGGCCCACTTGGTGTGTGCTTGGGCTGAGAATTGAAGCATTTTCGTGTAGAGACTCTTCTTGGAGTTAAACGCCAGCTTTTGTGCCAGTTTGGGCGTTTAACTCCCATTCTTGTGCAAGTTCCGACGTTTAACGTCGGGCAGTCTTGAGCTGATTTTGAACGCCGGTTTGGGCTATCAAATCTCGGGCAAAGTATGGACTATTATATATTGCTGGAAAGCCCAGAATGTCTACTTTCCAACGCAGTTGAGAGGGATCCAATTGGGCTTCTGTAGCTCCAGAAAATCTACTTCGAGTGCAGAAAGGTCAGAATCCAACAGCATCTGCAGTCCTTTTCAGCCTCTGAATCAGATTTTTGCTCAGGTCCCTCAATTTCAGCCAGAAAATACCTGAAATCACAGAAAAACACAAAAACTCATAGTAAAGTCCAGAAAAGTGAATTTTAACTAAAAACTAATAAAAATATAATAAAAACTAACTAAAACATACTAAAAACATACTAAAAATAATGCCAAAAAGCGTATAAATTATCCGCTCATCACACACCAATTAAACACAACACACACAATAGAATTGAAAGGAGGAGAGGTGAAGAGATTGAGCACTATTCATCTCAATCTTCTGAAGCTCATATCTTGAGCTAGAAAGCTCTGATCGCCGCACCGTTTGTGGCTATGTGTTCCTTGTGAAGAGCTCTACAAAGTTCATACAAGAAATCGGAGAGTAACCACGAAATATTTTCTACTCTTCTCTCCAAAATTTTGGTTCTTAGGGTTTGTGATTAAGTCAGTTTTTGTGATTTTGGATGTTTAGGTTTGTTATAATCTTTGCTTAGCCTTGGCTTTTGACATCCAAATTGGTTTAGAAAGGTAAGAGCCACTAAACCCTTGTGAATTTATGTTTAATTGGAACCGTAGGTTGATTTAAGGTGAGTTATATGTATATAGTTTGATTTTTGTGGCTTTGGGAGCTATTGGAACTTAATTGTGCTTATTGGAGTGGAATTGAAAGCTTGGATTGTGGTTGGAAGCTTGTTGTGCTAAATTGGAGATTTGGTGCATATACGGAATCGGCCAAGGTATGATTTCGGTTTCCTCTATGTAGTATATAATATTCATAGACACTTAGACTAGTGGACCATAGGATAGGTTTGGAAATTTTATGTTGTTGATGATTGTTGTGTTGATGAAGTATAATAATTTGATGATGTTGTTGTGGTTAAATGATGAAGTTGAGATATGATGTATGTGGATGAATGAGTATTGTCAAGTAATGATTTGAATCATGGTTGGGTTGATGATGAGAATTGATGATGATGTGATGAGGATTGGTGGATATATCGTATATGTGATAATTGAGGTTGTAGATAATGAAATGTGAAAGAAATGGTGGTATGATTGAATGTAATATGATACAAAGGTTAATTTTGATGAAAAGTGAAGTTTTGAAAGGTTTGGTATGGTTTGGAAGGTGTATGGTAAGAAAATGAGGAAATTGTGAAGTTTGGTAAAATTGAGTTTTTGGTGAACTTTGTTCGATCATAACTTTTGCCTCGATTTTCGAAATTGATTGAAATTTATTTAGAATTAAAGATCTTTGAAAACCCTTTAAATCGATATAAGGTTTGTGAAATTTGAAATTTTGTAGAGGAAGTTATGATCATTCAAAGTTGGTGTTAAAAATCTGAAATTTTGCAAGGTTGAAAAATTCCATGATTTTTGATATGTGCGGACGCACACCCTTGTGCGGGCGCACACCCTGTGGAAATTTTGACCTGTGCAGATGCACACACCTGTGCGCACGCACAGGTAGGGAGGTGCGTTCTGTTTGCCGCGCTAACACAGCTTGTGCGCGCACATATCTAAGAAAGAATTTCAACCTATGCGGACGCACACGTTGGGGCGGTCAATCTGTTGGGGGCGCTGGCACAAGTTGTAAGAGCGAATGGAATCTGAAAGTTTTGCCACCTGTGCGTACGCACATATTTTAAAATTTCTTGGCATGCGCACGCACAGACCCCTGTGCGGCTGCATAGGTCCTATTTCTCAAATTTTACTTGTTTTTCAACTATTTTACCTTCCCAATAAGGTTGTATGTTTCTATAACACCATTTTAAGACTTTTGGGCTTAGTTTTGAGTATTAGCAAACGGAGGCCTAGGTTTCTGGCGAGTAGAGGATAGTTTGATGTCATATGAAGGGTGTTGGATATATGAGATGAGAAATTATGATTTGCTGATGTTCGGAAACTGAATTGTGAATGGATAGTGGTTGAGATGAGTCGGGGACTCGGATTGAGATAATGGATCTCTATACACTGAAAATGCATTTTGAAAACCACTGAAATAATGTTTTTACTGAGATTATGAGACGCTATGCGCCCGGCAGGGACGGTGGCTAATCCTGCCTGTCGAGGTAGCGGCGACGGCGTAAGGACAGTGGTTAATCCCGCTTACGTTGAGATTTGAGGTCTGATGGCAAGAGTATCCCGCTTGCATCCCTTCGGATCTATAGAGCGTGCAGGCGCCGGTACCTGGAAAGTGATCCGAGCACTATATCTCGGGGGTTCCCATTTGAGAAATTCAAAGGGCGACGTCTCCATGGAGATGTGTCGGGTTGGTAGTTGAACCGATAATGTGATATCACAGACAGTAGGGCTGGCATTCGTCATATGCATCTTCTACTTGTTTGTATGCTTTGACTACTTTAAATGGCTTGCCTATTTGTATAACATGCCTATTTGCTATTTGAATTAATTGCCTTATATGCCAATACTTGTGCTTTACTTGTATTGTATATTACCTGTGTTTTCTACTGGGATTGAGGAGGTTCGGAAGGCGGTAATGATGGGATCGCATGGAGGATAGGTTGGTGAAGGCTGTGGGACAGCGGTGCTTGGTTAGAATAGAAATCCCTTAAGATAGATTACCCATTTTATTTATGTTAAGGTTTATGTTATGCTTAACTGTTTTAGAATGCTTTAAGGTTGAATCTTGTGATGGATATGGAGCTTTGGATTGCCTTTGGCATCCGTGGGTCTTATATCCTATATCACTGGGCATTGTTACCATACTAAGAACCTCTGGTTCTTAAACCATATTTCTGTTGTGTTTTTCAGATGCAGGTCGCAACCTACCTCGGTGAGTTGTTTGTTTGGTGACAGGAACGGAGGATCTGGATATCTTTTGGAGACCTTTTGAGTTATATATATATATATATATATATATATATGTCTCTCACTTTTGTATTTTGCTTTGGCCTAGAGGCTTGTATTGAGAGAACAAAACTTGTATAAGCTGTTTTACTGTCTAGTTCCATACATGGTCTGTATATGGCTAGCCGGCTTAAACCCCGCGGGTCGTGACTAGTGTCTTATGATATTATGCTATATTATATTATGATGTTTTGTTATTCTACACTTGTTTCTTATGCTTTAAGTCAGTAGCTTCGTTAGTACGTTTTGTGCTTTTGAAATCCTGTTTTGAGCTATATTCTTCATCGAGCTTCTAGATATTATCAATTCCTTCTATATAATATATGTAAAAGCTTAGAACTGTCGTAACCCTTTATTAACCTTTGCTTTATGACGCGAGGTAAGTCTTAGGCTAATTAGAGTGTTACACTATCAATTCATAATTTCCACAATTCATTGTCAGTGATCATCAACGCAATACTCCGCCTTCTCATTCAACCAAATCCATCCTCAGTACTCCAGAAATATAAGTCTCCATTTTCTAAACTTTTAACAAGAAAAATATATAATTAAAGTTACCTAAAGCATCCCCCATGTTTTGAAACCTAAAAACAAGCTAAAGAGACATAAATAAGTGTTTCAGAAGTTTGCAAGCTTTCCCGAAAGGTAAAACAGTTAAAAACAATATGTTTATTGAAAAATAGGGCAGTGAGCATACGCATAAGATTGTGCGTACGCATGGCCAGAAAGATTTTCAAGAAGTGTGCGTACGCATAGAGGTGTGCATTCGCACAGGGAGTAAAAATTTCCATTCTACGTACACGCACAGATGCGTGCAAATGCCCTCGACAGAATGCACCTTTCAGCGTGTGCGCACGCACGAGGCTGCGCGTACGCACAGCTTGCAAATTTCGCAAGTTGTGTGTGCATACCAGAGTGTGCTAGCACTCCGAACAGTAGGCACCTCCCTGTGTGTGCGTGCGCACAAGGTTATGTGTATAGCCACTGATGAGAGCACGTGCACAGCAGTGTGCATGCGCACACAAACCAGAAATCATAAAATTTTGCAACATCGCAGAATTCAGATTTTGACACAAAACTTTAAACGGTCATAACTTCCTCTACAAAAATCCATTTTCAACAGACTTTATATCAATTTAAAGCTCTCAAAGTCATATTTAATCTAAAATAAGTTTCATTTAATTTTAAGCTTTAAGTCTCAAGTTATCATCTATCAAAATTCACCAAAAATCTATTTTTACCAAAGTTCACTAATTTCTCAAATCCTCGAAATCCATAACCAAAACCAAATCCGAATCATACCAAACTCCAAATTACCTCATAACTTGCCCTTTGTGTCACAATTCACCATTCATACCAAAATTTCACTCACATTATAATATCATCAACCTCAAATATCAAATATGTGACACTGATCATTTCTCCAACAATACACTCATCAATCATCATTCTATCACTACCAATCATAATAATCAACCTCAACCATTCACAATATCAATATTCAACACTATTGGTTAAACTCAACAACATTACTCACCCAAATCATCATAGTCATCAATGCATCATACATCATCATGCAACAAATTCAACAAGTCATTTCAATTCAACCTATCCTATCGGTCACTAGCCTAAGTGTCCAGAAATATTATATATTACATAGAGAAAACCAAAACCATACCTTGGCTGATTCCCAATATGTACTATACACCAAAATTTGTGTCTTTACAAGCTTTCAACCATCAACAATTCACCAAAAGCCACCAATCAACTCCAACAAGCCTCAACAATCAATATTCCAAGCTAGACATTCATATGATTCAACATCTAGGATTCATCATAATCACAATATCACAAGGGTTGAGAATAAACTCATCTTACCCAATATTGATTGGGTCAAACCTAATAAGAACCAAAGGCTAGAGTGTACCTAAACACCTAAAATCACAAAATTTCACTCAATACAAAATCCAAAATTTCAAATTTATGAAAGGAAAGGCTGAGAGAGGATTCGTGATTTTTTTTACTAGTTCCTTGGGTGAGTTTTGTAGATCTCTTTGTGGTGATTGGGTGGCCGTAAACGGTGTGACAATCGGAGCACTGTAGCTCAAGTTATGAGCTTGGGAAGTTGATGATGAATAGTGAAAATGGAAACCCTCACTTTCTTCTTTACTTCAGCTGTGTTGTGTTATGTTTGTGAGTGTTGTGTGCTGATGGGTTCATTAATGGAGTGTTATATATGTTGGGGTTGGACCCAAGTTGGGCCCGGTCCAACTCGTTAGTATTTTTGGCCCGTTTGACCCAATTTTGGGTCAAACCTTTAAAATTAGTACCCGATTTTTAATACTAAATATTTTCCTAAGATTTTCTACTATTTTTAATTATTCTCACACATTACCGGACTGATTTAAGCCGATACTATTGGTTCATTTACCGGTATGCGTTTTTACGTAATTTTCAGAAGAAAATTACATATTTCAACTCAGGAAAATCTACTGAATCCAAATATCTTATTTATATTTTATAATTAATATTATGAAATTTTGGACCTATTCTGTGCAATTAAATTATTATTATTTTATATTAATTATTCGGTTAATTAATTCACGGTTCTTACATTCTCCCCACCAAATAAGAAATTTTGTCCTCAAAATTTGGCTTACCCATCATCATCCTTAAATGTTCCCTCAATTTAAACCTACCTCTCACCATTCATTGTTTTACTCCTCCACGTCAGCTCAAATTCCTATTTACGTCTTTTATTCTTATTTATAACTTCATATTTTAACTAAATTCAAGCCTATATCATACTTGTCCTTCTCACTCTTAACTCCCTTCAATCAACCTCAATACAACATTAGCATTTCAATTCAATGCTTTCCAAATCTATCTTTCAAATAAATCAAATCCTATTTCAATCTAAGCCCAAAGTCATCATGATCAAATATCGCAATCCCTATCTTCCCGACACGACGATTGCATTCAGTTATCACCCAAATCTAATTTATTTGCCTACCCTCATCTTCACAGCCTATCCCAGCTCATTCTAATCTTACAGCCACAATCAAACTTAGTTTTTTAAAGGTCCTTACTTATCTTAACTCACTAAACTCTTCAAGTATTCAAGCCTAAGATATGTCTAGTGACCATTCTACTACCTCTATTCCCAACTATCATGTGCTATTGCATTCCGCAAGCTTCTGCTACGCCACTCTAATTTTCAGCTTCTAAGTAATCAACTAATCCATTTATTCAGTCAAGTCATACATCATTATTGGATTACAAAACATAGGCTTACTCCTGAACTCCCTCAACTTGATCCAAAATAGGATTTACGCTCATCCTAAGAATAAGTCATAACTTAGTGCCTTATAGCATTTATATGCCGAATTAAGGTTTCACTAAATCCTACATCTTAAACAATTTTCCACAGCTCTAATTACAATATCCATCAATTCCCAACCACTCAACACTTTCAAAACCTAGCAACAGTTCTTATACTAACCACAATTTCAATATGATCCACTGAGTCACACTCATAACACACTCAATCATTTTAACACCTAAAATATTCTATTTTCCATTTTCTTTACTTATTTGACAAAATCCCAAGGTCCACAATACCACCACACCATTTATTCCGCATCTAATTATCCAAGTCATTTACAAATTTACCAATGTATACAATTCAACATCCCTTAGATATACTAAACAACTAATGAATTTTTATTATCACAACTAAAATCAAATGTTTAACTCAGCAAAAATTTCATGTCTAAATTTATCCTCACTTATTTTTCTCCTTCTCTATTTGCCTCTGCAATTAAATAATCCGCCAGGTACTAACTGTTATATTAATCATCCTAGAATCTACACGTGAAGACCAAAGTCAAGCGCGGAAATCCTTAGGTGATAGCTTAACTCAAAATCGTAGGTCCTCCTTGCTCCGCATTTTCAACACGAGCACAAACACAGCAGGCTCCAGATCGTGAGTTAGAGAATTCACTTTGTACGGCCTCAATTATCGCGATGCATAAACCATTGCATCCTGATGTTACATCAGAACACACTCCAAGATTTTTCTATAAAACGTACCAGTAGATCTTTAATGATCCATGGGGTTCAAGTAGTGCAAACACTAGCACTGTAGTTAATCTTTCTTTTAAGTTTTGAAGAATTTCTCCCCATAATCTAATGTTCGCACCAATAGACACCTTTGTGTGTCGACTTAGCCTTTGGTAACTCCATTTACAAAACCAAAGCTTTACAACCCCTCGTATGATTGCACGCTCACTGGTTTCATCTTTCGTGTTCATAAATTGTATCCTAAAGAACTATCATATCAAATGTTGCGTCTAAGAATTGTATGCGATGTCGAAATGAGCTCAAGTTATCTGAAGGAATATCAAGCTCAAAAGAAAGCAAACAATTTTGAATGGTAAATTGAAAAGATACATTGTGTTGTGATCAGAAGAGGTTGTAGAAAATAAGAAAATGCACCCGAACGAGAGTTAAAGTGCACCTCAAGAAAGAGATTTTAAATTAGTAATCTTTGGTGAACAGTAGTGTGCATGCACTCACAAACCAAAAATCATAAAATTCTGCAACATCACAGAATTCAGATTTTGATACCAAACTTTAAACGATCATAACATCCTCTACAAAAATCCATTTTCTACAAACTTTATATCAATTTAAAGCTCTCAAAGACATCTTTAATTTAAAACAAAATTCATTCAATTTTATGCTTTGAAACTCAAGTTATGATCCATCAAATTTTAACAAAAATCCATTTTTACCAAAGTTCACTAATTTCTCAAATCCTTGAAATCCATAACCAAAACCAAATCGAAACCATACCAAACTCTAAATTACCTCATAACTTGCCTTTTGTGTCACAATTCACAATTCTAACCAAATTTCCACTTACATTACAATATCATCAACCTCAAATATCAAATACGTGACACTATGATCATTTCTCCACCAACACACTCATCAATAATCATTCTATCACTACCAATCATAATAATCAACCTCAATTATTCACAATATCAATATTCAACACTATTTTTTAAACTCAACAACATTACTCACCCAAATCATCAGTCATCAATACATCATACATCATCATGCAACAAATTCAACAAGCCATTTCCATTCAACCTATCCTATGGGTCACTAGTCTAAATGTCCAGAAATATTATATATTACATAGAGAAAACCAAAACCATACCTTGGCTGATTCCCAATATGTGCTATACACCAAAATTTGTGTCTTTACAAGCTTTCAACCATCAACAATTCACCAAAAGCCACCAATCAACTCCAACAAGCCTCAACAATCAATATTCCAAGCTAGACGTACATAATTTACCATGATTCAACAGCTAGGGTTCATCATTATCAAAATGTCATGAGGGTTGAGAATAGACTCACCTTACTCAATATTGATTGGGTCAAACCTAATAAGAATCAAAGTCTAGAGTGTACCTAAACACCCAAATCGCAAAATTTTACTCAATACAAAACCCAAAAATTTGAATTTATGAAAGGAAAGTTGAAGAGAGGATTCGTGATTTTCTTACCATTTTCTTAGATGGATTTTGTAGAGCTCTTCATGGTGATCGCATGGCCACAAACAGTGCAGCGATCGGATCTCTGTAGCTCAAGTTATGAGCTTGGGAATTTGATGATGAACAGTGAAAATGGAAACCTTCACTCTCTTCTTTACTTCAGCTGTGTTGTGTTATGTTTGTGAGTGTTGTGTGCTGATGGGTTCATTAATGAAGTATTATATATGTTGGGCTTGGGCCCAACTTGGGCCCAGTCCAACCTGTTAGCGTTTTTGGCTCGTTTGGCCTAATTTCGGGTGAAACATTTAAAATTAGTGCCCAGTTTTTAATTCTGAATGTTTTTCTAAGATTTTCTACTGTTTTTAATTATTCTCCCACAATACCGGACCGATTTAAGCTGGTACTGCCGATTCATTTACTGGTACGCATTTTTACGCAATTTTTCGAGAAAAATTACATTTTTCAACTCAAAAAATCTACTGAGTTCTAATTAATATTCTAAAATTTTGGACCTATTCCAGGCAATTAAATTATTATTATTTTATGTTAATTAATCGGTTAATCAATTCGCGGTTCTTACAAATAGTGCTCTAGGGATATAGTGCCCGGCACACTATTTAGGGATATAGTCCGACACACTCTTTTGACTCGAAAGGATACAAGTGGGATACTCTACCTCAAACCTTACATCTGAACATAAGTAGGATTAACCACCATCCTTACACTAGCACTGCATCCTCGACAAGCGGGATTAACCACCTTCCTTGCCAGGCGTATAACGACTTACCAATCATAGCACATCTATAATATATTATTCAGTCTCATTGATCATTATCGTTCTCATCGTGTTCAACAACCCCAATCATTCATTTTTCTCAATTCATCATCAACTCAACACTCCATCAATCCGCTCTAGCTATTTTATCCATAATACATTGCAAACCTAAGTCACCGTCTCTAAAAATCATAACAAATTGTCCCTTTAAATTTTCCTAGTACATTATCACTCCTAGACACTAGTTAAAAGATCGTAAACAGGGGTTACAGAGGTGAAAAAGCAGAGTGGATAAGAAAAAACATTATCACACATATGAAAAATATTTTTTTCTAAGAATGCAAGTCGTGCGTACGCATGGGTCATGCATACGCAAGGATAAGTATTGTTTTGGTCCCTCACGTTGAAGGTCAGAATCAAACCCATCCCTGATGTATCTTTTGATTTAAAATCATCCTTAACGTATTTTTTCGTATTAAGATTGTTCTTTTTAATTTTTTATGGACAAAAATGCCCTCTACTACCACCAGCACCTTTTCTTCAACCTTTCTCTCCTCCTTTCACTACCACGAGTATCATGATCTTCAATCATCTTCGAAAGTAAACCAGTTACACAAATACCTAATTCCACTTGAAATCTCTAATTCCACAAACACCTAACAGTTACACTTGTAGTACACTAAAAGCAAACCTAGTTAACACACCAAAAACCCATTCAAATCAATACCCACACAAAAATAAAGGTCTCATAGTGCAGAAGGTAACCAATTCCCCTGTAAGAACCCCAGTGTATTTCACAAATTCAACAAATCCAAAAATCAATTCAACAAATCCAGAAATAAAAAATTCAACAAATCAATCCAAATTCAACAAATCCAACAACTAAATCAAAAAACAACAAATCAAAATCAGAAGCAGAGGCAGTCACAAATGCAGAAGCAGAGGTAGTCATAGAATCAGAAACAGAAACTCAAGCAGAAGCAGATACAAAAGAGGAGATGATGATGCAGAAGCCAAAGCTACAGAAGCAGATGCATAGAAGAAGAAGCAGAAGAAGCAGATGTAGCAAAAGAAGAAGCAGAAAAGGCATATGCAAAACCACCGGCGCTTGGCCACCCATCCCCAGCGATGGCGACGGAGCGTCCGAGGACCGGTGATGAACTCCACCCTCGGATCCCTCTCTCTCCTCGGCCACCCATCACCCGCGGACTGGCGACGAAGCATGCACGAACCAGCTCAGCCTCGGATCCTTTTCTCTCTCCGTCATGCGCCGCGCTCCTCGCGTCGTGCTCCTCTTCCCGGCGACGCTCTCCATGGCGGCAGAAGCATGCATGAACGGTCTTCCCATCCACCGGCGCTCCCTCTCTCTTTTCGCTATTCTCTTCACCCTCGTCTCAGCCCCTCTCTTTTCTTCTTTCTTCCGGCAATGGCAACTCCAAGCTTTGCCGACGCTGTCCCCTCTCCCCCCTTCCCTTTCCCCCTCTCCCTCCCCTCCCTCCTTCGCATTTCCTTTCGGCCCCCAGCCCCCAAAAACACGTTTCCTCCCCCCCAAAATGTGTTATTTTCTTTTCTTTTTTTAATTTTATAATTTTTTTATTAAAGTAAGGGTATTTTAGGAATAAAATTAAATTTTTTTTACACAGGATGATTTTAATACAAAAAAACACGTTAAGGATGATTTTAAATCAAAAGATACATCAGGGACGAGTTTGATTTCGACCCTCAACGTGAGGGACTAGAACAATACTTATCCCTGCGTACGTACGACCTTGCTTTTGAGCATACACATGGTATGCACATAACACTCGCACAAGCCTCTTTCATTCTTGTAATGCCCATCATCCATACGGAAGGGTTATGCGTACGCATAATCTCAAAATTCTGCAACTTCTGTAGAATTTAGTTTTTAACCCTAAACTTCAAATGCGCATAACTTTTTTGTTAAAAATTATTTTTCGTCTGTTCTTCAAACATTATAAACTTCACGGACCCAATTTTTATTCAAAATAAGTTTCAATAAAATTGGGAGTTTGGAAGCCAAGTTATGGCTCGTTGAAGTTTGTCAAAAATAGGTTTTTATCAAAGTTATCAAAAGCCTCTAATTTTTAAAACACTCAACCAAAATCAAACCAATCATACCCAATTCATTGCCAAAACAAACCACCATCATTCCTCAAGCATTTAAACACCTAAACCATTCTATTCTCACCTCATCAGCTCATTATATACCAATTTCAACAATTATACCATATTTACACCATTCCAACCCCTCACACTCATTATTCATTAATATATCATTATCAAAACTCATAATACATCATTTGTCATCAACATCAATACTCATCATCCATAATCATCACATCAAAATTATCATCAATTATTATCAACATCAATAATCATCATGAACTTCATATTACCACAATAAACTCAACAACAATTAACCAATTCATGCAATTCATTCAATTTAATCCTATCTTAAAGTCCACTAGCCTAAGTTGCCCACATTGCATATTATTTAAAGGAAACCAAAATCATATCTTAGCCGATTTTTACACAAGCACAAAATCACCAAAAATGACCTCAAAATAAGTCCAAGAAAGCTCCAGCCAAAATTCTCAACTCCAAGTGCACCAATTCTTCAATTCAATTCCAATCAACAATAATTCAATCTATATCCATATAAATTACCAAAATTAATCACTAGGGCTCACAAATACATCAAACTACAAGGGTTTTGAAGTGGCTTACCTCACCCAACGGTATTTGGGGCAAAACCCAACAATAATCTAATGTTAGATCACACCTAAATAATCAAAATCACAAAAATTATCTCAATAACTAAACCCAAAAATTAAAAATCTATTCAGGCAGAGAAATGGGTAAAAAATTGAAAGTTCTTTACCACTTTGTTTGGATGAAATCAAAGAGCTCAACGAGAGTTTCGTATGGCCGCAAACGACACATAAATTAGAGCTCCAAAACGTAATTTATGATCGATTGAAGATGAGAGTGAATAGTAACATTGTTAGGGTTCTTCTCCCTTGTCTATCTCAACTGCTCTCCCACTCTTTGTGTGTGTAATGAGCTGGATTGGCTTATAAATGGTGAATATATATATATATATATATATATATATATATATATATATATATAGGGCTTGGCCCCAACTTGGGCTCGGTCCAACCGTTTAGTATTTTTGGTTTGTTTTGGATTGGAGTTTCTTATTTTTAGAAATTACTTTATTAAAAAAAATTAAATTAATTTTATAACTATTTGAGTTTAATTAAATTCAGATTCTTATATATATATTTTTATTATGATAAAATATTTTACATAATTAAAACTATAATTTTAGTAATTTATAAATAATGAAAATATATATATATATTAATTTGAGTAATTGATATTTTTAATTAAAAAATAAAGTTAACTTAATAATATTATTATCGAGTTCGATATCAGTCGATATGAGTAAATATCGGTACTTTTCGATGAATGTAGCTTTGTTAATGCTACACCATAAATCTTTTATTATTATGTTGCTAATGTCATTTATATTAGTAACTCATATATATATTATTACTAATGTTTTAATATATCCATCTTTCATAATTATCCGTTTAGGATATTTATAACTTGAACGTTGACTCAACAGCCTTATAATGCGACAGCCAACCCCATATGTGTCATCTAACCTATAATTCTTCATCATTAATCATAAAAAAAGCCATGCAAATGTTTATTTTGATGAGAAAAATAAAAGAGAACGTGAGAGAGAAAGAAAGAAAACCATGGAACCTCATCCCTTCCGAGCTTGATTTCTTGAGATCCGTAACTCCAATAAAAAATCTAATCTGGTAAAAGTGTCCGTATCCTCCTCCTCTACACATTGGCATTATTTTTGTCCGGTAGAAGTCGACGGTAACGTAACTCCTCTTCTCCTTGAGTTCAGCCAATTGGAGTTCTAGGAGGCATAGATGATTTCTGACGTTTTCTTCTTCAGCAACTCGGTCATAAAGCCTTTTTGGAGTTTTCGTTGTTATGATTTCTGTACGGAGGTAGGGTTTGGTAACTTTATAATAATTAAATATGAATTTGATAAGTGATTGTTGATTTAGTTGATTATTGTTTGAGTTTAAATGAGTTTATGTTGAATTATTGTTGTTGCTTGTGATTTGTTGGTTCGGCTATGAGGAACAGCTCATCTGTGGTTGTTTTAATTATTTTGGGACTATTGTGATGCGATATTTAGAGGAAATTGATAAGATTTGGTAGTTGAAAGATTAAATTAAAAGGTGAGAAAAATCGATAACTGAAAAACTTGAAAACGGATTAAAATACAAGTAATGTTTTGAAAGGAAAGGGCTAAGGGTTTCGATTTTAGTATAAGAGGAAGATTAATATTTAAACTTTATTTTTGAAGGGTAACATTGTATTTGCATATAAAAATCGAGGTACAATATGTAATTATATAAGTTTCTGAGTATTTTGGGTAATAAACAAAGTTCGGAAGTAAAAATGGGTATTTTATAAAAGTTTAGGATTATTTTTATAAATATAAAAATAAGTGAGGATTCAAATATAACTTTATAAAATATTAAGGTTAAAAATAGAATATTAAAAAGTTTATGATTTATAAAGTAATTAATAAAAGTTTAAAAATAAGGTTTTATAAACTAAGTTTTAAGAAAAGATATATATTATTTACCATTTAAATTATCTTATTTATATTATTGTTATTATTTTATTAAGAATATTTAAGTCAGAAAAGAGTAAACAGAAGAACTCTTGAAAGTTTTAGAGGACGTAGTTGATTAAGAATTGTATGATTCTTTTTCATATACCATTAGGGGAAGGGGAGGGAAGAATGTGAAGTTGAATTATGATAAAGAGTTAAAAGATTGAAGAAAAGAAGAGAGAAAGAAGAGAAGTAAGTGATGAGTGGATAATTTATACGCTTTTTGGCATTGTTTTTAGGTTGTTTTTAGTATGATTTAGTTAGTTTTTAGTATATAATTATTAGTTTTATGCAAAAATCACATTTCTAGACTTTACTATGAGTTTGTGTGTTTTTCTATGATTTCGGGTATTTTCTAGCTGAAATTGAGGGACCTGAGCAAAAATCTGTTTCAGAGGCTGAAAAAGGACTGCAGATGTTGTTGGATTCTGACCTCCCTGCACTCGAAATGGATTTTCTGGAGCTACAAAAGCCCAATTGGCGCGCTCTTAATTGCGTTAGAAAGTAGACATCTTGGACTTTCCATAAATGTATAATAGTACATACTTTGTCCGAGATTTGATGGCCCAAACTGGCGTCAAAATGCCGGTCAGAGACCCTTTTCTGGCGTTAAACGCCAGAACTGGCATAAAAGCTGGAGTTAAACGCCCAAACCGGCACCAGAGCTGGCGTTTAACTCCAAGAAAAGCCTATGCACGTGGAAGCTTCAATTCTCAGCCCAAGAACACACCAAGTGAGCCCCGGAAGTGGATTTCTGCATCATTTACTTATTTTTGTAAACCCTAGGATACTAGTTCACTATAAATAGGACCTCTTACTATTGTATTTCCATCTTTTGATTATATTTTATCTTGGGATCAGGTCTTTGAACCCTTTTCGATTGTTTCATGTTATTTGGGAGGCATGGCCATTCGGCCATGTCTGGACCTTCATCACTTATGTATTTTCAACGGTGGAGTTTCTATACCTCATAGATTAAGGTGTGGAGCTCTGCTGCTCCTCATGAATTAATGTAAAGTACTATTATTCTTCTATTCAATTCACGCTTATTCTTATTCTAAGATATTCACCTGTACTTCAACCTAATGGATGTGATGATCCGTGACACTCATCAACATCCTCCCTTATGAACGCGTGCCTGACAACCACTTCCGCTCTATCTGCGAGAGCTTGAGTGTGTATCTCTTGGCCTCCTGGTTCACGATGCATGGTTGCCTCTCCTGACAACAGAGTCTTCTATTCCATGCAATCAGACTCTTCGTGGTATAAGCTAGAATTAATTGGCAGCATTCTTGAGATCCGAAAAGTCTAAACATTGTCTGTGGTATTCCGAGTAGGATCTGGGATGGGATGACTATGACGCCCTTCAAACTCGTGACTGTTGGGCGCAGTCACAGTGTGCAAAAGGATTAATGGATCTTATTCCGACACAATCAAGAACCGACAGATGATTAGCCCTACGTAACCCATAGGCAGACCATTTTCACTAACAGGACAGATGGTAGCCATTGACAACGGTGATCCCCAAACATACAGCTTGCCATGGAAGGGAGTACGCATGATTGGATGAAGGCAGTGAGAAATTAGAGATTCAGGAGGAACAAAGCATCTCCATATGCTTATCTGAAATTCCTACCAATGAATTACATAAGTATCTCTATCTTATTTTATGTCTTATTCATCTTTTAATTATCAAAATCCCATAACTATTTGAATCTGCCTGACTAAGATTTACAAGATGACCATAGCTTGCTTTAAGCTGATAATCTCCGTGGGATCGACCTTTACTCACGTAAGGTATTGCTTGGACGACCCAGTGCACTTGTTGGTCAGCTGCACGGAGTTGTGAAGAAGTGTGTGTATCACGATTCCGTGTACCAGTAAGAAAATAAAAAAGAAAGATGAGAAAGAAAAGAAAATAAAAAGAACAAAAAGAGAATGATGTATTAAGTAAAAGGATCTTTGTCACAGAAGAGCAGAGAGCAGTGACAAAAATGATGCATTAAGTAAAAAGATTTTTGCCACAGAAGAGCAGAGAGTAATGACTGAAAAAATTATAATGAACTTCTGCCATAGTAGAGCAGATAGAAAAGAAGGTATTAATTAAAAGGATCTCTATTGCAATAGAATAGAGAGCAATGGTTGAAAAGAAATTGAGTGTTGTTTGGGTCTTAGTGCCAAGTGTCTAGTGAGGACGGCGACGCGTAACGCTCACTTGATACTATAGGGATGGCTCAGTGAGGACGGCTGTAAAATCCGGTTAATTAATTGCTAATTAACCCATAAATTAAAATATATTCTAGAAAGTGAAGAATGAGGTTTTTATGGTTTAATGTGGTAGAGAAATTTAAAACGAGAATTTTGACACCAATTTTAAAGAAATCGGCCCAAGATTGGGCCGAACGGGCCAAACTGGGCCAACCAGACCCAAGTTGGGCCCAAGGCCCAACCAAGCTTCATTTAATTAATGAAGCTCAGTGAAGAACGAAACTCTCGCGCGATCTAAAATTTTTACAAATAAATTCCCGTTGTAAGTATAGCTTCTAGACCGACAAGAATTCTTTTATTACAAAAGTTTTGGTTGTCACAAGTAACAAACCCCTTTGAAATTGATAACCGAAGTATTTAAACCTCGAGTCGTCTTCTCAAGTAATTGCAGGGAGGGGTGTTTATTATTGGTTATGGAAAACAGTGTTTTTGGGTTTTTAAAGGGTTTTGAACAAGAGAAATAAATTACAGGAATTTGTAAATCAATAACTAAGAAAACTCTTGGCAAGGTATGAGAATTGGAATTTCTATCCTAGTTGTCCTTATCAGATGTAATGAGAATTGGGTTTTAATCCCACTTAGTTATCCCTTATTAAATAAAGGAAAGTCAAGTGGACTAACTGAATTGATCCTCAAGTCCTAGTCAACTTTTAGAGCGATCCAAATCAATTAGCAATTGCCAATTTCAACCACTGCTGAGTTTGATAACTCAAGTATTACCCATTAATTAACCAAAGCCAAAAGGGAAGAAAATATACTCGAATGAAAATAATTTGGATAGAGCCAAAGCATCAATAACATAAACTAGAGAAAACAATCACAGGTCTGGAATATCTCAAATTGTATTAAATAGGAAATCAATCTAAATATGAAGAGTTCATAAACCAATTGGGTAACATAAATCAGATACAAATAAAAGCATCAGAGTAAATAAAAGTAGAAGAGAAACATAAATTATTGAACCTGGTATGAAGAAACAATCCTAATGACTAAAAGAAATCCTAAATCCTTTAAGAGGAATCCTAATCCTAAATCTTAAGAGAGAGGAGAGAACCTCTCTCTCTAAAAACTACATCTAAATCCTGAAAAGTGAATTATGATATGATATCTTGAGTCTCTACATGTTCTCTGACTTTAATTTGTGTTTCTGGGCCAAACTCTGGGTCAAAACGCAGCCTGAAACAGTCTCCAGCATATTCTGAAATTTCTGCAGATCGCGCAGGTCACGCGTACGCGTCATTCACGCGTACGCATCATTCAGCATTTTCCTTGCCACGCTTGCGCATCAGGCACGCACTCGCGTTGTTTGCACGAACTTCAATCCACGCGTACACGTCAAGCACGCATACGCGTCACTGTGATTTTGTCTAATTCGCGTGCACGCGTCAGCCATGCGTGCGCGTCGCTGTCCGCTGGTTGTCTCCTTTATTTCTTGCGCTCCTTCCCTTTTTTGCAAGCTTCCTCTCTTATTTTCTAAGCCATTCCTGCCCTATGAAGCCTGAAACATTTAACAAACATATCAAGGCATCGAATGGTAATAAGAGATGATTAAAATACACAAATTAAAGACTCTAGGAAGCAAGTTTTCAATCATAGAACAATTTGGAAAGGAATTGCAAATACATGCTAATCATATGAATAAGTGAGTAAAGACTTGATAAAAACCACTCAATTAAACACAAGATAAACCATAAAATAGTGGTTTATCAACCTCCCCACACTTAAACATTAGCATGTCCTCATGTTTAGCTTAAGGAGATAAAACAAATGAGTAGTGAAAAGCAAGACTCATGCAATGCAACCTATGAATGTGAATGTAGCTAAATGCAAAATGCTTTTATCTACTTGGTTAAAGGTAAAAAAATTCTTCAAGACAAACATAAATTGGACTTCACTAATTCAAATCATAAAAACGAAGTACAAATAACTTGCAAGAAGAAGATAGCTCATGAAAGCCGGGAACAAAGAATCGAGCATTGAACCCTCACCAGAAGTGTATGCACTCTAATCGCTCAGGTGTTTAAAGTTCGATTCTCTCAATTCTCTACTAATCTTGCTTTCTAAGGCTTGCTCTTCATCTAACAATCAACAAAAATTTAATGCACCAATACACAAATCAAGAGGTCTTTTAAGGGTTGTAATGGGGTTAGGGTCAAGGTGGGATTGTATTTGGTCAAGTGGACTAAAATCTGAATCCTTAATTAACCTAAACATCCCACCTAACTTAAGATAATCCATTTAATTAAAATGCAGAATCTAACTTCCCATTAACTGTGTTTTCCACATATTCATGCATCCTAAATTTGAGTACAGTACATATGCATTGATACCAACACTTACTTTGGGGCATTTTGTCCCCTTTTATTATTTGCTCTTTTCCCTTTCTTTTTCACTTTTTTTCTTTTTTTTCTTTTTCTATTATTATATTTTTTTTCTTTTCTCTTGTTTTTCTCAATGCATATGATTAAAGTATTGAATGCAATGATATGTGTTCAACTATTATTTTGCACATTTTCATAAAAATATACAACACCCAATTACTCAAACCAAATATTTTCAAACCCAACTTCCCCACACTTAAATCATGAGCACTTTTACTAGTCTAAGCTAACCAAGGATTTAAATTAAGGACATTATTGTTTTTCGCTTAGAGTTAGTAATGAGCTAAAGTAAAGAACAAGTGGATAAAATAGGCTCAAATTGGTTTTCAAAGGGTAATGAAAGGGTAAGGCCATATGGGTATGTAAGCTTAGTGAAACAAAGGCCTCAATCATATAAGTGCATGCATACATCAAACAATGGAAATATAGAATTAAGCAAGACAAAGATTACAATTTTAGAGAGAATAACACACACAAAAAATAAAATATTGGTTGATAAGATGCAACCAATCAAATAGGCTCTAAATCTCACTGGTTTTGTGTGTTCGAGCTCTAAGCCATGTTCTAATATAATATTTCTTCAAACAAGTTCAATAAAAATTTTAATTTGAATTAGTGAAATGCTATAAAAAGGTTTCTTGAAAAAGAAAATACTTCAACCAAGTAATGGTAATATATGCACAAAATCAAACAAACATGCAATCAAACAATGAAAAACAAAAATTGGTGTTGAGAAGGGACTAACTAACCCATGGAGATCGGTATCGACCTCCCCACACTTAAAGATTGCACCGTCCTCGGTGCATGCAAAGATGTGTAGGTGGCCGGGGGTTGTGGTTCCTCAGCTGGTGCTCGTTGTAGAGGCTTTCTCTTTACCCTTCCTGGTGGCTGATAAACCACTATTTTATGGGTTATCTTATGCTCAATTGAGTGGTTTTTATCAACTCTTTACTCACTTATTCATATAATTCGCATATTTTACATTTTCCTTCCTGATTTTGTGCTATGATTGAAAACATGCTTCTTTGATCTTATATTTGCTTATTATTAATCCTCTCTTATTACCATTAGATGCCTTGATATGTGTGTTAAGTGTTTTCAGATATTATAGGGCAGGAATGGCTTGGAGGATGGAAAGGAAGCATGCAAAAGTGGAAGGAATACAAGAAGTTGGAGAAACTGCAAAGCTGTCAGCCTGACCCTCTTGCACTAAAACGACCATAACTTGAGCTACATAGGTCCAAATGACGCGGTTCCACTTGCATTGGAAAGCTAAAGTCCGGGGCTTCGATTTGATATATAATGTTTTATTGTGGCCGTACAGATAGGATTTTTAGAAATTAGGATTTAATTCGACTCTTCATCAGGTTTAATATTTCCTTTACTTTACATTTATCTCTTATTTTAGATACTATGCTTTTATTGGTATTTGATTTATGTTGCCCAATTGGCTTGTGAACTTTTCATGTTTGGATTATATATTATTGAGATGTTTTTAGATTTATAATTTCAATTTCTTATCCTTTTGGTCTTGGTTAAGAAATCAGTAACTCAGGAGTTATCTTAGCTTAACATAATTGATAACTGTTATCTTTGCTAATTGAACTGAACTTCAATAATCCCAACCCTTTCTTAGGAAATAAATAGGATTCGAAGGTCAGACTAATTAGTCCCTTGACTTTCCTTTGCTTTAGCAAAGGTTAACTAAGTGGAATTAAGATTCAACTTTCATTATTATTGATAAGAATAACTAAGTCTGGACTTCCAATTTCTTGTACCTTGCCAAAGGTTTATTTTACAGTTATTATTATTTTATTTTACTTGTCATTCAACTAACCTTTTACCTTAATCCAAAACCCCAAAACACACGTTTTCATAACCAATAATAAGAACATACCTCCCTGCAATTCCTTGAGAAGACGACCCGAGGTTTAAATACTCGGTTATCAATTTTAAGGGGTTTGTTACTTGTGACAACCAAAACATTTGTAAGAAAGGATTCTTGTTGGTTTAGAAGCTATACTTGCAACGGGAATTTATTCTGAATTTTGGACCACGCAAAAATCCTCTCTTCAAAATGGCGCTGTTGCCGGGGAATTGCAAACGTGTGCCTTATTATTGGTTATTGTAAATATTTAAAAAAATATTTTTCTTTTACTTGTTTATTTGTTTCTCCTTTTCCCCCTTATTTCTGATAACTACTATGAATTCTCACCCCTCTCGCTTTGAGTTTGGTTCTAACTTTGTTGAAGGAAATAGAAACACAGCAGGAATATGCATCAAGGTCAGTCCAATCAAGGATGGATGGAGCCAAGAAGATCTAATCAACCCTTTAGGCAACAACACCCTCCAAGATATCATGGACAACGACCATTTTACAATGCATACCCAGCTGAAAGATATGGTGGACAACCTTGTAACTACCAACAAGCCCCACCCCGTGCCTATAGACCATCCTCACAACATAACTTTGAACCACCACACTCACAAGCTTCTTTTCGCCACTCACCTCCATATGACCCTAACCCATATCCACCATACCAACCACCCTATGAACCGTATGAACCATATGTAGAACTACCCCAATCCAACCCCAATTACTCCCAAGAACTACCATTGCCAATTTTTGGATTGACCCAAGAATCACAGGCTCGCCTCGAGGAATCAGTAGATCAATTTCATGCAACCCTTCATCAACTGGAGCAAGCAATAAATCAATTAGCTTCCAGACGTTTGGACACTCAAGGAACCCCCATGGCTTCATGTGGACAATCTAATGAAGAACGTAGCATGAAGGAGACATTAGAAACTCCGGTGGACAGTAAGGAGCATGAATTTGTACTGGAACAAGTGAAGGAAGCCGGAATTATTGAAGAGGAAGAGGAAGCAATGGTTGAAGACTTAGGAGATGCTGAACCTCCATGGGAAAGTCAAGTGATAGAGCCTCCTTCAAAGACGTTTGAAACTGATGTTAAGGAGGGTGTACAACCTCCAAAGCATATCAGGGTTGAAGACTTTGAAGGAGACGATCAAGAGATGGATTCAATCATTAATGAATTCTTATCTACATTTGAATCCTCTCCCATTGGACTTGACATGGAGATTAAAGACGAAGAAGCACAACCTCCCATGCCCTTGGTGAACAATGAAGAAGAGATTGAATTGGAAGAAATCCACCAAGAGGAAAAGGTTGATATCGAAGAAGATTGCAAAGAGGTGGAAGATGTCGAAGAAGAGCACAAGGGAGTGGAGCTTGTACGTTCATTAGAAACACCTCCCCCTAAGTTGCCATCATCCTTCACAACATTCGAGTGGGTAAAATTCATATCCCTTAGCTTTCTAATTCCACTTGAATATGGGCTACTGGAGACGGATGGTCAACTTAGAGCTCTTTGTGGCATAAAGAGTAAGAGGAAGATGGACAGTGGTAAGAATTGTCCTGCAAGGTTCATTATGGTTGGAAGCTTTAAGTTTAAACGCAAGGGTTGGGATAAAGCTCAACTGAATGGGTCTAGGAAGTTGTCTGGCTGCTTCAGTAAAAATTCAGACTGTTTGCCACCCGGCTGGAACAAAATTGCTCAACAAGAAGATGGGTGCAAAAGCAAGATTTGAGACCCCGGAATTCAATCTAGAAATTAACACTCTTGGGGCCTTGTCACTTGCTTTAACTTACTTGAAGGCTTTCTGCACCTAGTTTGGGACCCCGGAGGCTACTGGAACTCCAAACATTGGTGGAGATTTCTGGATGAGTTCAAGCACAAGCCGCCATAACAGGAAGCTCCTCAAATGTCCAACTTAAGGACTTTAACTAAAAGTGCTAGGTGGGAGACAACCCACCATGGTATGATCGTTCCTTTTTCAGTTTTCATTTTAGTTTATTGTGTTTGTTTTCGAGTTTTGATTGAACCTGGAATCATGCATACTTGCATAGCATTCATATTCTGCATATTGCATAAAAAAGGAAAACACGCACGCGACGCGGCAGCGTCGTTGACGCGTCCGCGTCACTAGTGCGTTGGGAAGAAAAGATTTGAACAGAGAGTCACGCGAGAGCATGGCTGGAGGCGCGCCTTTAGCATAATTTGACCCCACGCGACCGCGTCATGTGGAACTTTGACCTCCAACGCGACCGCGTCACCCACGCGGCCGCGTGCCATAAAAATCGACGTGAAAATGGTGCATAGCCGAAAGTTATGCTGGAGTGGTGCCGAACTGGTGCTGAAAGCACAACCTTACCACGCGGACGCATGGCTCACGCGTCCGCGTCATATCTCCATGATGGCCACTTACGCGATCGCATGACCCACGCGATCGCGTCACCCCAGATTTGGCGAAAATAAAAATTTTGAACAGAGAGTTGTGCGAGCGCGAGGCTGCCCTCGCGCCAGTAGCATAAACTGTGTCACGCGACCGCGTGACTGACACGACCGCGTCAATCCGTATAAGTGCAAGTCACGCGACCGCGTGCCCCACGCGATCGCGTCGCTTGCGTCGCACAGCTTATCCTAATTTGCCAAATATCTTATCTTCTCTTCTCCAAATCCTTATTTTTCTTATCTTTTCTTATTTCTTTCTCCTTCCTTTCTTATTTTCTTTGACTTCTCATTTTTTACACCTCCATTCTATTTTATTTAATTTATTTGCATACTTTCTTCCATTGGATTTTAATTTTGTGCATCTTTTTATTTTTTTCTAAATTTATTATTTTTCCATTGGTATTACTTGTTCATATTCAACTGTTGTGTCTTTTCTGGTATTATTTTAGTACTCAGTGACTTGTTTTACACTGTTGGGTAATATTGTTTAAGTCAATGCTAATCTTTTCTGATATTTGTATTAAGTTTGCATTGACATGAATTTATATTATCTGGCACTCTCTTTTCCATTGTTGCAAATTTTGCACCGCTGTCATGCCATGGCTTCTATTATTTTCTCACTTGCATGTTGTAGCTACCATGTAATTGAGACCCTTATTATCTGGCATTAACACCCATATTTTATTTGTTTTCTATCTTTATTTTTGGGTTACTTTTCTTCTTTTCCCTCTTCTTTCAGGATGGCCACCACGAAGGGAGAGGAAAATCTTCTTACTGGGGAGACAAACAAGTTCATCTGCGCAATCTTTGAAGAAAAGCATCAATTGGAACAGCCCATCCACCTGCACATCTCAGCATGCACCGAGGACGGTGCAATCTTTAAGTGTGGGGAGGTCGATACCGATCTCCATGGGTTAGTTACTCTTCTATCTCAACACCAATAGTTTATTTTCTTTGTTCATTGTTGCATTTGCATGATTGATTGCATGTTTGTTTGATTTTATGCATTTAGTTACTACTTGGTTAAAGTAATAAATTTCTTTTAAGACCCTATTTTTGAAAACTTTCACTAATTTAAATTAAAAATTAAAATTTTTTATATGTTAAAACTTGTTTGAAGTTGTATTTGGAACATGATTTTTGAGCCAAAGAACACACAACCTGTGAGATTTTGAGCTTATTTATATGGTTACATTATTTAACCATAAATTTTCATTCTTGTGTGTTTTCTTCTCTATAATTGTAATCTTTGCTTTGTTCCATTCTATATGTCCAATATTTAATATATTTACATGCTTGCATATGATTGATGCCATTGTTTGATTCTAGCTCACTTATCCCAAAATTAGCCTACCTTTTACATCACCCTTGTTAGCCCCCTTGAGCCTTTAATTCCCTCTTATTCTATAAACCACAACACTAGCCTTAAGCATAAAAATAAATTTAAAATCCCAAGTTGAATCCTTGGTTAGCTTAAGATAAAAATTGTGTAATTGTTTAAGTGTGGGAAACCTATTGGGAACATGGATGATAAAAACAAAGGGTGGGAAGTTGAAAAGAATGAAATAATTAAAAATAAAATTTTTGGGAAGCATGCTCATGTGAAATCAAAATAATTGAATTACCATGTACATTAAAAAAATATATATAATTCAGTATTTGAATAAAGAGGATACAAAAGAATTTCCCAAATGCAAAATAAAGCAATGCACATGGGACAAAATTAAAACTAATGCATGAGCATGTAACATCAAAAGTGGGAAAAATATGGGAGAATAGGTAAAGAAGCTTTGCTTTACAAAGTATGTATGTTAGGTGAGATCTTAGACTAATCAAAGATTCACTTAATTAGCTCACTTAGCCTTATATATATATCCCTACCTTTACCTCAGCCCCATTACAACCCTGAAAAGACCTCATGATGTTTGCATTAGTATACTAAATATTTGTTGATTGGTTAGATGAAGAACAAAGTTTTAGAAAGTATGATTAGAGAAGAGTAGAGAGATTGACCCTAGACACTTGAGAGATTTGAGTGCATATACACTACTAGTGAGGGTTCAATGTTTGATTCTATGTTCCCTGCTTTCATAAGCTATCTTCTTACAAGTTTACTTGTTTTCACTGTATGATTTGAATTAGTGAAATCTGATTTATGTTTGTCTTGGAGAACTTATTTATTTTTAACCAAGTAGGCAGAAATATTTTGCATTTAGTTGCATTCATAGGTTGCATCTCATACATTCTATCATTCCTCTTCATCTCTTTATAGTTTCTCTTGAGCTTAGCATGAGGACATGCTATTGTTTAAGTGTGGGGAGGTTGATAAACCACTATTTTATGGTTTATCTTATGCTCAATTGAGTGATTTTTATCAACTCTTTACTCACTTATTCATACAATTCGCATGTTTTACATTTTCCTTCCTGATTTTGTGCTATGATTGAAAACATGCTTCTTTGATCTTATATTTGCTTATTATTAATCCTCTCTTATTACCATTAGATGTCTTGATATGTGTGTTAAGTGTTTTTAGATATTATAGGGCAGGAATGGCTTGGAGGATGGAAAGGAAGCATGCAAAAGTGGAAGGAATACAAGAAGTTGGAGAAACTGCAAAGCTGTCAACCTGACCCTCTCGCACTAAAACGACCATAACTTGAGCTACATAGGTCCAAATGACGCGGTTCTACTTGCGTTGGAAAGCTAACGTCCGGGTCTTCGATTTGATATATAATGTTTTATTGTGGCCGTACAGATAGGTGACGCGAATGCGTCATCCAAGCAGACGCGTCGCATCTGCGAAAATCAGCGTGGCAGATTTCGCAAACATCGAATCCTGGGCTATTTCCGGCCCAGTTTCAAGCCCAGAAAACACAGATTAAAGGCTGCAAAGTGGAGGAATGAAGGGGACTTTAGATGAGGCTCTCATAATTCATAATTTTAGTTTTAGATGTAGTTTTTAGAGAGAGAGGTTCTCTCCTCTCTCTTAGGATTTAGGTAGGATTTTTAGATATTAGGATTTAATTCGACTCTTCATCAGGTTTAATATTTCCTTTACTTTACATTTATCTCTTATTTTAGATACTATGCTTTTATTGGTATTTGATTTATGTTGCCCAATTGGCTTGTGAACTTTTCATGTTTGGATTATATATTATTGAGATGTTTTTAGATTTATAATTTCAATTTCTTATCCTTTTGGTCTTGGTTAAGAAATCAGTAACTCAGGAGTTATCTTAGCTTAACATAATTGATAACTGTTATCTTTGCTAATTGAACTGAACTTCAATAATCCCAACCCTTTCTTAGGAAATAAATAGGATTCGAAGGTCAGACTAATTAGTCCCTTGACTTTCCTTTGCTTTAGCAAAGGTTAACTAAGTGGAATTAAGATTCAACTTTCATTATTATTGATAAGAATAACTAAGTCTGGACTTCCAATTTCTTGTACCTTGCCAAAGGTTTATTTTACAGTTATTATTATTTTATTTTACTTGTCATTCAACTAACCTTTTACCTTAATCCAAAACCCCAAAACACACTTTTTCATAACCAATAATAAGAACATACCTCCCTGCAATTCTTTGAGAAGACGACCCGAGGTTTAAATACTCGGTTATCAATTTTAAGGGGTTTGTTACTTGTGACAACGAAAATGTTTGTAAGAAAGGATTCTTGTTGGTTTAGAAGCTATACTTGCAACGGGAATTTATTCTGAATTCTAAACCCCGCAAAAATCCTCTCTTCAGTGGCCATCCTGAAAAGGAAAAAGAGAAAGGGACATGAAGTCAAAGGGATAGAGCAAAGAAGAGGGCAGTACAAGTGATAATCATGCCAAAGTAAAGAAGAATGTTGTGAACACATGGTCGCGGCTCCATGAAATTAGGACATCAATGGAAATATAGCATGATAAATTGAGGCAATTAAATGCTAGATGTTTATTGGCATGCTAGCAAAGGCATGAGTAGCATAGATCAAGCATTAAAAGCCAAAAATGTATTATCAGTCGTAAGAAACTAACAATAATGTTTGTACTGACAATTATATTTATTTTAATAAAATATTGGAAGGGTTTGGTGAAAAACAGGCATTAGAGTAAAAAGATAGAATAATGAAAAAGTCACAATGCCATACGGGCGTTTTCACAAACACATAGCATGCATGGGAAATAAGTGGTGGAAAGTATTAAATTGAGCATGCAGGTAACCCTATAAAAAGTAATATATAATTGTCAAACAATTCCTAATAATCCACAAGAAAAATAGAGAAAATAATGACCCAAATAAATTTCTAACACTAATGAAAATAATGCAATGAATGAAAGTATACAAATAATTTAAATGAAATAGAATGGAAGTGAAGAGGGATGAGAAGGTAAAGGAATGAAGAAGAAGAAAGTAAGAGAGAAGGAAGAAAGAAGTAGAAAGGAGTGAAGAAAGATGTGTAAAAACTGAACGAGCCATGTGACGCGTAAGTGTCGCCCACGCGTACGCGTGGGTGGCCATAAAGGGAATATGACACGCACGCTTCAGGGACGCATACGCGTGGATGAATTTGTGCCTTTCGCACAAGTCCCTTGCAAGGGCAGCACAACCCTCTGTCCAGGTGCTCTTTACACCGATTTGGGTATCCACGCGTACGCGTCATGGACGCTACGCGCGGGTGGTAAATATCGCAGGGGATGCGCACGTGTGAGGCACGCGTCCGCATAGGGTGGCTTGTGCTCCACGCACCTCTCCCATGCGTCTCTCGCGCAACTCACTATTTAGTTGCGTAGTCACATACGATGCGTGCGCGTCGATCACTCTTTTTTTTATGCAGTATGCAGAATGCAAAATGCAGTGAATGTCATGCAAAAATTCCAGGTTCAATCAAAATTCAAAAACAGACTAAACTGAAAAATGAACGATCATACCATGGTGTGTTGTCTCCCACCTAGCACTTTTAGTTAAAGTCCTTAAGTTGGACATTTGATGAGCTTCCTGTTATGGTGGCTTGTGCTTGAATTCGTCCAGAAATCTCCACCAATGTTTGGAATGCCAACAGCCTCTGGGGTCCCAAACAAGGTACGTAAAGCCCTTAGGTGAGTTCAAACAGGCTTCAAGGTTCCCGGGGTATTGAATGTCAGAATAGATTCCAGGATCCCAAACTTTACTTTTACACCCATCTTTGTCTTGATCTACATTTTTCCAGCCGGGTGGTGAGTAATCTGAATTCTCACTGTAGTGACCAAACAGCTTCCGAGATCCATACAATTGAGCTTGATACCAATCCTTGCACCTCAAATTGAAGTGTGAAACCTCATTGAATCTTGCATACCAGCCCTGAGTGCGAGTCATTTCCCTTTTACTCTTAAAGCCGCAGAGAGCTCTAAGCTGGCCATCTGTTTCAAGTAAACCATACTCAAGTGGAAAAGTAAAGATAAAAGCTAAAGATTTTACCCACTTGAAGTTGGAGTTAGGTGGTAGTGGCCTTGGGATAGGTGTTTCCAGTGGTTCTGCAAGCTCTACTCCCTTGTGGTCTTCTGTGAATTCCTCCACTTCTTTGCAAACTTTTCCATTTTAACCATGTCTTGATCAAAGTCTTCGATATCTTCCTTATCACTTGAGTCATAGTTTGGATGTTGAGAAAAGTCTACCCTGCATCATCTTCGTATTCACTTGGGGAAGATTCTTCTATCTCAAAGAATTCACTTGCGGATGCAAGTTCATTACTAAGAGAACTTGACTTGTGAGTATCATCATCAAGGAAACTTGTGTCTTGGGTTATTCCGTCCAGTTCTTCATAAGATACCTACTTTGGGGGTTGTGTACCATCCTCCTTAGCATCAATTGTAACGTCCTTGATGGAATTTTCCACAACTCTGGATTCCCATGGAGGTTCAGCATCTCCTAAGTCTTCAATCAACTCTTCTTCTTCTATAATGACAGCTTCCTCTACTTGTTCCAGTACGAAGTTATGCTCTATACTATCCACTGGAGTTTCTAGTGTCTCCTTCATGCTATGTTCTTCATTAGATTCTTCACATGAAGCTATGGGAGTTCCTTGAGTGTCCGAACGTCTGGAAGATAATTGATTTATTGCTTGCTCCAGTTGATGGAGAGTTGCATGAAATTGATCTACTGATTCTTCGAAGTGAACCTGTGATTATTGGCTTGATGAATATGGACATGGTACATAGGGAAGTGGTGGTTCTTGGGAGTGATTGGATTGGAATTGGGGTGGATAAGGATCGTACGGTAGTAAATGGTGAAAATGAGCTTGTGAGTGTGGTGGTTTGAAGCTATGTTGAGAGGGTGGTCTATAAGCACAGGGTGGGGCTTGTTGGTAACTGCAAGGGGGTCCACCATATCTATCAGTTTGGTATGCATTGTAGAATGGTCTTTGTCCATGATATCTAGGAAGGTGTTGTTGCCTAAAGGGGTGATCATATCCTCTCGGCTCCATCCATCTTTGATTGCTTAGACCTTGATGCATATTCCTGTTATAGCTCCCATTCCTATCAACAAAATTAGAACCAAACTCAAAGTGAGAAGGGTGAGAACTCATAGTAGTTGATAGAATTAAGAAGGGAAAACAAAAACAAATAAACAAGTAAAAGAAAAATATTTACAATAACCAATAATAAGGCACACGTTTGCAATTCCCCGGTAACGGCGCCATTTTGAAGAACGAAATTCTCGCACGATCTAGAATTTTCACAAATAAATTCTCGTTGTAAGTATAGCTTCTAGACCGACAAGAATTCCTTTATTACAAAAGTTTTGGTTGTCACAAGTAACAAACCCAATAAAATTTATAAACCGAAGTATTCAAACCTTGGGTCATCTTCTCAAGGAATTACAGGGAGGGGTGTTTATTATTGGTTATGGAAAACAGTATTTTTGGGTTTTGAAAGGGTTTTGAACAAGAGAAATAAATTACAAGAATTAGTAAATCAATAACTAAGAAAACTCTTGGCAAGGTATGAGAATTGGAATTTCTATCCTAGTTGTCCTTATCAGATGTGAAGAGAATTGGGTTTTAATCCCACTTAGTTATCTTTTATTAAATAAAGGAAAGTCAAGTGGACTAATTGAATTGATCCTCAAGTCCTAGTCAACTTTTAGAGCGATCCAAATCAATTAGCAATTGCCAATTTCAACCACTGCTGAGTTTGATAACTCAAGTATTACCAATTAATTAACCAAAGCCAAAAGGGAAGAAAATCTACTCGAATGAAAATAATTTGGATAGAGCCAAAGCATCAATAACATAAACTAGAGAAAACAATCATAAGTTTGGAATACCTTAAATTGTATTAAATAGGAAATCAATCTAAACATGAAGAGTTCACAAACCAATTGGGTAACATAAATCAGATACAAATAAAAGCATCAGAGTAAATAAAAGTAGAAGAGAAACATAAATTATTGAACCTGGTATGAAGAAACAATCCTAATGACTAAAGGAAATCCTAAATCCTTTAAGAGGAATCTGGTGGACGAAATTGTGATCACATCAATGTAGTATTCTTTGTTGTTGTATGGAATCATTATTGTGGATCTTGGCTATGTGTGGACACAACTCCGTTCAACTTAACCAGCAAGTGTACTGGGTCATCCAAGTAATACCTTACGTGAGTAAGGGTCGATCCCACAGAGATTGTTGGTATGAAGCAAGCTATGGTCACCTTGTAAATCTCAGTTAGGCAGATTAAAATGGTTTATGGTGAGTTCGAAAATTAACAAATAAATAGAAAATAAAAAGGGATAGAAATACTTATGTAAAGCAATAGTGGGAATTTCAGATAAGTGTGTGAAGATGTTGTGCTCCTCTCGTATCTCTATTTTCTTATTACATTCATCCAATCCTTCCTACTCCTTTCCATGGCAAGCTGTATGTAGGGCATCACCGTTGTCAATGGCTACATCCCATCCTCTCAGTGAAAACGTTCCTATGCTCTGTCACAGCACGGCTAATCATCTGTCGGTTCTCAATCAGGTTAGAATAGAATCCCTTGATTCTTTTGCGCTTGTCATCACGCCCAGCCTTCAGGAGTTTGAAGCTCGTCACAGTCATTCAGTCCCAGAATCCTACTCGGAATACCATAGACAAGGTTTAGACTTTCCGGATCCTCATGAATGCCGCCATCTATCTAGCTTATACCACGAAGATTCTGTTGGGGAATCTAAGAGATATACGCCCGGCCTAAAGTAGAACGGAAGTGGTTGTCAATCACGCACGTTCATAGGTGAGAATGATGATGAGTGTCACGGATCATCATCATTCATCAAAGTTAAGTATAAAGTATATCTTGGAATAAGGATTGAAGAGAATTGAATAGAAAGTAATAATAATTGTATTGAAACCTGAGGTCCAGCAGAGCTCCACACCCTTAATCTATGGTGTGTAGAAACTCCACTGTTGAAAATACATAAGTAAAAGGTTCAGGCATGGCCGAATGGCCAGCCCCCTAAAACGTGATCAATAGTCTCCTTAGATGAAGAATAAAATAAAACTGAGACCAAAGATGTCTAATACAATAGTAACTTATCCTATTTATACTAGACTAGCTACTAGGGTTTACATGAGTAAGTAATTGATGCATAAATCCACTTCCGGGGCCCACTTGGTGTATGCTTGGGCTGAGCTTGATCTATCCACGAGCTGAGGCTTTACTTGGAGTTGAACTCCAAGTTATAATGTGTTTTGGGCGTTCAACTCTGGATCATGACGTTTTTCTGGCGTTTAACTCCAGACAGCAGCATGTACTTGGCGTTCAACGCCATGTTACGTCGTCAATTTCCAAATAAAGTATGGACTATTATATATTGCTGGAAAGTTCTGGATGTCTACTTTCCAACGCCATTGAAAGCGCGCCATTTGAAGTTCTGTAGCTCCAGAAAATCCATTTCGAGTGCAGGGAGGTCAGATTCCAACAACATCAGCAGTCCTTTTGTCAGCCTTTTTCAGAGTTTTGCTCAAATCCCTCAATTTCAGCCAGAAATTACCTGAAATCATAGAAAAACACACAAACTCATAGTAAATCCAGAAATGTGAATTTAACATAAAAACTAATGAAAACATCCCTAAAAGTAGCTTGAACTTACTAAAAACTACCTAAAAATAATGCCAAAAAGCATATAAATTATCCGCTCATCACAACACCAAACTTAAATTGTTGCTTGTCCCCAAGCAACTGAAAATAAATTAGGATAAAAAGAAGAGAATATACTATAAATTTCAGAATATCAATGAATATTAATTATAATTAGATGAGCGGGACTTGTAGCTTTTTGCTTCTGAACAGTTTTGGCATCTCACTTTTTTCCTTTGAAGTTTAGAATGATTGACTTCTCTAGGAACTTAGAATTTCGGATAGTGTTATTGACTTTCCTAGTTAAGCATGTTGATTCTTGAACACAGCTACTTATGAGTCTTGGCCGTGGCCCTAAGCATTTTGTTTTCCAGTATTACCACCGGATACATAAATGCCACAGACACATAACTGGGTGAACCTTTTCAGATTGTGACTCAGCTTTGCTAGAGTCCCCAGTTAGAGGTGTCCAGAGCTCTTAAGCACACTCTTTTTGCTGTGGATCACGACTTTAACCACTCAGTCTCAAGCTTTTCACTTGGACCTTCATGACACAAGCACATGGTTAGGGACAGCTTGATTTAGCCGCTTAGGCCTGGATTTGATTTCCTTGGGTCCTCCTATCCATTGATGCTCAAAGCCTTGGATCCTTTTTACCCTTGCCTTTTGGTTTTAAGGGCTATTGGCTTTTTCTACTTGCTTTTTCTTTTTCTTTCTATTTTTTTTCGCCACTTTTTTTTTTCGCAAGCTTTCTTTTTCACTGCTTTTTCTTGCTTTCAAGAATCAATTTCATGATTTTTTTCAGATCATCAATAACATTTCTCTTTGTTCATCATTCTTTCAAGAGCCAACAATTTTAACATTCATAAACAACAAGATCAAAAATATGCACTGTTCAAGCATTCATTTAGAAAACAAAAAGTATTGTCACCACATCAATATAATTAAATTAAATTCAAGGATAAGTTCGAAATTCATGTACTTCTTGTTCTTTTGAATTAAAACATTTTTCATTTAAGAGAGGTGAAGGATTAATGGAATTTATTCATAGCTTTAAGACATGGTTACTACATACTAATGATCATGAAATAAAGACACAAAACATAGATAAACACAACATTAAAAACCGAAAAACAGAAAGAAATAAGAACAAGGAATGAATCCACCTTTAGTGGCGTTTTCTTCTTGAAGGACCAACAATGTCCTTAAGCTCTTCTATGTCCCTTCCTTGCCTTTGTTGCTCCTCCCTCATTGCTCTTTGATCTTCTCTTATTTCTTGGAAAATGATGGAGTGCTCATGATGTTCCACCCTTAATTGTTCCACATTGTGGCTCAAATCTTCTAAGGAGGTGTTGAGTTGCTCCCAATAGGTGTTAGGAGGAAAGTGCATCCCTTAAGGCATCTCAGGGATTTGTTGATGATGAGCTTCCTCATGCATCTCTTGAGAACCGTGAAGGGTCTCTCTTGCTTGCTCCATCCTCTTCTTGGTGATGGGCTTATCCTCTTTAATGGAGATGTCTCCTTCTATGATAACTCCAGCTGAGTAACATAGATGGCAAATAAGGTGGGACTTGTCGGCTATTTTGTAGATTTCATTGGAGATGACCTCATGAACTTCTACTTCCTCTCCAATCATGATGCTATGAATCATGATGGCCCGATCCACAGTAACTTCAGATCGGTTGCTAGTAGGAATGATGGAGCGTTGAATGAACTCCAACCATCCTCTAGCTACAGGCTTGAGGTCCAGTCTTCTTAGTTGAACTGGCTTGCCTTTGGAGTCTATTCTCCATTGAGCTCCTTCCACACATATGTCCATTAGGACTTGGTCCAACCTTTGATTAAAGTTGAACCTTCTAGTGTAGGGACGTTCATCTTCTTGCATCATGGGCAAGTGAAACGCCAACCTCACATTTTCCGGACTAAAATCTAAGTATTTCCCCCGAACCATTGTGAGATAATTCTTTGGATTCGGGTTCATACTTTGATCATGGTTCCTAGTGATCCATGCATTGGCATAGAACTCTTGTACCATTAAGATTCTGACTTGTTGCATGGGGTTGGTTAAGACTTTCCAACCTCTTCTTCGGATCTCATGTCGGATCTCCGGATACTCATTTTTCTTGAGCTTGAAAGGGACCTCAGGGATCACCTTCTTCTTTGCCACAACATCATAGAAGTGGTCTTGATGGCTTTTGGAGATGAATCTTTCCATCTCCCATGACTCGGAGGTGGAAGCTTTTGTCTTCCCTTTTCCTTTTCTAGAGGATTCTCCGGCCTTAGGTGCCATTGATGGTAGTGGAAAACAAAAAAGATTGTGCTTTGACCACACACCAAACTTAAAATATTGCTCGTCCCCGAGCAATAGAAGAAAGAAGAGAAGAAGAAGAAGAAGAGAATATGGTAGAGAGGGAGAGATGTAGGTTCGGCCAAGGGGAAGAAGAGGGGGTTGTGTTGTGTGAAAATGAAGTAGAATGGAAGGGTATATATAGGGAGAGGGGGGAGAGTGTGTTCAGCCATATAGGGTGGGAATGGGTGGAAAAATGTTTTTGAATTTTTTGAAGGTAGGTGGGGTTTATGGGGAAGAGTGGATGGATGTGAGTGGTGAAGGGGGTGATTGGAAAGAGAGATTCAGAGATTGAAGGTGTTGGGAAGTGTGACATGGGGAATACTCATCACAAAAAAGGATTAGAAGGTAACGTGGGAATATAGTAGGTGGGGATCCTGTGGGATCCACAGATCCTGAGGTGTCAAGGAATTCCATCCCTGCACCAAATAGGCATGTAAAATGCCTTTGCACACCATTCTGGCATTTAAACGCCCATGGTGCACGTTCTGGGCGTTCAACGCCCATGTAAAGCATGTTTCTGGCGTTGAACGCCAGTTTCATGCTTGTTACTGGCATTCAGCACCAGCTTTTCTTCTCTAGGAACATTCCTGGCGTTCAGCGCCAGAATGTTGCTTGTTTCTGGCATTCAGCGCCAGAATGATGCTCTGTTCTGGCGTTGAACGCCGGCCAGATGCATCTTACTGGCGTTGAACGCCAGCCTGTGCTACCTCCAGGGTGTGATTTTTTTCTTCTGCTGTTTTTGATTCTGTTCTTAATTTTTATGATTTTTTCGTGACTCCTCAAGATCATGTACCTAATAAAACATAAAATAACAATAAAAAAGAATTAGATAAATAAAATTAGGTTGCCTCCCAACAAGCGCTTCTTTAATGTCAATAGCTTGACAGTGGCTCTCATGGAGCCACAAGGTGATCAGGTCAATGTTGTATAGTCCCAACACCAAACTTAGAGTTTGGATATGGGATCTTAACACTAAACTTAGAGTTTGGTTGTGGCCTCACAACACCAAACTTATAGTTTGACTGTGGGGGCTCTTCTTGACTCTGAACTGAGAGAAGCTCTTCATGCTTACTCTCTTTTGTCACAGAGGGATGGCCATGTGCCTTAAACACAAGGTAGTCTCCATTCAATTGAAGGACTAATTTTCCTCTGGTGACATCTATCACAGCTCCTGCTGTAGCTAGGAAAGGTCTTCCAAGGATGATGCATTCATCCTCTTTCTTCCTAGTGTCTAAGATTATAAAATCAGCAGGGATGTAAAGGCCTTCAACCTTTACTAACACATCCTCTACTATTTCATAAGCTTGTCTCAATGACTTGTCTGCCAATTGTAATGAGAACAAGGCAGGTTGTACCTCAATGATCCCCAGCTTCTCTATTACAGAGAGTGGCATAAGATTTATCCCTGACCCCAGATCACATAAAGCCTTTTCAAAGGTCATGGTGCCTATGGTACAAGGTATCAAGAACTTGCCAGGATCTTGTTTCCTTTGAGGTAGAGTTTGCTGAATCCAGGTATCTAGTTCATTAATGAGCAAGGGAGGTTCACTTTCCCAAGTCTCATTACCAAACAGCTTGGCATTCAGCTTCATGATAGCTCCTAAGTATTGAGCAACTTGCTCTCCAGTCACATCTTCATCCTCTTCAGAGGAAGAATAGTCTTCAGAGCTCATGAATGGCAGAAGGAGATTTAATGGAATCTCTATGGTCTCTATATGAGCCTCAGATTCCTTTGGATCCTTAATAGGAAACTCCTTCTTGCTTGAGGGACGTCCCAGGAGGTCATCCTCACTAGGATTTTCGTCCTCCTCCTCCTTTGTGCATTCGGCCATATTGATTATATCAATGGCCTTGCACTCTCCTTTTGGATTCTCTTCTGTATTGCTTGGGAGAATACTGGGAGGAATTTCAATGACTTTCTTACTCAGCTGGCCCACTTGTGCCTCCAGATTTCTGATGGAGGATCTTGTTTCATTCATGAAACTGAAAGTGGCCTTTGACAGATCAGAGACTAGATTGGCTAAATTGGAAGTGTTTTGTTCATAATTCTCTGTCTGTTGCTGAGAAGATGATGGATATGGCTTGCTATTGCTTAGCCTATTGCGTCCACCATTATTAAAGCCTTGTTGAGGCTTTTGTTGATCCTTCCATGAGAAATTTGGATGATTTCTCCATGATGAGTTATAGGTGTTTCCATAAGGTTCACCCATGTAATTAACCTCTGCCATGGCAGGGTTCTCAGGATCATAAGCTTCTTCAGAAGCTGCCTCTTTAGTACTGTTGGATGCATGTTGCCATCCATTCAGATTTTGAGAGATCATGTTGACCTGTTGAGTCAACACTTTGTTCTGAGCCAATATGGCATTCAGAGCATCAATTTCAAGAACTCCTTTCTTCTGAGGTATCCCATTATTCACGGAATTCCTCTCAGAAGTGTACATGAATTGGTTGTTTGCAACTATGTCAATGAGTTCTTGAGCCTCTTTAGGCGTTTTCTTTAGGTGAATAGATCCACCTGCAGAATGGTCCAATGACATTTTCGAAAATTCAGATAGACCATAATAGAATATATCTAATATGGTCCATTCTGAAAACATGTCAGATGGGCACCTTTTGGTCAGCTGCTTGTATCTTTCCTAAGCTTCATAGAGGGATTCACCATCTTTTTGTTTGAAGGTTTGAACATCCACTCTCAGCTTGCTCAGCTTTTGAGGAGGAAAGAATTTATCCAAGAAGGCTGTGACCAACTTATCCCAGGAGTCCAGGCTATCCTTAGGTTGTGAATCCAACCATATTCTAGTTCTGTCTCTCACAGCAAAAGGGAAAAGCATGAGTCTGTAGACTTCAGGATCAACTCCATTCGTCTTTACAGTCTCACAGATCTGCAAGAATTCAGTTAAAAACTGATAAGGATCTTCAGAAGGAAGTCCATAAAACTTGCAGTTTTGTTGCATTAAGGCAACTAGCTGAGGTTTCAGCTCAAAGTTATTGGCTCCAATGGCAGGAATGGAGATGCTTCTTCCATCAAACTTGGACGTTAGCTTTGTAAAGTCACCAAGCATTCTCCTTGCATTATTATTATTTTCGGCTGCCATCTCCTTCTCTTGTTCGAAATTTTCTGAAAGGTTGCTTCTGGATTGTTGTAATTTAGCTTCTCTTAATTTTCTCTTCAGAGTCCTTTCAGGTTCTGGATCAATTTCAACAAGAGTGCCTTTATCCTTGCTCCTGCTCATATGAAAGAGAAGAAAACAAGAAAAGAAAGAGGAATCCTGTATGTCACAGTATAGAGATTCCTTTATGTTAGTAAAAAAAGAAAGGAGAGAAGAAAGTAGAAGAGGGGCTTCGGATATTAGGTGGAGAGGGGTGAAGAAAAGTGTTAGTAATTAAATAATTAAATAGAATAAGAATAGAGAGGGAGAATTTCGAAAACAATTTTGAAAAAGAGGTTAGTAATTTTCGAAAATTGGAGATAAGATAAGATTAAAATTAAAATTTAAAACAAAAGAATTTTTGAAAAAGAGATGAGATATTTTCGAAAATTAGAGAGGGAAAAGTAGTTAGTTAGTTTTGAAAAAGATATGAGACAAACAAAAAGTTAGTTGAAAAAGATAGTAAAATCAAATTTGAAAGATAAGAAGATAAGAGGTTAGATAAGATATTTTGAAATCAAATTTTGAAAAAGATAAAATTTTTGAAGAAGATAAGATAAAAGATAAAAGATTTGTTGAAAAAGATTTAATTTTTAAAATGACTTGACTAACAAGAAACTTCAAGATAAGATTCTAGAACTTAAAGATTGAACCTTTCTTAACAAGAAGATAACAAACTTCAAATTTTTGAACCAATCACATTAATTGTTAGCTAATTTTCGAAAATTAAATGTAAAGATAAGAAAAAGATTTTGAAAATATTTTGAAAAAGATTTTTGAAATTTTTGAAAAAAATAGAAAAAATGAAAAAGATATAATTTTTTTGAAAAAGATTTTGAAAAGATAAGATTTTTTTAAAATTGAAAATTTGACTTGACTTGTAAGAAACAACTAATTTTAAAAATTTTTGACCACGTCAACCCAAAATTTCGAAAATTTGGAGGGAAATAAGGAAAAGATATTTTTTTGATTTTTTGAAATTTTTTAATGATGAAAGAGAAAAACATAAAAATGACCCAAAACATGAAAATTTTGGATCAAAACACATAATGCATGCAAGAACTCTATGAATGTCAAGATGAACACCAAGAACACTTTGAAGATCATGATGAACATCAAGAACATAATTTTGAAAAGTTTTTGATGCAAAGAAAACATGTAAGACACCAAACTTAGAAATCTTTAATACATGGAAAATATGAATGCAAAAGTGCACATGAAAAACAACAAACAACACAAAACAGGAAATCATCAAGATCAAACAAGAAGACTTGTCAAGAACAACTTGAAGATCATGAAGAACACTATGAATGCATGAGATTTTCGAAAAAAAATGCAAGAAAAATTTTAAAAGCATGCAATTGACACCAAATTTAAAAATTAACACAAGACTCAAACAAGAAACACAAAATATTTTTGATTTTTATGATTTTCTAATTTTTTTGTATTTTTATTTTAAAAATTTTTTTTTCGAAAAACATGGTTAGAAAAATGAAAAAGAAAAGAAAAATTTTGAAAAAAATTTTTGAAAAGAAAATTACCTAATCTGAGCAACAAGATGAACCGTCAGTTGTCCATACTCGAACAATCCCCGGCAACGGCGCCAAAAACTTGGTGGACGAAATTGTGATCACATCAATGTAGTATTCTTTGTTGTTGTATGGAATCATTATTGTGGATCTTGGCTATGTGTGGATACAACTCCGTTCAACTTAACCAGCAAGTGTACTGGGTCATCCAAGTAATACCTTACGTGAGTAAGGGTCGATCCCACAGAGATTGTTGGTATGAAGCAAGCTATGGTCACCTTGTAAATCTCAATTAGGCAGATTAAAATGGTTTATGGTGAGTTCGAAAATTAACAAATAAATAGAAAATAAAAAGGGATAGAAATACTTATGTAAAGCAATAGTGGGAATTTCTGATAAGTGTGTGACGATGTTGTGTTCCTCTCGTATCTCTATTTTCTTATTACATTCATCCAATCCTTCCTACTCCTTTCCATGGCAAGCTGTATGTAGGGCATCACCGTTGTCAATGGCTACATCCCATCCTCTCAGTGAAAACGTTCCTATGCTCTGTCACAGCACGGCTAATCATCTGTCGGTTCTCAATCAGGTTGGAATAGAATCCCTTGATTCTTTTGCGCTTGTCATCACGCCCATCCTTCAGGAGTTTGAAGCTCGTCACAGTCATTCAGTCCCAGAATCCTACTCGGAATACCATAGACAAGGTTTAGACTTTTCGGATCCTCATGAATGCTGCCATCTATCTAGCTTATACCACGAAGATTCTGTTGGGGAATCTAAGAGATATGCGCCCGGCCTAAAGTAGAACGTAAGTGGTTGTCAATCACGCGCGTTCATAGGTGAGAATGATGATGAGTGTCACGGATCATCATCATTCATCAAAGTTAAGTATAACGTATATCTTGGAATAAGGATAGAAGAGAATTGAATAGAAAGTAATAATAATTGTATTGAAACTTGAGGTACAGCAGAGCTCCACACCCTTAATCTATGGTGTGTAGAAACTCCACTGTTGAAAATACATAAGTAAAAGGTTCAGGCATGGCCGAATGGCCAGCCCCCTAAAACATGATCAATAGTCTCCTTAGATGAAGAATAAAATAAAACTGAGACCAAAGATGTCTAATACAATAGTAACTTATCCTATTTATACTAGACTAGCTACTAGGGTTTACATGAGTAAGTAATTGATGTATAAATCCACTTTCGGGGCCCACTTGGTGTATGCTTAGGCTGAGCTTGATCTATCCACGAGCTGAGGCTTTACTTGGAGTTGAACTTCAAGTTATAACGTGTTTTGGGCGTTCAACTCCGGATCATGACGTTTTTCTGGCGTTTAACTCCAGACAGCAGCATGTACTTGGCGTTCAACGCCATGTTACATCATCAATTTCCGAATAAAGTATGGACTATTATATATTTCTGGAAAGCTCTAGATGTCTACTTTCCAACTCCGTTGAGCGCGCGCCATTTGGAGTTCTGTTGCTCCAGAAAATCCATTTTGAGTTCAGGGAGGTCAGATTCCAACAGCATCAGCAGTCCTTTTGTTAGCCTTTTTCAGAGTTTTGCTCAAATCCCTCAATTTCAGCCAGAAATTACCTGAAATCATAGAAAAACACACAAACTCATAGTAAAGTCCAGAAATGTGAATTTAACATAAAAACTAATGAAAACATCCCTAAAAGTAGCTTGAACTTACTAAAAACTACCTAAAAACAATGCCAAAAAGCGTATAAATTATCCGCTCATCAGAATCCTAATCCTAAATCCTAAGAGAGAGGAGAGAACCTCTCTCTCTCTCTCTCTCAAAAAACTACATCTAAATCCTGAAAAGTGAATTTTGATCTGATATCATGAGTCTCTGCATGTTTCCTGACTTTAATCTGTGTTTCTGGGCCAAACTCTGGGTTAAAACGCGGCCCGAAACTGTCTCCAGCGTATTCTAAAACTTTTGCAGATCGCGCAGGTCATGCGTACACGTCATTCACGCGTACGCATCATTCAGCGTTTTCCTCGGCACGCTTGCGCGTCAGGTACGCGCTCACGTTGTTTGTGCGAACTCCGATCTACGCGTATGCGTCAAGCACGCGTACGCGTCGCTGTGATTTTGTCTAATTCACGCGCACGCGTCAGCCATGTGGGCGCGTCGCTGTCTGCTGGTTGTCTCCTTTATTTCTTGTGCTCCTTCCCTATTTTGCAAGCTTCCTCTCTTATTCTCTAAGCCATTCCTACCCTTTGAAGCCTGAAACACTTAACACACATATCAAGGCATCGAATGGTAATAAGAGATGATTAAAATACACAAATTAAAGACTATAAGAAGCAAGTTTTCAATCATAGAACAATTTGGGAAGGAATTGCAAATACATGATAATCATATGAATAAGTGAGTAAATACTTGATAAAAACCACTCAATTAAACACAAGATAAACCATAAAATAGTGGTTTATCACTCAGCACTCTCACTCCCTTAAACAAACACACACACGCTGGAAACAAAGAAAGGAAGAGAGGGGAGATTGAAACCCTTGTTCCTATTCATCTCAATCTTCAGTGGTTGATAACTTTTGATATGGAGCTCCGATTGATGCACTGTTTGCTGCCATGTGACCGCGGTGTCGAGCTCTACATAACCCATACAAGCAATCTTAAGGTAAGCCACGTTTTCTTCTTCGAATTCCCAGCCTTGATTTTTGAGTTTCTTAGGCAAAATATTGAGATTTTGAGCTCTTTTGTGTTATAGGATCAAATTAACTTGAGCGGAAGGCTTATTCTTGCTCCCTTGATCCTTTGGTAAGGTAAGAAATCTCAAATCCTAGTAAGAATGTTGAATTTGAGGTATTGGGTATTGAGTTATTGTGTTTTGATGTGATATTATGGCTTAGGCTTTATGTATATGTGTATTGGAGCTTAATTGGTGGTTTTGGAAAGCTTGGAAAGGAGCTTGGTGCTTGGAAATCTGTTGTTGAGGCTTTGGGAACCTTGAAAGGTGAAAATCTAAGTGTTCCGAGTGGAACGGGAATTGGCCATGGTATGGTTTCGATTTTCTGTATCTAAAATGTAATGTGGTTGTAAAAACGTAGGCTAGTGGCCCTAGGATAAGATTTGGAAATATTGATGTGATTAATGGATGATGTGAGTTGTATTATTATGTATGTATTTTGGTGGATTGTGAAATGTTGATGTAATTGTTTGAATGATTTGAATTGAGTGGAATATATGAGTGATGGTGATAATGGTTGGTAAAGTATGTAATTTTGTATGGATATGTGGATTGATGTGTTTAATTGATGAAAAGGTTAAGGCTCTTGTTGATGAGTGATAAACCCATATTTCATGAGTTCTTTTGTGCTTAATTTGAGTGATTTATTCAATCCTTCACCTACTTATTCACATTAATTGCATGATTTTACTTTCCCTTCCTTATTATGTCATATTGCGAAAAACATGTTTTCTAAGCTTTAAAATTAATTGTTTTAATTACCTTTATTTCCATTCGATGCCATGATTAGTGTGTTGAGTAGTCTCAGGTTTTCTAAGGCTGAATGACTTAAAGGATGAAAAAGGAAACATACAAAAATGGAAGGAGAAGGCAAAATGGAGCTTTAAGGAAACTGGTATCCACGCGATCGCATGGACGACGCGATCGCGTGCCAGAAGCGAAGAAGCAGCGACGCGGCCGCATGACTGACACGACCGCGCGCCTCAAGTAGAACACCCACGACTCGGATGCGTGACCGACGCGACCGCATGGCAAGGAAAGGCTCCAGACGACGCGACCGCGTGACAGAGGCCACGTATCAAAATTCACAGAATACGCCCCCAGCTATTTCTGAAGCCCTTTTTGGCCCAGATCCAAGCACAGACAGCATAGATTAGAGGTTATAAAGTGGAGGAATGCATCCATTCAGAGAGAGCTCACCAATTTCTAGTTTTCATGATTTAGATTTAGTTTAGAGAGAGATTCTCTCTCTCTCTTTAGGATTTAGGATTTCTTCTTGTTTTGAGAGTAACTCTGGATCCAGGTTTAATGTTCTTTTATTTTCAGTTTACTTTTATTTATTTATTTGCTTTTAATATTTGAATTGATTTATGAATTATTCCATGTTACAGATCTCTATTTTGAATTAATGATATTTGAAGTATTTTCAGTTAAGATTGTTCTCTTTGATTTAAGTTACTATTGCCTTCCATCTAAGGTCACCTCTATTATTCTAGCAATTTTACTTTTTCCCCTTTTGGTTTTGGTTAAGAAATCAGTAACTCAACAGTTATTAAACTCAACATATTTGATAATCGTTATCTTGCTAATTGAGCTGAACTTAAGTAATCCCAACCTTTTCTTAGAAAATAAATAGGATTCAAAGTTCAATTTAATTAGTCCCTTGACTTTCCTTTGCTTTAGTAAAGGTTGACCAAGTGGAGTTTAGATTCAACTTTCCTTATAGTTGGACCTCCAATTTCTCATACCTTGCCCAAAAGTTTGCTTTACAGTATTTATTCATTTTTAATTGCCATTTAAATTATTTGTCATATAACATATTCCCACCTTACTTCCAAAACCCCAATTTACAAACTCATAACCAATAGTAAGAACATACCTTCCTCGTAGTTCCTTGAGAAGACGACCCGAGGTTTAATACTCGGTTATCAATTTTAAAAGGTGTTTGTTACTTGTGACAACCAAAACGTTTGTACGAAGGGATTTCTGTCGGTTTAGAGACTATATCTACAACGCGACTGGTTTTATGAAATTCTTTACTGGCGAAAATTCTAACGTCAATGAGCATGTTTTTGGAGTATGATATTGATATGTGAAAATATTTGGTGATTGATGAAATTGATTATTGTTTTGGAAATTGAGAGGGGAAAGAATGAATATTGGATTGAGTTATGGAATGTTGATTATGATATGAGATTTGGCTAAATATGGTGGAATTGGTGGGTTGATGATTGGATGAGTGGATGGAAGTATTTGGTTTGAATCATTGAGTTTGGCTAGTTTTTGAATGAGTTTGGTAGGAGTATGTTTTAAAAAGGGGAGTTTATAAGTTTTGGTAAAAAATGGGAATTTTGATGAACTTCAACGGATTATATCTTCAGCAATTATTTTTGAAATTTGATGATTTTTATATCAATGGAAAGATAATTTTATAAGCTTTAAAATGGTTTAAATTTGGTGGAAATCCAAATTTCGTGGAAGGAGATATGATCATTGGAAGTTTGGGTTAAAAATCTGAATTCTGCAACTTCTACAGAATTTGTGATTTCTGGTTTGTGTGCGCACGCACACTCTGTGAGAATTTGGTCATGTACACACGCACAGCCTTGTGCACACGCACACGCGGAGACAGGGCTATTGGTGGCAGCGCTAGCACGCCCTGTGCGCACAAACAACCAACGAAGGATTTCGAGATGTGCGTACGCACAGGCCTATGCGCACGCACATGTCGGGAATGGTGCACTGGTGGTGGCGCTAGCACACGTTGTGTGCGCGCTCCACCATGGAGATTTCGCCTTCTGTGCGTACGCACAGATCTGTGCGTACGCACACGTTTAAAATACTTCTGGGCGTGCGCACGCACACCCTTGTGCATACGCACGTGACCCAATTCTTTTCTAAACCTTCTATTTTCAAGCTCTTCACATTCCCAACAAGCTCGTAACCTTCTGAGATGTTATTTCAGGCTTATAAACACCAAATTTCATCCCTTAAATCTTAAATTAATATAGAATGCCTAGTGAATGAAAGTAAGCTAGGGAAGAGGGTGACTTGTCGGTAAAGAAAGGGGATGTCATGATGAGTTATAATGAAAGATGATGATATGAGTTGTCGAGGAGGATGGTGGAGTGTTGTATATGATATGGGCCGAATGACTGAGTGTGATATGAGCCGAGCCAAATGGCTGTGTGTGATGATGGTGTATGGCTGAGTGTGAATTATGAATTCAAGCCGGATGGCTGAAATGAATGTTGAGTTATGGCTGAGGATAAATATGTGTGTAATTCATGAATGAATATAGTAAATGAACGATAAATGGAAAGGGGTTGGATGTGAGTATGTTTGTGAGCTTTCCCTCTGGTTGTAAATGGCGACTAGGCGCAAATACCCTCTAATGGCGATAGGGCACGTATACCCTCTAATGGCGACAGGCGCATATACCCTCTAATGGTAAAATAGCGAGGGCGCAGATACTTCTAATGGCGACAAGGCGCATATACCCTCTAATGATATTGATGCACAGTAGAGAGACAGTGTCCGAGTTAGCTACCAGGACACGTCGGGTTGGCTAGTTAACCGACAGGTGAGACTCATCAGCCACTAGGACAGGCATGCATCATATGCATCATATGTGATTTGTTTGGAATGCCTAATTGTCCACATATTTACTTGCTAATTTTTTAACTACTCTATTTGCTTTCTACTTGTGCATTTCCTTGGATGAACTAATTATGTTTTCATATTAAGTTACTGTGGGTGGTTGGGAGGCTTGTAGGAGTTGGAAAGGGGGTATTTAGTTAGAATGAAGACCTTTAAGATAACTGCCTACTTTTACTTTCTCATGGTTTAATTATAGTTATATGCTTTGATTATAACTGGAAGTTCTAGGATTGCCTTCGGCTTTCCCAAGACATTACATGTTAGATATTTGGGCACTATTACCATGCTGAGAACCTCCGGTTCTCACCCATGTGGATTTTGTGGTTTTCAGATGCAGGACGTGAGGCTCCTCACTGAGGCATGATGGAGACTTTCTTTTTGGCGGAGATCTTTAGCTTCTGGGATTTTATTTTGATCTTATAAACTTGATAGATACTTATATTCTCCACTGTATATATATTTTGTATCGACTTCTCTTAGAGGTTATTTCGGAGAAACAGGATTTGTATATTGTCTTTTGGGCTGTCTTTTGGGAAATTCCTTTATATATATATATATATGTATGTATACTGTTATGCTCTGACCGGTTATCTTCGCAAATCGAGTCCTGAGCCTTGACATATGTATGTTGGCGCTCTTCTGTGTATCTTCTCATGATAGCTTGTCCTATATCCGTTTCGTTTACGTCATTGATCGGAGTGTTGCGATTCTCGACTTATCGGTTTTGTTTTACCCACTTTTCTTCAAAGGCTCCCAGTTATAAACATTTTTGCAATACTATACGTACTAAATTTTATTTTTAGAGGTCGTAATACCTCGCCACCTCTATTTTATGACTTAAGCATAAGACTCTGTGTGGTAGGGTGTTACAACGGCGATGCGTAATGCTCACTAGAGACAAAAAGGAAGGTTCCCTCATGAGGACGAGGATGCGTAACGCTCATGGAGGAGACGATGGCTGATATAGGGACGGCGATACGAAACGCTTATCTCAAGACTACTGTCGGGAATCAGGCATCAAATCGACACATGAGCTCATGGCCTGTATAGGACTAGACATGCATCATACTTGTTTGCACATATCTCTATGTTGTGAAATTCTGTGAGCGTGTCTGTGTGTTTTCTAGTTAATTGACTTCTGAGTGAATTACTTGTCATGCTTTGTTGAAGTTTGTCTGTGTTCTGTGGTGTGTTGCTGTTGACTAAGAAATAAAGTGAAATGAATATAAATATACACCCCGACCCTACTAAGAACTTCCCAGTTCTTACTCCCTATTTCCACCCCTTTCAGCTATAGGTGCGAAGGTTTAATACAGAGTTATAGGAGTATAGAAGATCATGTTCATAAGTTGAGTTGTTAGAATTTAATTTCCCCTCGTTGTTTATTGTTTTTAGTTTTTAGAGGGGTAGGATTTATTTTTGAGAATCCTGAAATAAGTCTATGTATTTAATGCTATTTGAATATATATACATTTGTGGTTAAGTGGTTTAAAGTAAAGAATCTTCGTTTCTTAATTAAAGTTTTGGTTCGTATTCGCGAAGGCTTGATATTAAATAAAGATAGTATAGAATAAAAAGGTTTAGAGGTAAAGAACGCCTGAGCTTTTGGTACGATCATGAGGTGATAAAAGTTAGGGTGTTACATGTAACGCTCCCAACTCCCCGGCTGATCCAACACACACGCCCTTAGCATATCCTCCAATGTCTGAATAGTCCTTTCCGATTGACTATCAATTTGTGGATGATACGCTATACTGAGACATAGTCTCGTACCGAAAGTTTTTTGAAAAATTCCCCAAAATCTTTTCGTGAAACAGGGATCTCGATTCGACACTATCCTTGTTGGCACACCGTGCAACCTCACTATCTCTTTAATGTACAGTCTTGCCAATTTATCCAATGAATAGTTTACTCGGATAGACAAAAAGTGAGCGGACTTGGTCAATTGATCCACGATTCGAAGGAAAGATCTGGGAGACCAAGTAATTAGCCATGGGAGCAAACCAAGGGGTACTACTAGAGATTGCTTGTAAGCTATCTAATGAAAATGAATTGTCTATAGGAAATGGATCATATTTAATGTGATCAAGGTGGCTCAAATAATCCACAATCAAGTTTTGGAATTCACTTTTATCCCTAATCTCAATGTCAAATTCTCGCAAGAGCAAGATCCAACGAATGAGTCTAGGCTTTGATTCATTCTTTGTTATCAAATACTTGAGGGCCGCATGATCCGAGTACACTACTATCTTAGAGCTTAGCAAGTATGGTTTAAACTTGTCTAGTGCAAAAATAACCCCTAAGAGCTCTTTTTCGGTAGTAGTGTAATTAGATTGCGCCACATCCAATGTAATTAGTGCAATAGTATAGGGAAGCTTACCCCCGCGCTACGCAAGCGCGGGACTCACAATATGATTGGAGGCATCATATATGATTTTAAATAGTTAGAGGCATCACACATGATTTGAGGCTATTGGAACTAGATGGTTGGGAGGCATTTTTGTTGTTGTTGGAAGAAGGTAAAGACATTCTAGATAGAGTATTAGCAATGGACGCTATTTGGTCACGAAATATTTTATAATTTTCCTATTGTTTTTTCACCATAGACCGGAGTTTTTTTTTTTTTGTTCTTGGAGGAAGGGACGAAAAGTATCTTCAATAGGGTTTTGACTTGAAGAAGAAGGAGGTTGGTTAATGTGAGCTTGTTATTTTTGGTGAGGTGGTTGGTATTTTTTGTTGTGAGATTAGTTTTGGTATTAGAATAAGGGATTGTGGTGTACTTGGTTGTTCTGGTAAGAATGGTTATTGAAAGGTGGTTGATGAGAAGATTGGTAGCCTTGTTGGAGTTGAGACGGGGAGATTGGATGGCCCTTAGTTCCACCTTTGATTGTAGTTATCCCACCACCCCTTGATTATAGTTATTTCCAGGAGAATAAGAACCTTGATTTTGAGGGTGGTAGGTGAAATAGTTGTTGTAAGGATTGGCCACCGCAAGAGTGTAGTCTTCTTAAATTTGAAGGCATTAGTCGATGTGGTGTGAGGTATAAGATTACACACTACACACCCTAGGAGGTCCCTCAATTCGCAAGATTTGAAGTGGAGTTTGGATAGATCGCATGGATGGAGAACATTATTGGTGTTGATGGATTTGCTTGAGAAGATTGGTCATCTCTCCAAGTGTCTTAATCAATGCTGAATCGAATTGAGATACTTTTGCCACACTCTTTGAATGATTGTTCCTCACTCTAGTATGTTGTATGGCTTCCGCAACATCATTGATCAACCTCCATGCCTCATCCGCCGTCTTGTATTTCACAAGAGATCCACCAAGCATCAAGAAGTCTCTTGTCTTATGGACAAAGGCCTCCACAAAAATAGCTAATGAGTAAAGGATCATCCATCCTATGATAGGGACAAGAGTCTGGTAGTCTCTTGAATTGATTCTAATACTTGTAAAAAGTGATTCTTGGTCCCTTTACATAATACTAGAGATTTCCTTTTGAATGTAGTTAGTCATTTCTGGAGGAAATAATTTATCCAAAAAATCCTTTCTCAACAAATCTCAATCAGTCACCACTGCATCAGATTGAGCATAGAACAATTCTTTTGCTTGTCCATCAAGAGAGAAGAAAAAAGCAAAGACCATGATGGCCATTTCATCAAACCCATATCTCCTGGAAGTAGAGCATGCCACTTGAAAATCTCTCAGATGTCTTATTGGATCCTGGTCCAACAACCCATGGTACTTAGGCAACAGATTAATCAGACTATTCTTCAGTTCAAACTTTGCATCCAAGTTAGGGTATCGTGCCTGAAGCGGTTGGAGGACAATGTCTGGCGCTCCTTGCTCATGCAAGATAATCTTTCGAGATTCAACCATATGGTTATTACCTGCAATGCTCAAAGGTATGTCAGAAGTTCCAACAATAGAATAAGATGTCTATTCGTTGAATGAAGAGTCCAAATCACTATCAATTGAACTAGTGTATCGAAATGCTCCTCAAAGGGGGTCAATGCACTAGCTGTATAAACCGACCGACGCTTAGCTTACCGAATGTGAAGCAAGGTTCTTTCAATTTCAGAATCAAATGTGGCTAAGTTAGGATCCAGTTGTGACCTAGTCATTCAACTTGAAAACCATAAGTTCATGCATTATTAAAAATATAGAGCAAAAGCAAACATATTATGTGCATTATCTACATATTCACAACAACTAACAACAAAGCACACATTGCAACGATCTCCGGAAACGATGCCAAAAACTTGACAAACCTCTAATGACCAGTTTAGAATTTCCAATAAATCAAAACTCAAGTGTGTCACAAGTATAGTTCCAAACCGGTAACTAGTGCTATCAAAGTTTAGTTCGGTTATCACAAGTTCAACCCAATTCAAATCAAAATAGCCAAGAGTATTACTCCTGGATCATTCTCTCTAGGATGTGCAATTGTGTGAATCAAAGTTGGTTGGGGTAATCGGGGTTGATGAACATAAACAAGAAATTAAACTACAAAGCTAAATATGCAAGAAACTTAAACTACAAGAAACTAAAGCAAGGATGATATAATTATCAACTAAGCAATTATAGAGTTAACAAAGCATGACATGAATCAAAACCTATTCTAAAGAACCTAATTAAACTAATTAGAAATAGCTAAAACAGAAAATGATTGAAGGAAGTTTTTTGGTTTTTAGTCTAAGTATAAAAGGCTCTTTGCTAAGGTATGGGAAAAGGGGTCACCATCCTCGTCTAACAATCATATAATGACAATTGTGAGGAGTCAATTCCATTAAGTCTACCTCTATACTTGAGGCAAGTCAAATAGGCATGGTCAACATTAATCCATAAGTCCTAATCTAACTACTAATTGACTTAGTAGAAAACTAGTTTTAATGCATATCAATTTAACTAACATAGACCCCACATTATCGATCTAATTAGACACAATGATTCAAGGTTACCGAATTCCTTTAACCTAGGGTAAGAGTGTGAAAACTACTCTATAATCAAAGAAAACATTTCATCAAATTGGTATACACTAAATGAAAACATGAGTAATTTGCAGAATAAATGGAAATTAAAACTATCAACTACACATAATCACTACCAAAGGCTATAATAAACATGAAAAGAACATAAAACTCAAATTCAATTAAATAAATTCAATATTGACAAGAGTATCAAACTATGGTCATAAGTAACAAAAATGAGTAATTAATAAGTAAACTAGGTAATGGAAAATATAATGACTACAAAATTAAAAAGAGAACTAAAATTAAACAAGACCCAAGTCATAATTCAATAGCAAAATATTGATAATCCTAAGAAACTTTAGAGAGAATGAGGAATTTCTCTCTCTAGAAAAAGAACTAAAACCTAAAACCAAAAACTAAGAAAAAAAATCCAAGTATGAGTGTGTCTGATGGGGCGGAAATTGGTGAATTAAAAATTATTAAAATATATGCGTTGCAAGTATAGTTCTTAACTCACCCGAAATCCACTTATCAATTTAGAAAGGTGTTACAGAAATTTAAATTTTAAATACTGGGAGTATGAATCCCAGGTCGTCTCCCAACGAGTTGCAGAAAAGTGTGCTATTTTATTAATCAGATGTTTTCAAAAAGGTTTGAGTTGAGTAAACAGGAAATTAAATTGGAGAATTTGAATAATGTAAATAAAAGCCATGACTGGGAGTTGATTAGTTGAAAGTCCCGCTGTTGTTGGATTACTCTCTAGATTAATTGATAATAAAAGGTTATCCTGTTTAGTTATCTCTTACTAGGTAAAGGAAAGTCAAACAAGTTGGGATGCTATGCCCGTTCACAAGTTGCAACCCACTTAATTAAAAGGGATTGGTATTAGTGACTGGAAGGCAAGCCAACAATAACCCAATTAGAATCTTTCTTTCAAGCCTTCCAACTCAATTGGTTCCTTTCAATCAACTCCCCATCAAGTTAGGGAACTACTCGCTCATTGTGAATGTAAAGTTCATAACATATGAAAAGGAATTAAAGAAAGACATTGTAAATAAAAATCAAAATAATCAAATAAAAATAAAAGTAATCCTTGTATTAAATAAATCCTAATAATATTCCAATGGTAAAATTAACAAAGCAAAGGACATGGAAGAGTAAAGCCAAGTAAAGAAAACGAACTAGAATGACGAAGTCTTGATGAGGTAATAACTCTTCTCAATATTGATGAGCGGATAATTTATACGCTTTTTGGCATTGTTTTCAGTATGTTTTTAGTATATTTTAGTTAGTTTTTAGTATACTTTTATTAGTTTTTAGTTAAAATTCACTTTTCTGGACTTTACTATGAGTTTGTGTGTTTTTCTGTGATTTCAGGTATTTTCTGGCTGAAATTGAGGGACCTGAGCAAAAATCTTATTCAGAGACTAAAAAGGACTGCAGATGCTGTTGGATTCTGACCTCCCTGCACTCGAAGTGGATTTTCTGGAGCTACAGAAGCTCAATTGGCGCGCTCTCAATGGCGTTGGAAAGTAGACATCCTGGGCTTTCCAGCAATATATGATAGTCCATACTTTTTTCAAGATTTGATGGCCCAAACTGGCGTTCAAAGTCACCCTCAGAATTCCGAGCGTTAAACGCCGGAACTGGCACAAGGATGGGAGTTAAACGCCCAAACTGGCATAAAAGCTGGCGTTTAACTCCAAGAAGAGTCTCTACACGAAAATGCTTCAATGCTCAGCCCAAGCACATACCAAGTGGGCCCGGAAGTGGATTTTTATGTCATTTACTCATCTCTGTAAACCCTAGGCTACTAGTTTTCTATAAGTAGGACCTTTTACTATTGTATTTTTCATCTTGGTTCTTCTGGTTCCCTCTCTGGGGCCGAAGCCAATGATCACACTATCACTTATATATTTTCAATGGTGGAGTTTCTACACACCATAGATTAAGGTGTGGAGCTCTGCTGTACCTCGAGTATTAATGCAATTACTATTGTTCTTCTATTCAATTCAGCCTATTCTTGTTCTAAGATATTCATTTGCACCCAAGAACATGATGAATGTGATGATTATGTGACACTCATCATCATTCTCACTTATGAACGAGTGCCTGACAACCACTCCTGTTCTACAAGCAAACAAGGCTTGAATGTTTATCTCTTGGATCCCTTAACCGGAATCTTCGTGGTATAAGCTAGAACTGATGGCGGCATTCAAGAGAATCCGGAAGGTCTAAACCTTGTCTGTGGTATTCTGAGTAGGATTCAATGATTGAATGACTGTGACGAGCTTCAAACTCGCGATTGTGGGGCGTTAGTGACAGACGCAAAAGAATCACTAGATTCTATTCCGACATGATCGAGAACCGACAGCTGGATAGCCGTGCCGTGACAGGGTGCGTTGAACATTTCCACTGAGAGGATGGGAGGTAGCCACTGACAACGGTGAAACCCTTGCATACAGCTTGCCATGGAAAGGAGTAAGAAGGATTGGACGAAGACAGTAGGAAAGCAGAGAGACGGAAGGGACCAAGCATCTCCATACGCTTATCTGAAATTCCCACCAATGAATTGCATAAGTATCTCTATCTTTATCTTTATGTTTTATTCATCATTCATAACCATTTGAGTTTGCCTGACTAAGATTTACAAGGTGACCATAGCTTGCTTCATACCAACAATCTCTGTGGGATCGACCCTTACTCGCGTAAGGTTTATTACTTGGACGACCCAGTACACTTGCTGGTTAGTTGTGCGAAGTTGTAGTGATCACAATTTCGTCCACCAAGTTTTTGGCGCCGTTGCCGGGGATTATTCGAGTATGGACAACTGACGGTTCATCTTGTTGCTTAGATTAGGTATTTTTTTTCAGAGTTCTTAAGAATGAATTCTAGTGTTTCAAGGTGATGTTTTTATCATCACCAAAGCTGATTGATTTTCATCAATTTAGCTCTTGAATGCAATGTCCTGCTGAAGCTTGTTCAGCCATGTCTAATTTCTTTAGACTAAAGCTTTAGACTAACATTGCATGATTCCTGGAATTCTCATTAAGAATTTTGATATCTTTATTTTCTTCTCCACTTAATTTTCGAAGAAAAAAAAATCCAAAAAAAATTACAAAATCATAAAAACCAAAAATGTTTTATGTTGAGTTTAGTGTCTCATGTTAAGTTTGGTGTCAATTGCATGTTTTCCTTGCATTTTTCGAATTCATGCATGTGTCTTCATTAATCTTCAAGTTGTTCTTGATGATTTCATTGCTCTGATCTTTGAATTCTCTTGACTTGAGTGTTTTGTTGTTTGTCATATGCATTCCCATTTTGTTAGTTTCAGTAGTATACAAACTGCTAAGTTTGGTGTCTTGCATGCATTGTTATTTGATTTTAGTTGCATTTTGATTATTCCTCATTATTAAAAATCCAAAAATATTTTTAATTCGTGTCTTTTTAAGTCAATAATACAGAGAATTGAAGATTCAGAATACACAGCAGAGGAATTACACAGAAAAAGCTGGGCGTTCAAAATGCCCAGTGAAGAAGGCAAACTGGCGTTTAAACGCCAGCCAGAGTGCCTGGCTGGGCGTTTAACGCCCAAAAGGGTAGTGGTTTTGGCGTTAAACGCCAGAATGTGCACCATTCTGGGCATTTAACACCAGGATGGCACAAGAGGGAAGATTTTGTTTTCAAATCAATTTTTTTTTAAGTTTTCAAAATTTTTTCAAAATCAAATCTTTTTCAAAACATATCTTTTCAATCAAATCTTTTTCAAAATCAATTTCTTTCCATTTTCAAAAATACTTGCTATCAATTAATGATTTGCTTCAACATTTCAAGAATGTTGCCTCTTCTGTTGAGAAAGGTTTAATGTTTGAATCATATCTTTTCTTGTTAGCCAAGTTATTAATTTTTAAAATCAAATCTTTTTAAAATGTTTTTCAAATCATATCTTCTTAATCACATCTTTTTCAAAATAGTTTTCAATCAAATCTTTTTTATTTCTAATTTCAAAATCTTTTTCAAAAATCACTTTATTTCTTTTCCACTCTTAATTTTCGAAAAACAATTAAAGTTTTTTCAAAATGTTTTTAAAATCTCTTACTTAATTTTCGAAAATTCTTCCCCTCTTCTCACATTCTTCTTCTACCTCTTCCTTCTATTTTTCTATTCCTCTGACACCTCAAGGAATCTCTATACTGTGACATAGAGGATTCTATATTTTCTTGTCCTCTTCTCTTTCATATGAGCAGGAGCAAAGACAAAAGCATTCTTGTTGAAGCTGACCCTGAACCTGAAAGGACCTTGAAGCGAAAGCTAAGAGAAGCTAAGGCACAATTCTCTGTAGAGGACCTAACAGAAATCTTCAAAGAAGAAGACCCCATGGCAGCCGAAATCAACAACAATGCCAACAATGCAAGGAAGGTGCTGGGTGACTTTACTGCACCTACTCCCGACTTCTATGGGAGAAGCATCTCTATCCCTGCCATTGGAGCAAACAACTTTGAGCTTAAGCCTCAATTAGTTTCTCTAATGCAACAGAATTGCAAGTTTCATGGACTTCCATTGGAAGATCCTCATCAGTTTTTAGCCGAATTCTTGCAAATCTGTGACACTGTCAAGACTAATGGGGTTGACCCTGAGGTCTACAGACTTATGCTATTCCCTTTTGCTGTAAGAGACAGAGCTAGAACATGGTTGGACTCACAACCTAAAGAAAGCCTGAACTCTTGGGAAAAGCTAGTCAATGCCTTCTTGGCAAAGTTCTTTCCACCTCAAAAATTGAGTAAGCTTAGAGTGGAAGTCCAAACCTTCAGACAGAGGGAAGGAGAATCCCTCTATGAAGCTTGGGAAAGATACAAACAATTGATCAGAAAGTGTCCTTCTGACATGCTTTCTGAATGGAGCGTCATAGGTATTTTCTATGATGGTCTCTATGAACTATCCAAGATGTCTTTGGATAGCTCTGCTGGAGGATCTCTTCATCTGAAGAAGACGCCTACAGAAGCTCAAGAACTAATTGAAATGGTTGCAAATAACCAATTCATGTACACTTCTGAAAGGAATCCTGTGAACAATGGGGCAAATCAGAAGAAAGGCATTCTTGAGATTGACACTCTGAATGCCATATTGGCTCAGAACAAAATATTGACTCAACAAGTCAATATGATTTCTCAAAGTCTGTCTGGAATGCAAAATGCACCAGGCAGTACTAAGGAAGCTTCATCTGAAGAAGAAGCTTATGATCCTGAGAACCCTTCAATGGAAGAGGTGAATTACATGGGAGAACCCTATGGAAACACCTACAATCCTTCATGGAGAAATCATCCAAATCTCTCATGGAAGGATCAACAGAGACCTCAACAAGGTTTCAACAATAATAATGGTGGAAGAAACAGGTTTAGCAATGGCAAGCCTTTTCCATCATCTTCTCAGCAGCAGACAGAGAGTTCTAAGCAGAACACCTCTGACTTAGCAACCATGGTCTCTGATCTAATCAAAACCACTCAAAGTTTCATGACTGAAACAAGGTCCTCCATTAGAAACTTGGAGGGACAAGTGGGTCAGCTGAGCAAGAGAATTACTGAACTCCCTCCTAGTACTCTTCCAAGCAATACAGAAGAAAATCCAAAAGGAGAGTGCAAGGCCATCAACATGGCCGAATTTGGAGAGGAGGAAGAGGTAGTGAACGCCACTGAGGAAGACCTCAATGGACATCCACTGACCTCCAATGAGTTCCCCAATGAGGAACCATGGGAATCTGAGGCTCAAAATGAGACCATAGAGATTCCATTGGACTTACTTCTGCCATTCATGAGCTCTGATGAGTATTCTTCCTCTGAAGAGGATGAGTATGTCACTAAAGAGCAAGTTGCTAAATACCTTGGAGCAATCATGAAGCTAAATGACAAGTTATTTGGAAATGAGACTGGGGAGGATGAACCCCCTTTGCTCACCAAAGAACTGGATGACTTGTCTAGGCAGAAATTACCTCAAAAGAGACAGGATCCTGGAAAGTTTTCAATACATTGTACCACAGGCACCATGACCTTCAAGAAGGCCTTGTGTGACCTAGGGTCAAGTGTAAACCTCATGCCTCTCTCTGTAATGGAGAAGCTAGGGATCTTTGAGGTGCAAGCTGCAAAAATCTCACTAGAGATGGCAGACAACTCAAGAAAACAAGCTTATGGACTTGTAGAGGATGTTCTGGTAAAAGTTGAGGACCATTACATCCCTGCTGATTTCATAGTCCTAGAGACTGGGAAGTGCATGGATGAATCCATCATCCTTGGCAGACCCTTCCTAGCCACAGCAAAGGCTGTGATTGATGTTGACAGAGGAGAATTGATCATTCAAGTGAATAAAGAATCCTTTGTGTTCAAGGCTCAAGGATATCCCTCTGTCACCATGGAGAGGAAGCATGAAGAGCTTCTCTCAAAACAGAGCCAAACTGAGCCCCCACAGTCAAACTCTAAGTTTGGTGTTGGGAGGCCACAACCAACTTCTAAGTTTGGTGTTGAACCCCCACTTTCAAACTCTAAGTTTGGTGTTGGGAGGTTCCAACATTGCTCTGAACATCTCTGAGGCTCCATGAGAGCCCTCTGTCAAGCTACTGACATTAAAGAAGCGCTTGTTGGGAGGCAACCCAATGTTATATGTTTTTATCTATTTTCCTTTTTTATTTTATGTTTTCTGTAGGTTGATGATCATGAGAAGTCACAAAATCAATTGAAAAAGAAAAAATAGAAAGAAAAACAGAAAGAAAAATAGCACACCCTGGAGGAAGAACCTGCTGGCGTTTAAACTCCAGTAAAGCTAGCAGATGGGCGTTTAACGCCCAGTCTGGCACCATTCTGGGCGTTTAACGGCAGAAAGGGGCACCAGACTGGCGTTAAACGCCAGGAGAGGGCAAGAAGTTGGCGTTAAACGCCAGAAATGGGCATCAGTCCGGCGTTTAACGCCTGAATTGGCACAAAGAGCAATTTTGCTCGCCACTTGGTGCAGGGATGACTTTTCCTTGACACCTCAGGATCTGTGGACCCCACAGGACCCCCACTTACCCCACCACTCTCTCTCTCTTCTTCACCCATTCACCAATCACCTCAACACCTCTTCCCCAAAAACCCTTCACCTATCAAATCCCATCTTTCTCTTCACCACTCACATCCATCCTTCATAAAACCCCACCTACCCCACCATTCAAATTCAAACCACTTTCCCTCCCAAACCCACCCATACATGACCGAACCATAACCCCCCCACTCCTATATAAACCCTTCTTCCCTCCTTCATTTTCACACAACCTAAACACTACTTCTTCCCCCTTTGGCCGAACCACAAGGCCATCTCCATGTCCTCTATTTCTTCTTCTTCTACTCTCTTCTTTCTTCTTTTGCTCGAGGACGAGCAAACCTTTTAAGTTTGGTGTGGTAAAAGCATTGCTTTTTGTTTTTCCATAACCATTTATGGCATCCAAGGCCGAAGAAACCTCTAGAAAGAGGAAAGGGAAGGCAAAAGCTTCCACCTCCGAGTCATGGGAGATGGAGAGATTCATCTCAAGGGTGCATCAAGACCACTTCTATGAAGTTGTGGCCTTAAAGAAGGTGATCCCCGAGGTCCCTTTCAAACTCAAAAAGAGTGAATATCCGGAGATCCGACATGAGATCCGAAGAAGAGGTTGGAAAAATCTTACCAACCCCATTCAACAAGTCGGAATCTTAATGGTTCAAGAGTTCTATGCCAATGCATGGATCACCAAGAACCATGATCAAAGTGTGAACCCGGACCCAAAGAATTGGGTTACTATGGTTCGGGAGAAATACTTGGATTTTAGTCCGGAAAATGTAAGGTTGGCATTTAACTTGCCCATGATGCAAGGAGATGAACATCCTTACACTAGAAGGGTCAACTTTGATCAAAGGTTGGACCAAGTTCTCACAGTCATTTGTGAAGAGGGCACCCAATGGAAGAGAGATTCAAGAGGGAAGCCGGTTCAATTGAGAATGCATGACCTCAAACCCGTGGCTAGGGGATGGTTGGAATTTATCCAACGCTCAATCATTCCCACTAGCAACCGGTCCGAAGTTACTATAGATCGGGCTATCATGATTCATAGCATCATGATTGGAGAAGAAATAGAAGTTCATGAGGTGATATCCCAAGAACTCTATAAGGTGGCGGACAAGTCCTCTACCTTGGCAAGGTTAGCCTTTCCTCATCTCATTTGTCACCTCTGTTATTCAGTTGGAGTTGACATAGAGGGAGACATCCCCATTGATGAGGACAAGCCCATCACTAAGAAGAGGATGGAGCAAACAAGAGACCCCTCTCATCATCAAATCCCTGAGATGCCTCAAGGGATGCACTTTCCTCCACAAAACTATTGGGAGCAACTAAACACCTCCCTAGGAGAATTGAGTTCCAACATGGGACAACTAAGGGTGGAGCACCAAGAACATTCCATCCTCCTCCATGAAATTAGAGAAGATCAAAGAATCATGAGAGAGGAGCAACAAAGACAAGGAAGAGACATTGAGGAGCTTAAGCACTCCATAGGATCTTCAAGAGGAAGAACAAGCCGCCATCACTAAGGTGGACCCGTTCTTTATTTTTCTGTTTTTCGAAAATTATGCTTATGTTTAGCTATGTTTGTGTCTTGTGATCATTAGTGTCTTAGTGTCTATGCCTTAAAGTTATGAATGTCCTATGAATCCATCACCTTTCTTGAATGAAAAATGTTCTTAATTGAAAAAGAGAAAAATTGCATGAATTTTGAATTTTATAACAGATTAATTATTTTGATGTGGTGGCAATACTTTTGTTTTCTGAATGTATGCTTAAACAGTGCATATGTCTTTTGAATTTGTGGTTCATGAATGTTGGCTCTTGAAAGAATGATGAAAAAGGAGACATGTTACTGAGGATCTGAAAAATCATAAAAATGATTCTTGAAGCAAGAAAAAGCAATGAATACAAAAAAACAAGAAGGAGAAAAACGAAAAAAAAAGAGAAAAGAAAACGAAAAAAAAGAGAGAAAAATAAAAGTTGTGATCCAAGGCAAAAAGAGTGTGCTTAAGAACCCTGGACACCTCTAATTGGGGACTCTAGCAAAGCTGAGTCACAATCTGAAAAAGTTCACCCAATTATGTGTCTGTGGCATGTATGTATCCGGTGGTAATACTGGAAGACAGAGTGCTTTGGGCCACGGCCAAGACTCATAAAGTGGCTATGTTCAAGAATCATCATACTTAACTAGGAGAATCAATAACACTATCTGGATTCTGAGTTCCTAAAGAAGCCAATCATTCTGAATTTCAAAGGATAGAGTGAGATGCCAAAACTGTTCAGAGGCAAAAAGCTAAAAGCCCCGCTCATCTAATTAATACTGATCTTCATAGATGTTTTTGGAATTCATTGTATATTCTCTTCTTTTTATCTCATTTGATTTTCAGTTACTTGAGGACAAGCAACAATTTAAGTTTGGTGTTGTGATGAGCGGATAATTTATACGCCTTTTGGCATTGTTTTCAGTATATTTTTAGTATACTTTAGTTAGTTTTTAGTATACTTTTATTAGTTTTTAGTTAAAATTCACTTTTCCGGACTTTACTATGAGTTTGTGTGTTTTTTTGTGATTTCAGGTATTTTCTGGCTGAAATTGAGGGACCTGAGCAAAAATCTTATTCAGAGACTAAAAAGGACTGCAGATGCTGTTGGATTCTGACCTCCCTGCACTCGAAGTGGATTTTCTGGAGCTATAGAAGCCCAATTGGCGCGCTCTTAACGGCGTTGGAAAGTAGACATCCTGGGCTTTCCAGCAATATATGATAGTCCATACTTTTTCCAAGATTTGATGGCCCAAACAGGCGTTCAAAGTCACCCTCAGAATTCCGAGCGTTAAACGCCGGAACTAGCACAAGGATGGGAGTTAAACGCCCAAACTGGCATAAAAGCTGGCGTTTAACTCCAAGAAGAGTCTCTACACGAAAATGCTTCAATGCTCAGCCCAAGCACATACCAAGTGGGCCCGGAAGTGGATTTTTATGTCATTTACTCATCTCTGTAAACCCTAGGCTACTAGTTTTCTATAAGTAGGACCTTTTACTATTGTATTTTTCATCTTGGTTCTTCTGGTCCCCTCTCTGGGGCCGAAGCCAATGATCACACTATCACTTATATATTTTCAACGGTGGAGTTTCTACACACCATAGATTAAGGTGTGGAGCTCTGCTGTACCTCGAGTATTAATGCAATTACTATTGTTCTTTTATTCAATTCAGCCTATTCTTGTTCTAAGATATTCATTTGCACCCAAGAACATGATGAATGTGATGATTATGTGACACTCATCATCATTCTCACTTATGAACGAGTGCCTGACAACCACTCCTGTTCTACAAGCAAACAAGGCTTGAATGTTTATCTCTTGGATCCCTTAACCGGAATCTTCGTGGTATAAGCTAGAACTGATGGCGGCATTCAAGAGAATCTGGAAGGTCTAAACCTTGTCTGTGGTATTCTGAGTAGGATTCAATGATTGAATGACTGTGACGAGCTTCAAACTCGCGATTGTGGGGCGTTAGTGACAGACGCAAAAGAATCACTGGATTCTATTCCGACATGATCGAAAACCGACAGCTGGATAGCCGTGCCGTGACAGGGTGCGTTGAACATTTCCACTGAGAGGATGGGAGGTAGCCACTGACAACGGTGAAACCCTTGCATACAGCTTGCCATGGAAAGGAGTAAGAAGGATTGGACGAAGATAGTAGGAAAGCAGAGAGACGGAAGGGACCAAGCATCTCCATACGCTTATCTGAAATTCCCACCAATGAATTGCATAAGTATCTCTATCTTTATCTTTATGTTTTATTCATCATTCATAACCATTTGAGTTTGCCTGACTAAGATTTACAAGGTGACCATAGCTTGCTTCATACCAACAATCTCTGTGGGATCGACCCTTACTCGCGTAAGGTTTATTACTTGGACGACCCAGTACACTTGCTGGTTAGTTGTGCGAAGTTGTAGTGATCACAATTTCGTCCACCAAATATCCCAATGCAAAAAGGGATAGAAAAATAAAATCCTAAAAACTATCAATGTATAGAGAGAAAAACCTAGAAGAGGAGTAAAAACTATATCTAAAACTAAAACTGTGTAGAATGAATGTTGGGTCCAGTTTCTGCATGTTCTCTGGCTCTAGTCTGCTATTCTGGGCCGAGAACTGGGTCAAAATAAGGCCCAAAATCGCCCTCAGTGAAATCTGCATATTTTGCAGATCGCGTATGTCACGCGATCGCGTCGTCCATGCGGATGCGTCATTCGCGTTTTTCCCTGCCACGCATTCGCGTCATCCACTCCTCCGCGTCACTTGTGCTTTTTCATTCCGTGCGGTCGCGTGAGCCATGCGGCTGTGCCGCGCGAACGCGTGAGCCATGCGGCCGCGTCACTTCTCGCTGATTATCTCCTCAATTTCTTGTGTTCCTTCCATTTTTTCTAGCTTCCTTTCCAATCTCCAACTCATCCATGCCCTATAAAGCCTGAAACACTTAACACACAGATCACGGCATCGAATGGGATAAAGGAGAACTAAAATGCATAATTAAAAAGTCTGTAGGAAGCAATTTTCAATCATGTAATAATTTCAGGAAGGAAATATAAATGCCTGCTAAATTAATGAATAAGTGGGTAAGGATCATGATAAAACCACACAATTAAACACAATATAAACCATAAAATAGTGGTTTATCAACCTCCCCACACTTAAACATTTGCATGTCCTCATGCTTAATTGAAGGAGATAAAATAAATAAGTATGAATCATGTAGAAACTCATGCAATGCAATGCAACCTATATATATGAATGCAACTATATGATTCTTGCCCACTTGATCAAAAGTAAACAAGCTCTTCAAACAATTACAAATCAAATTCCACTAATTCTATTATTATACAGTAAGACAGATAAAAGTGCAAGAAGATAGCTCATGAAAGCAGGGAACATGGAAATCCAAGCATTGAACCCTCACTGATGATGTATGTACGATCTAATCTCTCTAGTGTATAGGGTAATCACTCTATCCTTCTCTAATCATGCTTTCTAACTTTTGTTTTTCTCCTAAATCAACAACAGTTAATATGCCAATGCAAACATCATGAGGTCTTTTCAAGGTTGTAGTGGGGCCAAGGTAACGGTAGGGATACATATATGGTTAAGTGAGCTTATAAATTGAATCTTTAATTAACCCAAGCTTTAACCCAACCTATATATTTTATATAACTTTAGAATTCATACCTAGCTACCCAGAATTCCCTTTTTTACATTCCATACTCATGTATCAATTTTATCATATGTGCATTGATCTTCGAATTTTTAATTCAGCTTTGGGGTGATTTTGTCCCCTTATTTATTTATTTATTTATTTATTTATAAAAATAAACATAGCTTATCAATGCACATAGATTTTTAATTCTTATAGCTTCACATGAGTAGGTATTCAAATTCCCATTGTATTATCATGACATATTCCCTTAATAACTTTTGTTCCCACAAATTCCCATACTTAACTAGCATACACAATTCTATCTTAAGCTAACCAAAGATTCAATTTGGGATATACAATTGTTTTTCCGCTTAAGGCTAGTAATATGGTAAAATATAGAACAAATGGGATTTAAAGGCTCAAAGTGGTTAACGAAGGTAATTAAAAAGGGTAGGCTTAATTTGGATAAGTGAGTTTAAACAAATAATGGCCTCAATCACATGCAAGCATATAAACATAATAAATATTGGACATATAGGACGAAACAAAATTTAGATTACAATCATAGAGAAGTAAACACACAAGAATAAAATAATTATGGTTAAATAATGTAACCATGCATAAAGGCTAAAATTTTTCACAGGTTGTGTGTTCTTTAGCTCAAAAATCATGTTCCAAATACAACTTCAAGCAAATTTGTCATAAAAGTTTTGATTAAAATTAGTGAAATTTTGTTCCAAAGATATCTTTTTAAAAGAAACTTATTGTCTTTTCAATCAAGTAGAACATGCATGCAACTAACCTATTTTATAAAAAAAAAGAAAATCTAACTAAAATATCCTAATTTATTGGTGCTAGGGAAGAGAAATTACCTCCGGAAGTCAGGTATTGACCGACCTCCCCAAACTTAAAGCTTTGCACCATCCTCGGTGCCATCTGTCAGGAACAATGGTGGGCTGGTGGCAGTGTCTCCATAGTCGGGGCCATCATGGCTCCCTGTGCTGGTGAAGGAAGTGGAATCCGGGGTGTCTGAGTCTCTGCAATCTCCTCTAAGCAGCTCCCTGATGTGTTTGAATCGGCGTTGGTTGCGGCGCTCTCGGAGCTTTGCTTTCTTTTCATGTTGGTCCAACCGCTTCAGTATTTGATGCAGCAGTTGACTAGTAGATGGTGGAGGAGCTGCAGCATCCTCTGTGGACTGGCTGGTAGTGGCAAGTTGTGGTCTGAGATATCTCCCATTAGGGACATACTGATCATCCCGTGGAAGAATGGCTTTGGTGTCTCCAGCTCTGTAGGATACTCCGGCTGCTGAGATGAGATCAGAGACCAATGCGGGGAAAGGTAGGTTGCCCGCGATCTGCACATGTTCCATAGCATTCCAGATATGTCGCGGTAATTGGAGAGGCTGGTCTGTGAGGATGCACCATAGTAAAACGGCCATGTCTGCGGTGAAGGAGGACTCATGAGTGCTCGGGAAGACGTAATGGGACATAATCTGTGCCCATACGTGAGCCTCTAAGGTAAGTGCGGAAGCCGAGATTCCCTTAGGATGGGAACGATGGTATCCGAAGATTCATTTACTGCCAGGGCAAGCAATAATTCTGAGAACAACGTCCCAGTCAAAAGTGTAGGCCTGGCACTTGGTTGCAGCTTTCTGAAAGGTGTCCAATCCTTCTGGAGCAGGTGGGAGATCTAAGGCTTGCTGTATGGCCTCTTCTGTAATGGAGACTTGCTTCTGGCATAAATAGACGGACTGTAGAGTCGGCAGGTGGAAGTTGGAGTAGAACTCAACAACCCAAGAAAGATTAACCTGTCGTGGCTATCGCAGTAAGAATCCCTAATGTCTTTTTGTAATTTGTGGCTCAACAAATTCAGCGATACGAGGCGGAAGGATAAGAAGGTGTGCATTGTTGTAATTTTGAGCTGCCAGAATGGGGAACATCTGCTCACAGTAGCAATTTGGAAATCGTGCAGTGTCTTTGGCTGGGAAGGCTCGCTCCTTTTCATCAACCTTGATAATCCTTTTAATTCTTTTTGTTGCGGGCTTGACTGCAGTTGAAGAAGGTTCTGCCACTAATACTCTCTTCGTTCCTTTCCTTGCTGTGGGTTTAGGGGTAGCTTTCTCTTTGCCTTTCTTGGTGGCCATTCTGAAAAAGGGAAGAGAAAGTAAGTTAGATCCAAAGAATTAAAGTAAGGAAGGAGATGGAGTGAGTAATAAACAGTGCACGGTGAAGATGAATGAAATAAACACATGGTCATGACAACATATGAAAAGATCATTAAAGGAAATAGAACAAGTGCACGAAAGGGTAAGTAGATGCAAGATGATTATTGGCATGCCGGCAAGGGCATGAGTAGCATAGATCAAGCATCACTACGTAACAAACTAACATGTTTGTATTGGCAATTAAATTGAATAATAAAATAGTAAAGGAAATTCGTGAAAAACATGCATTGAGTAGTAGAATAGGATAATGTAGAAAAGTGCATGATGCCATATGGGCTTTTTCACAAACACATAGCATGCATGGTAAATAAGGTATAGAAAGCATTAAAGTAAACATGCAAGAAACCCTTTAAAGGAAATAATACATAATTGCCAAATAATTTGCATCAATCCACAAGCATATAATGAGGAATAATGACTCAAATAAATTTCTAGCACCATGTAAAAATGAAAGAAGAAGAAAGAAAATATGGATAAAGAATAGAAAAAGAAAAGAAAAGAAAATAACATATAAGATAAGAAGAATGATAGAAAAGGAAGGAGGGAAGAAGAAAATAAAACCTTGTTAATGGAGGTGAGAGAGAGAGAGAGAGAGAGAGTGAAAGGTGAGATGGAAGGAAGAAGGGGGAAGGAAGAAATAAGGAGGGAAAAGAAAAAATTAGGATTTGGAGGAGAGAAAAATAAGATACTTTGGCAGTTTTGGTTGAGCTGTGCAGCGCAAGCAACGCGGCCGCGTGGGGCACGCGTTCGCGTGATTGCGCTTTAATTTAGTTGACGCGGTCGCGTCGGTCACGCGGTCGCATGACCCATATTATGCTTCTGGCGCGAGTATAGCCTCGCGCCTGCACAACTCTCTGTTTAAATTGATATACTTGCCAAATTTGGGGTGACGCGATCGCATGGAGCATGCGATCGCGTGAGTGGGCTTCAGAAGGGATGACGCGGACGCGTCAACGACGCAGTCGCATGATAGGGATGGTGCGTCCAGCACCAATCCAGCACCACTCTCGCACAATATTTCGTTGTGCACCCCTTTTACGTCGAAAATCAGGGCACGCGGCCACATGGGGCACGCGGTCGCGTGGGAGGCCAGGAATCCCATGTGACGCGGACGCGTCAGCGACGCGGTCGCGTGGGATAATTGGTGCCGTTGGCACGCCTCTAGCCACGCACCAGCGAAACTCTCTGTTCGTTTTTTATTTTCTCACCTCTCCTTGCGACGCGGACGCGTCGCTGATGCGGTCGCGTCGCGCGGCCCCTTTTTTTTATATAAAAGTATGCAAATGCAGATGCATGAAGGTACTGATAAAGAGAAGAGTTATTGACTAGGAAAAACTAAAGATAGAAAGAAAAGAATGATCATACCATGGTTGGTTGTCTCCCACCTAGCACTTTGCTCTAACGTCCGTAAGTTGGACGCTCCACTAGCTCAAACTTCTGCTATGTGGGGATATTCCAAGAGGAAGATCTCAAGCTCTTTATTTTTCTACATCTTCTCTCCATGGTACAGCTTCAGACGTTGTCCATTGACTTTGATAAGTTCAGAGCTTGAAGGGTCGCTTAGGTGATAAACTCCGTATGGTTCGGCCTTCTCTACTCTGTATGGACCTTTCCATCTTGATCTCAACTTGCCTAGCATGAGCCTCAGTCGAGATTTGTAAAGGAGGACTAAATCCCCAAGTTGGAACTCTTTTCTCTTGATGTGCTGATCATGTACAGCCTTCATCTTCTCCTTGTATATTCTTGAGTTCTCATAAGCTTCTAGGCGAAGGCTCTCCAGTTCTTGTAGTTGCAACTTTCTTTCAGCTCCGGCTTCCTCAAATCCCATGTTGCACTCCTTGACTACCCAAAAGGCTCTATGCTCTACTTCAACTGGGAGATGACAAGCTTTTCCATAAACTAAGCGGAAAGGACTCATCCCAATGGGAGTTTTATATGCTGTCCTGTATGCCCATAGTGCATCTTGTAGCCTGGTGCTCCAATTTTTTCTGAGGTTTGACTATCTTCTGCAAGATACGCTTTATCTCTCTGTTTGACACCTCAGCTTACCCATTGGTTTGAGGATGGTATGTTGTTGCAACCTTATGAATTATCCCATGCTTCTTCATTAATCTTGTAAGTCTCCTGTTACAAAAATGGGTGCCTTGATTGCTTGCTCGTGGTGATCCAAAGCGGCAAATAATATGGTTTCTCCCAAAGGAAACAACAGTGTTAGCATCATCAGTGCGGGTAGGAATTGCTTCCACCTATTTGGAAACGTAATCCACAGCTAACAATATATAAAAATGACCATTAGAATTTGGGAACGGACCCATGAAGTCAATGCCCCAAACATCAAAAATTTCACAAAAAAGCATAATTTGTTGAGGTATCTCATCCCTCCTGGATATATTACCAAATTTTTGGCATGGAAGACAAGATTTACAAAACTCAGCAGCGTCTCTAAAAAGAGTAGGCCACCAGAATCCACAGTCTAAGATCTTTCTAGCTGTTCTTTGAGGGCCAAAATGTCCTCCACTCTCAGATGAGTGGCAGGCCTCTAAAATGGACTGGAATTCTGATTGAGGCACACAGCGTCTAATTACCTGATCAGCGCCACATCTTCACAAATATGGGTCATCCCATATATAATATTTAGACTTGCTTTTCAGCTTGTCCCTTTGATGCTTAGAAAAGTGTGGAGGAAATGTGCGGCTAACTAGATAATTAGCTATAGGTGCGTACCAAGGGGTTACTTCAGATACTGCTTGCAGGTTATCCAATGGAAAATTATCATCTATAGGAGTAGAATCATCCTTAATGTGCTCAAGGTGACTCAAGTGGTCTGCCACTAGATTCTGGTTACCACTCCTATCCTTTATTTTTAAATCAAATTCTTGTAATAGCAGTATCCAACGTATGAGCCTTGGTTTGGACTCCTTTTTAGTTAATAGATACTTTAAAGCTGCATGGTCTGAATACACTACTACTCTAGTACCAAGTAAATAAGCTCGGAATTTATCCAGAGCAAAAACAATAGCAAGAAGCACTTTCTCAGTAGTAGTATAATTGGATTGGGCAGCGTCTAAAGTCTTAGACACATAAGCAATAACAAAAGGATCCTTACCTTCACGCTGGGCCAGTGCTGCTCCTACTGCATGGTTGGAAGCATCGCACATGATTTCAAACGGCTGGCTCCAGTCTGGTCCTTGCACAATTAAAGCTTGAGTCAGGTCGGTCTTCAGCTTATCAAACGTTTGTTTGCAATCCTCACTGAACTCGAACTCAATATCCTTCTGTAGTAATCTAGATAAGGGAAGTGCTACCTTACTAAAGTCCTTAATAAATCTCCTGTAAAAACCTGCATGGCCAAGGAATGAACGGACTTCCCTCACAGAGGAGGGGTAAGGTAAACTAGAAATAACATTCACCTTTGCTGGGTCTACAGAAATGCCAGTATTAGATACAACATGTCCTAATACAATCCCTTGTTTTACCATAAAGTGACATTTTTCTAAATTTAATACAAGGTTTGTACTGACACATCTATCTAATACTCTAGATAATCCATCTAAGCAAAGGCTAAAAGAATCACCATAAACACTAAAATCATCCATAAAAACCTCCATACAGTCCTCAATAAGATCAGAGAAAAGACTCATCATGCACCTCTGAAAAGTAGCTGGTGCATTGCACAAGCCAAAGGGCATTCTCTTGTAAGCATAAGTCCGAAAAGGACATGTAAAAGTAGTCTTTTCCTGATCCTCAGGAGCTATATGAATTTGGAAATAACCTGTGTAACCATCTAAAAAGCAATAATGTGATTTACCTGACAGGCGATCCAGCATTTGATCAATGAATGGAAGTGGGTAGTGATCCTTACGGGTGGCTTAGTTGAGATGCCTGTAATCAATGTAGACTCTCCAAGCATTCTGTACTCTGGTTGCTATGAGCTCTCCATGCTCATTCTTCATTGTGGTGACTCCAGACTTCTTGGGCACCACTTGTACTAAGCTAACCATTCACTGTCCGAATGGGATAAATGATACCTGCTTCCAAGAGTCTGGTTACTTCCTTTTTGACAACTTCCAAAATAGTGGGATTTAGTCTTCTTTGGGGTTGGCGGACAGGTCTTGCTCCTTCCTCTAAAAATATTCTGTGCTCACATACTTGAGGGTTGATGCCTACTATGTCGGCCAAACTCCACCCAATTGCTTTCTTGTGCTTTCTCAGCACATTAAGTAACCGCTCTTCCTATTCAGGAGTGAGGTCCTGTGCAATGATAACTGGAAACTTCTGCTCATCTTCAAGATAAGCATATTTGAGATGTGGAGGGAGAGGTTTCAACTCTATCTTTTGGTCATGGGCAGGCTCTGGATTGTCTGGAGCTGTGAAAATGCCGAAGTATCCTTATTGTCAGTGAATAGAGTCCCCACACTTGGACTTTGTTCTGTGTACCTTTCTTCTAACTCTTCCTGGTGAATTTCAGCTACAGTTTCATCTATGATATCACACTAGAAGATAGAATGATCTTCTGGAGGGTTGTTTGTGACTCCATTCAAATTGAAGATTACTATTCGGCCATCTATTTCAAAAGAATATGTTCCTGAAAAAGCATCTAATTTGAATCTTGATGTCTTCAGGAATGGTATGCCAAGTAGGATTGATGATGGCTTATCTGAGTCATTATTAGGCATCTCTAAGATATAGAAATCAGTGGGAAATGTGAGCCCTTTAATGTTCACTAAAACATCTTCAGCAACTCCAGCTACTGTAATAATGCTTTTATCTGCCAACACAAAACGAGTTGCCGACCTTTTTAAGGGAGGGAGCCTTAAAACATCATATACAGATAAAGGCATTATGCTAATGCATGCTCCCAATCACACATGCAGTCATAAATTACTACACCACCAATAGTACAACTAACTATACAAGGACCTGGGTCACTACATTTTTCAGGTAAATTTCCCATTAAAGCAGATATAGAACTTCCTAAAGGAATAGTTTCTAATTCATTAATTTTGTCTTTATGTATGCACAAATCTTTTAGAAACTTTGCATATTTAGGTACCTGTTGAATGACATCAAAAAGGGGAACAGTTACCTCAACCTTTTTGAAGATTTCTACCATTTTGGAGTCAGGTTCCAACTGCTTCCTAGGCTTCCTTGCAAGTTGTGAAAATGGAATGGGAGTGGTGTTTTTTGTAGTGTCTGTGCCTTTTGGTGCTTCCTCCTGTGGTTGAGCTTCTTCTTTCTCAGCTATGTCTTGTATGTCCTCTTCCTCTTCAACATCTTCTAATTCTACTACCTCTTCTGCTAAGGCGTGTTTTGGTGGGCTTGGCTCCTCCTGATTTCTCTCCTGTAGTGTGGTTCCAGACCTTATGGTGATGGCATTAATACCACCCTTTGGGTTGGGTAATGGTTGAGAGGGGAGTCCACCAGAGCTTGAGGACTGGTTGTTAGAGTTATTCATTGATCCAATCTGTGAGACAAGAGTTTGTAAAGTAGAAGTCAAAATATTCATAGTTGCATTAATATTATTCTCCATAGCCTTTTGTCTCCGATCAATGGCTTGTAGTAATTCATTATTAGGAGATGAAGAGGGGCAAGTGGTCTGAAAAGTCTGCTGAGAGGCTTGAGGTTGTCTTAAATGAGGTGCTCTATAGGACTGAGTCTGATTCTGTTGCCTGAAATTATTATTGTTATTCCACCTCTGATTTCCATTGTTATCTCTGCCTCCTCTGTTAGAATTATCCCTCCAACCCTGGTTAGAATTGTCTCTCCAGCCTTGGTTAGAGTTATCCTGCCATCCTTGGTTATAGTTGCCACCTTGATTGTACCCTTGATTGGGGCGGTCATGAAAGTTGTGAGTGGCTGCTACAGTGTTGTCTTCTGGTTGGAGCTGCGGACACTCATCGGTATAGTGACTGTAATCTGCACAGATTCCGCACACTCTTTGTAGAACTAAATGTTGGCTGTGCTGTGGTGGAGAAGGCTGAACTTGCTGAGGTTGTTGTTGATTCAGTTGCATCTGCTTCAACAAGTTAGTCATTTCACATAGACTCTGGGCTATAGCAGTAGTCTCTGTATTAGTGGATACCTCTGCAATAGCTCTTGACCGACTTTGTCTCTGCCTATGATTCCTATAGTAGAGTCAGCTAAGTCTCTGATCAATTGCCATGCTTCGTCCATAGTCTTGTACTTTTTCATAGAACCATTACAAGCACCTTCCAGTGTGGTCCTATCTTGAGATTTCAAACCCTGTGTAAAGTAACCGAGCAAAACTATCTTGTCAATCATATGATGGGGACATGCATCTCGAAGTGTATTGAAGCGTTCCAAGTATTCATAAAGGGTCTCAGATTCATCCTTAACGATCATAGACATGTCCTTCCTCAGCTTATCGGCAACTTCAGCAGGGAAGAATTTATCCAGAAATTCTCTCCTAAGTGTATCCCAATTGGAAACAGTTTCTCAGGGTTGAGTGTAGTACCACTCTCTTGCCTTTCCCTCCAGAGAAAACGGGAAGGCTTTCAATAGAATAGAGATTTCATTAGCGCCATCACGCTTAACAGTAGAACAAGCGGTCTGAAAATCCCTAAGATGCTTGATAGGCTCTTGAGCAGGTAAGCCATGAAATTTGGGCATCAAGTTGAGTAGTGAAGATTTTATTTCAAAATCTACAGCTACTGCTGGGTGGTGCGCCTGGAATTATTGGAGCGTAAAATCAGGGGCTCCTTCCTCCTGGATAGTGACTCTTCTGGGCGCTGCCATGTCACCTGCACGTAAATGAACTGGATCAGTAGAAAGGGGGTTTGTTTCTTCCTTAGATGACGGTTCAGGTTCGTCCTCAAAGAGGAGTCGCCTACGCTGAGCTTGCCTTATATGTGAAAGAGTTCTTTCAATCTCAGGCTCAAATGCTGGCAAGCTTGGATCAGGAAGTGAACGCATCATTTAATGAAAGAAACGTACAGTTCATAGTGATAGAATGAAAAGAAAAAAAATTGCAATAAAAATAAATACCAATCAATAAAATTAACACACTGTTGCAATTCCCCGGCAACGGCGCCAAAAATTGATGGGGCAGAAATTGGTGAATTAAAAATTATTAAAATATATGCGTTGCAAGTATAGTTCTTAACTCACCCAAAATCCACTTATCAATTTAGAAAGGTGTCACAGAAATTTAAATTTTAAATACTGGGAGTATGAATCCCAGGTTGTCTCCCAACGAGTTGCAGAAAAGTGTGCTATTTTATTAATCAGATGTTTTCAAAAAGGTTTGAGTTGAGTAAAAAGGAAATAAAATTGGAGAATTTGAATAATGTAAATAAAAGCCTTGACTGGGAGTCGATTAGTTGGAAGTCCCGCTGTTGTTGGATTACTCTCTAAATTAATTGATAATAAAAGGTTATCCTGTTTAGTTATCTCTTACTAGGTAAGGGAAAGTCAAACAAGTTGGGATGCTATGCCCGTTCACAAGTTGCAACCCACTTAATTAAAAGGAATTGGTATTAGTGACTGGAGGGCAAGCCAACAATAACCCAGTTACAATCTTTCTTTCAAGCCTTCCAACTCAGTTGGTTCCTTTCAATCAACTCCCCATCAAGTTAGGAAACTACTCGCTCATTGTGAATGTAAGGTTCATAACATATGAAAAGGAATTAAAGAAAGGCATTGTAAATAAAAATCAAAATAATCAAATAAAAAATAAAAGTAATCCTTGTATTAAATAAATCCTAATAATATTCCAATGGTAAAATTAACAAAGCAAAGGACATGGAAGAGTAAAGCCAAGTAAAGAAAACGAACTAGAATGACGAAGTCTTGATGAGGTAATAACTCTTCTCAATATCCCAATGCAAAAAGGGATAGAAAAATAAAATCCTAAAAACTATCAATGTGTAGAGAGAAAAACCTAGAAGAGGAGTAAAAACTAGATCTAAAACTAAAACTGTGTAGAATGAATGTTGTGTCCGGTTTCTACATGTTCTCTGGCTCTAGTCTGCTGTTCTGGGTCGAGAACTGGGTCAAAATAGGGCCCAAAATCGCCCCCAGCAGAATCTGCAGATTATGCAGATCGCGCACGTCACGCGATCGCGTCGTCCATGCGGACGCGTCATTCGCGTTTTTTCCTACCACGCGTTCGCGTCATCCACGCCTCCGCGTCACTTGTGCTTTTTCATTCCGCGCGATCGCGTGAGCCATGCGGCCGCGTCACTTCTCGCTGATTATCTCCTCAATTTCTTGTGTTCCTTCCATTTTTTCTAGCTTCCTTTCCAATCTCCAACTCATCCATGTCCTATAAAGCCTGAAACACTTAACACACAGATCACGGTATCGAATGGGATAAAAGAGAACTAAATTGCATAATTAAAAAGTCTCTAGGAAGCAGTTTTCAATCATGTAATAATTTCAGGAAGGAAACATAAATGTCTGCTAAATTAATGAATAAGTGGGTAAGGATCATGATAAAACCACACAATTAAACACAATATAAATCATAAAATAGTGATTTATCAGTGTCCATCGCCTTCCATTCTCCAGTCAATTAGCCTCAGTTTGGTCATGAAAATGGGTCAAAAGAGCTCCAAAAATCACCACTCACGTATTCATTTAATGAGGTACGCTTTTGGCGTTCCGCATATGTGGCAATGGTCTCTCGTACGCGAGACTACTGAAACTTCAAATTTCCAAATCTTAATCATTCCTTACTTTTGCATGCTCCTCTTCACTTTTCCAAGCCATCTTTGACTTGTAGGTCCTGAAACACTTGAACATATATATCACAACATTGATGAATAGAATCAAGAATGAAATAAATTAATCGATTAAAAGTCTCAAAAAACATGTTTTAGTCACTTAAGTATAATTAGAAGAAAATAATAAAAACATGCAATTTTCATGAATAAATGTGAAAAAAGTCGACGAATTCTACTCATTTAAAGTAGATAAATACCATAAAATGTAAATTTATCACAGGATTTGATTGAGGTTAATCAAAACTTTTTTGGATGTAAATAAAACAATTAAAATTTCAAAGACCAAAATAAAATTAAGTCTAAATGTGGAGGACCATTTTAGTATTTTACCTTAAATTTAATAAAAGATTTGAGTCTACTCAAATCCATTCGTTATCAAATAAATTTTTTTTTCTTGACTGGAAAACTTTCAAATGTTATATTGCATAATATTTTGCCATTTTTATAGGTCTCGTGCTTTGCCAACTTTATTGTATCTATTCTTTCTTTTCTCCATTTTAAGATTAAAAGAATAAAGTTACTAAAAGGGCTTTTACTCTGGTGATGAACGATTTATTCTTCTTGTGATGAAATGATGTGGATGCGTTGTTGCTCTTTAACGCGTATACGTATTCCTGGGTTGTGCAAAGACGTCTCTACTCTCTACCATAGATGTATCTGCCAATTCCTCTATCGCCTTAGCATAATTAGTTAAAGTTAATGGGATGCTAATTATGTTAATTATTTTCTTGGCCCTTTTTGGTGACCTTGGTCCTAATTTTTGTTCTAATACTAGGAATGGTGTAAACTTTTTAATCAGTAAATAGCTAGGAATGATACATTATTATATTTTTGTTATGCTCGTTGGCTTTCCCATGAGGTTTCCTAATCACTTTGGGTTTTTAGTGAACATATTTTGAGTCACATTGAGGTACACATCGGGTCGCCTTAGTCTCTGATAGATTTCTTTTAATTAATTTTTCTATGACCTACTATGCAGAATATGTTGTTCATATGTAAATTTTAATTTTAGACTCTGAAAGAATTATTGTAGGTTTAGAGTGTAGTTGACTCTTTTTTGTAAACTTATATCATTAATAAAAAATTATTAATTATAGACGGATTTATAGATAGATTTAATTTTTATTACAGACGAACTTTTAATTATTGACGAAATTATCGACAAATTTTGTCCATCGGTAAAAACTTTGTCAAAAATTATTTTTCGATTGATTTTTCTCTATTACTGACAAATTTTTCTTTGGTAATTATCCCATTTATTTCACTAAAAACGGCTGATTTTTTTATAGATTTTCTATCGATAATTAGCGTCAAACTTTCTCACAAATCTTTTGTTAGTAATTAAAGTCTAGAAAAATATTTATAATTCTGTATATAGATAGATTTTCTATTTGTAAATCCGTCACTAAGGTAAAATAGAATTTGTTTTTTAGATTTTTTCATTGAAAAATAAATCTATTTTCATACAAAATAAATAAAAATTTAATCAAGACAAATTTTTATCTAAATTTTGCCTAACTTCTATTAGAACATTTATAATGTTTCAAAAAATAAACAAGTTCATCGTATTATCAAACTAGAAGAACGGTATTATAAACAAGCAAGTCAATTCAAAATATAAACACAAATATATTAATACATCAACTATAATCCTTAGTATATTGTTCAATCATACTAAAAATATCAGCTATAATCCTCAGTATCATCTTCATCCTCATCATCATCATAGTCCTCATTCGAAGAGATTGAGGGTGGCAACGACAGCAGTGGTAGTGAAACAGCACTAGAACCACTTGACGCCCTAACCTTTTTATAATAACTAACATAAGCCTCATTTTATCTCTTCTATTTCAGCTTTTTCCTCTTGATATAATCTTTTTAAATTGGTGATATAATCTTTCCAATCCATTGCCTTTACATCAAATCCAAATTCCCTTTTCTCTCTTCTTCAGACATGCTTTTCATTAATCTTTGTGTGTTACTGTTATCAAACCTGTATTAAAAAAATAATTGGTTTCATATCAGTAATCTAGTCTAGAAAAATGTACTATTCACTTTGATTTTTACCTGTAAACTTGAATTATTAGGTATGGGATTGAATTATTAGGTATGGGATACAACATGATATAATGCAGATACAAATATATGATAATATTTAAAAGTTACACGAGACAATAAAGTTTTCATATAACATCTAATGAAATTGGTAAAATAATTAATTACTAATATCATTATTAATACAATTCAGCTACTGTTAAAAATTTTCTTTCATAATTTCATTATTCATCAGAACCAATTCTTTCTTTAAAGTTAATTTCCTATATTTATTCTATAAAATAAGGCATATATGCTTTATATTTCTTTCATCGAAATATCTGTAGAACTAGAGCAATTAAGAATGTATCCATTTTACCCCTTTTTCCAGAGGATTCCTAGAAGGAAAAGACCCAATTGAATCAATAAATAAAACAAGAACAAAAGATCTAAAGAAAGAAGTCAAAGGGCATGAAACATGAAAGAACTTTTACATGAAACTCTGGTGCTCTATAGTTTAATGACCTCAATCTACTATAGTCTTTTTGCCCTTCACCAACACACACAATAAACAAATAAAACACCAATCATAAAACTGTAGCCTAAATGTTCAGAAACCTTTAAAATAAAAACACTAAAATTATGGTGTATTTATTTTATCTCGTATACTAGGCCAACACACTCTTGTTCCCTATAGATAAAATAAGTACAAATAATCAAGTATATGTTATAAAATAAATAAAGAAGATATAATAAAATATAAAATAAATATGTATAAATAGAAGACTCTAATATTAATATTATATTTGTAGTATATGAAGAGAGAAAGAAAAGAAGAGCTTTATATTGTACGTAGAGAGAGAAAATATTTTATTGATTGTTTGTGTAGTATTTCTCAGTTGCTTCTCTATTTATAGGCAAGGAAGTTTACATTTTTAAACTTCACTAATTTGGTTTGCCTTGAGAAGTTAAGTATTGAGAATAAAACCAGCCGCCCATATTAATGGGCATCCATCTTGACCATTTTGATCTTATCACAACACTTCTCTTTGGATGCCCATTTCAGGATTATGCCTCGTTAAAACTTTACTAAAGAAAAACCCAATGGAAAAAAACCTTTAGTGAAAGAAAAAGAGTACAATATCCTTTGATGGGGACTGCCTCATTAAAAACCTTGTCAAGAAAAATCCAATGAAAAAAAACCTAATCAAGGAAAAAAGAGTACAGTCTCCCCTTCTTGTCGACATCATTTAATGTCTCGAAATCAGTGCATCCTAATCTCATGTACCAATCTTTCAAAGGAGGATTTTGGGAGTGACTTTGTGAATAAATCTGCCAGGTTGTCACTTGAGCGGATCTGTTAGATATCAATTGTCTCTTGATTTTGAAGATCATGAATGAAGAATCTAGGAGAAATATGCTTTGTTCTATCACCTTTAATGTATTCACCTTTAAGTTGAGTATGCATGCTATATTATCTTCAAACAGGACAGTTGGAGCTATCTTATGATCAATCAGTCCACATGATGACAGAATATATTGGATCAAACTCCTGAGCCAAAAATACTCGTGAATAGCTTCATATATCGCTAGTATTTCAACATGATTAGAGGAGGTTGCTACTATCGTCTATTTCGTGGACCTCTATGATATAGCTGTACCACCATATGTGAACAGGTATCCTGTTTGAGATCTCCCTTTATGTGGATTAGACAAGCATCCAACATCTGCATAGCCAACTAGTTGTGACTTGGATCCATATGGATAAAACAATCCCATATCAACCATCCCATAAAGATATCGAAAGATTTATTTGATTCCACTCTAATGTCTTCTGGTTGGAGAAGGACTATATCTTGCTAGTAAATTCACAGCAAATATATCAGGTCGTGTGTTATTAGCAAGATACATTAGTACTCCAATGACACTAAGATATGGTACTTCAGGACCAAGGATATCTTCATTTTCTTCCTTAGGACGGAATTGATCCTTTTCCACATCCAAAGATCTTACGATCATTGGGGTACTTAATGGATGTGACTTATCCATATAAAATCTCTTCAAGATCTTTTTTATGTATGTTGTTTGATGAATAAAGATCCCACTTTTTGTATGCTCGATCTGCAGGCCGAGACAAAATTTAGTCTTTCCAAGATCTTTCATCTCAAACACTTCTTTTAGAGTTTTTATAATTGTTAGAATCTCTTCAAGAGTTCCAATAATATTTAAATCATCAATGTACACAGCAATTATAATGAATCCAGATGCAGATTTCTTTATGAAAACACATGGGAAAATATCATCATTTTGAATTTATTTTTGGCTAGATACTCAGTAAGACGATTATACCACATTCGTCCAGATTGCTTCAGACCATATAAAAATTTTTGCAATTTAACTGAGTATAATCCCTGTGAATATTCATTGGATGTTTTAGATATCTTTAATCCTTCAGGGACTTTCATATTGATATCACGATCTAATGAGCCGTATAAGTAGGTTATTACCACATCCATTAAATGCATATGTAGTTTATGATATGCAGATAAACTGACCAAATAACGCAATGTTATTGCATCCACTACAGGGGAATACGTTTCTTCATAATCTATACTGGGCCTTTGTGAAAAACCTTATGCTACAAGTGGAGCTTTGTAGCATACAACTTCATTTTTCTCATTTCCTTTTCTCACAAATACCCATCGGTATCCAACAGATTTTACATCTTCTGGTATACAGACTACAGGTCCAAAAACTTCACATTTTGCTAGTGAGTCTAACTCAGCCTTCGTGGCTTCTTCCCATTTCGGCCAATCATTTCTTTGTCGACATTCTTCGACTGATCTTGGCTCAAGATCCTTACTTTCATGCATGATATTTAATGACACAATATATGCAAATATTTCATTGCCAATTGTCTTATTTCGGTCCCATTTCTCTCCTGTAAAGACATAATTTATCGAGATCTCGTCATTTTCACAATTTTTCAGGTACTTGAACATCTTCTAGCATTAAAATTATATTAGAATTTTGGACAACTGCAGGTGTCTTTACTATGTCTTTTTCAACAGGAATAGTATTTACCTCTTTTCTTTTTCTTTTCTTTTTCGAGGATTTTTGTCTTTGGAACCGATAGGTCTGCCATACTTCTGGCGTGAATTTATTTTAGTGGCTATTTGTTCGACTGGGACAGCAATTTGAATTGGGACATTTTTCGCTGATATATAAGATTTGGTTATCCTCTTTGTATCGGAAAATGCATCATGCAATTCATTTGCTATTCTTTGCAAATGTATAATCTTTTGAACTTCTAGTTCACATTGCCCTGATCAAGGATCTAAATGCATCAACGATAATGCATTCCAATTAAGTTCCTTTTCAGGAAGCTTATTCTCTCCACCTAATGTTGGAAATTTTGATTCATCAAAATGACAATCCGCAAACCGGGCTTCAAATATGTCTCCAGTTTGTATCTCAAGATACTTCATTATAGAGGGAGAATCATATCCAACATATATCCCACATTTTCTATGGGGTCCCATTTTGGTGCGATTAGGTGATGCAATGGGAACATATATCGCACATCTGAATATTCTTATATGGGAAACATTTGGCTGCTGGCCAAATGCTAATTGCATAGGAGAGAACTAATGGTAACTCGTTAGTCTCAAACGAATAAGTGTTGTGGCATGTAAAATAGCATGCCCCCAAACCGAGGTTGGGAGATTTTTTCTCATAAGTAAGGGTCTAGCAATTAATTGGAGGCGTTTAATAAGTGATTCTGCTAACCCATTTTGTGTGTGAACATGAGCTACTGGATGTTCAACACTTATTCCATTATCCATACAATAAGCATCAAATGCTTTGGAAAGTAAATTCACCAGCATTATCAAGGCGAATCGCTTTGATTGGATTTTCTGGAAACTGTGCTTTTAATCGAATAATTTGAGCCAGTAATATCGCAAACGCTAGGTTGCGAGAAGACAATAAGCACATATGAGACCATCTTGAAGATGAGTTTATTAGGACCATAAAATATCTAAAAGATCCACATAGTGGATGAATAGCTCCACATATATCGCCTTGAATCATTTCTAGAAATTCAGGGGACTCAAATTCAATCTTTACTGGTGATGGCCTTAAAATTAACTTCCCCTGAGAATATGCAGTACAACAAAATTCACTAGATTTAAGAATCTTCTGGTTCTTTTGTGAATGTCCATGGGAGTTTTCAATAATTCTCTGCATCATGGTTGTTCCCGGATGACCCAATCAGTCGTGCCAAGTTATGAATTCATTTTGGGATAGTAAACTTCTGGTTTACAATGGCATGTGATTCAATTGCACTAATCTTGGTATAATATAACCCAAATGAAAGTGAGGGTAACTTTTCTAATATAACCTTTTTATTGAAATCATGAGTTTCAATACATAAATACTCATGATTTCTCTCATTCATTGTTTCAATATGATATCCATTTCGGCGAATATCTTTGAAACTCAACAAGTTCCTCAGAGACTTGGTAGATAATAGTGCATTATTTATTATGAATTTTGTTCCTCTGGGAAACAAAATTATAGCTCTTCCGGAGCCTTCTATCACATTACCTGAGTCAATAATAGTATTAACATATTCTTTTTTTAACACAAGATGGGTAAAATATATATTACTTTTGAGAATAGTGTGCGAACTTGCACTATCCGCAAGGCATACATCTTCATTATATATCATTGCCATTCTCTTCAAAGACAAATAATAATAATAAAATGAGTAAAAGTACCTACGCAGTAAAATCGTTTCCTTGATTGAAAATATTTTTCTAAGAAGTATAGTATATACTAAAAATTTTATTATTATTATCTTGGCACGTTCAGTAATTTTAAAATTCATAAACATAAATATTTTATCAAACATTATTCATATATATGACACTTGAAACTCAATTGCATAAAATTTAACAAGAAGTTTCTTACATTATTTATTCACATGGATACTTAACAAACACACATATTAAACTATTCCATCATTTATCAAATGACCAATATTTCCTTCAGGATTCTCAAAGAAACTAGATACATCATAATGAGTGGTGGAATTTTCAACATCATTTGAAACAAAATTTGTTTCTTTTTCTTTGTCGTCTTTTTTCAAAGATGCTTGATAAAGATCGACTAGATGCCTTAGGGTACGACAAGTACGTGACCAATGGCCATTTCCACCACAACAAAAATATTTATCCTCAATTGATTTATTTTGCCCATTATTCCTTTCTTTATCCCACTTCTGGTGAGATCCTTTCTTGTGAACATAATTCCTTTTCCTTCTATAATTTTTCTTGTTACCAAAACTTTGCTATTTACTTCTTCTAGGGTTATGATTTGCCGTATTTGCTTTAGGAAATGAGGTGGCTCCAGCTGGGCGCGCTTCATGATTTCTTAAGAGCAACTCATAGTTGCATTCAGTAACAAGAAGGCAAGAAATTAGCTTAGAATATTTTTTAAATCCTTTTTCTCGATACTGCTACTACAGGAGCACATTCGAGGCATGGAAGGTCGAGAAAGTTTTCTCTAACATATCGGGCTTGAGGAAGTATCACCATCTTTTGATGATTGTACCTTTTCTCAAGGTCTTTCTACAGATCTGCAGGATCTTTTAATGTGAGATATTCATTTTTCAATCATACGTCAAGACGACGATGAAGGAAAATTATAGATTTGGCTTTATCCTTTTGGGATGTATTATTTTTAGTCTTAATGGTATCTCCAAGATCTATTGAATCAAGATAGATTTTATCATCTAGTATCCATGATAAATAATTGCTTCCAGATATATCAAGAGCATTAAATTCAAGATGAGAGAGTTTCGACATAAGGAAAATTTGTTACCTAGAGTCTTCTAAAATTTGATCGGAGTCTCGTGCTGATAACGTGTTTTCATATCCTGGCCTAACACTAAGGCCCAGGTCCAAATAAGATAAAAAGGCCTAACCCATAGATTGGCCTCCTCGCACAACCGACCTCCTCCAAGGAAGTCGGATTCAACAAAAATTTCACATCGAGGAAGTCGGGATCGAAGATTAGCTGACAGATAACACTTATTCAAATAAGTAACTGCCCCTAAAATCTCTCAACCCACTTCCAGGAGCCATATCTCAACTTCTCTAAGATAAAGAGACGGTTATCCTCCTTAAAAGGTGGAACTACTTCAACGGTGGTTATTGGTTCACCACTATAAATACACTGACACCTCTCAGGTATCTCTAAGTTCCAATACTCTCTAAACCTGCTTAGCCCCTTGTTGACTTAGGCATCAAAGTGTCTTTGCAGGTACCACCCCCCATTCTTTCACATATGCAAGTCGGACGGAAACTCCCAGATACAAACCTAGTAAGTGGCTTCCTCCCTCAGACGATTGGGCCAACTCAACGAGTCCAGCCCACTAATCTCTGATTACACATCGTAACATTGGCGCTGTTGCTGGGGACCCGAGAGATCAACTGGTGATGGCGGACGATTCACACGAAGATGGCCACACAGCGTCTGATTCTGAGCAAGAGAAGCAGGACGTTGGAAACCACGACGCGGATATAATCACCCATCAAGGGGTGACCAACCAGCATAGAGAGGGCACCTCTGGGTTGAAAGACCCAAAGGCAAACTCTTCTGAAGGACACAAATCTGGAAAGGAGGGACAATCCCGTGCAACTGATTCCATAGGATTGTTCCATGGCCACCAAGGGCGCCTCGAACAGTTGGAGCAAGAGCTGAAGCGACAGCGAGAGGCGGAAAGAAATTTGAGAAACAAGATCGAGCGACGAAAAGAGCTAGTGGAAAATATCTTAAGGCTGGAGTCTACTATTAAAAGTCGGAGCTCTCGTAGCGACCAAGAATATTCTCTCTTGGGAAGAGAAGACCCGTTTAGCGAGGACATAATAAGTGAAAAAGTTCCAAGGAACTTTAAAAGCCTTGATATGGACCTCTATGATGGAACCACTGATCCAAAGCATCATTTAAGCAACTTTAAAATTCGAATGTACCTGGCCGACGCTTCTGATGCTACTCACTGTAAGGCTTTCCCGACCACCTTGACGAAAGTAGTGATGAAGTGGTTTGATAGTCTTCCTCCAAGGTCAGTCACTAGCTTTGACGACCTCTCACGAAAATTTCTTATGCGATTCTCCATCCAGAAGGACAAAGTAAAGCACGCACCGAGCCTCCTGGGAGTAAAACAGGAGGTCAGAGAACCTTTAAGGGACTACATGGAAAGGTTCAACAAAGCGTGCTTGGAGATTTAAGACCTGCCCACAAAGGCAGTGATTATGGGCCTAGTAAATAGACTCTGAGAAGGCCCCTTCTCCCAGTCCATCTCGAAAAGGCATCTGACCTCTTTGAGTAATGTACAAGAAAGAGCTGAGAAGTACATCAACATGGAGGAAAATGTCAGACTTTGAGAACCAGGTTGGCGACATGGGCACTCTCACTCATCAAAAGAGAAAGAGAGAGAGCCCAAGAAAAAAGAGGAGGTCAGCCCAGAGAGGCCTAGGAGATACCACTCCTACACTCCTCTACGAGTTTTCCTAGTTGATGTCTATAGGGAAATTTGTCACACTGAAAGACTACCTTCCCCTAGACCCATCAAAATTAAAAGCGGGGGAGTCGTGGCGATTACTATGAGTACCATAAGCTATATGGCCACTCTACAAATGATTGTTACGACCTGAAAAATGTGATAGAAAAGCTGGCCAGAGAAGGTCGGTTGGATAGATATCTTGTAGAAAGGTCGGATCATCATGGCAAAGACGATGAGGACCGAAGAAATCCACCACCACAGATCCTAGAAAGACATATACATATGATCTCAAGGGGATTCGGTGGAGGCGGCCTCACAAAGTCATCTCGCAAGAGGCACTTGAAAGAAGTCTACCAGGTCGGAAGCAAAACTCCCGACCTCCCTACCATCTCTTTCACTAAAGAAGATGGGCAAGGCATCATTCCTGGACATGACGATCCAGTGGTGATAACTGATGAGCGGATAATTTATACGCTTTTTGGCATTGTTTTTAGATAGTTTTTAGTGAGTTTGAACTACTTTTAGGGATGTTTTCATTAGTTTTTATGTTAAATTCACATTTCTGGACTTTACTATGAGTTTGTGTGTTTTTCTGTGATTTCAGGTAAATTCTGGCTGAAATTGAGGGATTTGAGCAAAACTCTGAAGAAGGCTGACAAAAGGACTGCTGATGCTGTTGGAATCTGACCTCCCTGCACTCGAAATGGATTTTCTGGAGCTACAGAACTCCAATTGGCGCGCTCTCAACGGCGTTGAAAAGTAGACATCCAGGGCTTTCCAGCAATATATAATAGTCCATACTTTATTCGGAGATTGACGACGTAACTTGGCGTTGAACGCCAAGTACATGCTGCTGTCTGGAGTTAAACGCCAGAAAAACGTCATGATCCGGAGTTGAACGCCCAAAACACATCATAACTCGGAGTTCAACTCCAAGAGAAGCCTCAGCTCGTGGATTGATCAAGTTCAGCCCAAGCATACACCAAGTGGGCCCCGGAAGTGGATTTATGCATCAAATACTTACTCATGTAAACCCTAGTAGCTAGTCTAGTATAAATAGGACAAGTTACTATTGTATTAGACATCTTTTGGCAGTTTAGTCTCTTGAATATTCGGTCACTTGATCATGGAGAGGGCTGGCCATTCGGCCATGCCTGAACCTCTTTCACTTATGTATCTTCAACGGTGGAGTTTCTGCACACCATAGATTAAGGGTGTGGAGCTCTGCTGTACCTCAAATATTAATGCAATTCTATTTTCTTTTATTCAAATCTCTCTTATTCTTATTCCAAGATATTCATTCGTACCCAAGAACATGATGAGTGTAATGATGAAAGTGACGATCATTATCATTCTCACTTATGAACGCACGTGATTGACAACCACTTCCGTTCTACATGCAACAGAGCTTGAATGTGTATCTCTTAGATTCCCCAACAGAATCTTCGTGGTGTAAGCTAGATAGATGGCGGCATTTATGAGGATCCGGAAAGTCTCACCTTGTCTGTGGTATTCCGAGTAGGATCCTGGGAATCCGGAAAGTCTCACCTTGTCTGTGGTATTCCGAGTAGGATTCCGGTAATGAATGACTGTGACGTGCTTCAAACTTGCAAGTGCTGGGCGTTAGTGACAGACGCAAAAGAATCAAGGGATTCTATTCCAGTAGGCGCAGGAACCAACCAGTGATTAGCCGTGCTGTGACAGAGCGCGTGAGCGTAGTTTTCACTGCGAGGATGGGATGTAGCCATCAACCATGGGTGATGCCTCCAGACGATTAGCCATGCGAGTGACAGCCGCATAGGATCATTTTCCCGAGAGGATTGAAAGTAGCCACCGCTGATGGTGAACCCCTATACACAGCTTGCCATGGAAAGGAGTAAGAAGGATTGAGTTGAAGCAGTAGGAAAGTAGGCGTCCTTGAGCCATACAGTATCTCCATTCGCTTATCTGAAATTCCCACTATTGATTTACATAAGTATCTCTATCCCTTTTATTATCTATTTTCTTATTTCTATTTTCGAAAACCCATAAACAAATTTAATCTGCCTAACTGGGATTTACAAGGTAACCATAGCTTGCTTCATACCAACAATCTCTATGGGATCGACCCTTACTCACGTAAGGTTTATTACTTGGACGACCCAGTACACTTGCTGGTTAGTTGAACGGAGTTGTGAATTCAACTGGTGCCACAATAATAATTTCATACAACTTAAAGAACAGTGATCACAATTTCGTCCACCAAGTTTTTGGCGCCGTTGCCGGGGATTGTTCGAGTATGGACAACTGAGGGTCATCTTGTTGCTCAGATTAGGTAATTTTCTTTTCAAAAACTTTTTCAAAATTTTTCTTTTCTTTTTCGTTTTTCCAAAAATGTTTTTCGAAAAAAAAAATTAAAATAAAAATAAAAATACAAAAAAATTAGAAAATCATAAAAATCAAAAATATTTTGTGTTCTTGTTTGAGTCTTGTGTTAATTTTTAAGTTTGGTGTCAATTGCATGCTTTTAAAATTTTTCTTGCATTTTTTCGAAAATCCCATGCATTCATAGTGTTCTTCATGATCTTCAAGTTGTTCTTGATAAGTCTTCTTGTTTGATCTTGATGATTTCTTGTTTTGTGTTGTTTGTTGTTTTTCATGTGCACTTTTGCATTCATATTTTCCATGCATTAAAGATTTCTAAGTTTGGTGTCTTGCATGTTTTCTTTGCATTAAAAATTTTTCAAAATTATGTTCTTGATGTTCATCATGATCTTCAAAGTGTTCTTGGTGTTCATCTTGACATTCATAGCATTCTTGCATGCATTCATTGTTTTGATCTAAAAATTTCATGCATTGAATATTTTTGTTGTTTTTCTCTTTCATAATTAAAAATTCAAAAAATCAAAAAAATATCTTTTCCTTATTTTCCTCCAAATTTTTGAAATTTTGGGTTGACTTGGTCAAAAAATTTTAAAATTAGTTGTTTCTTACAAGTCAAGTCAAAATTTCAATTTTAAAAATCTTATCTTTTCAAAATCTTTTTCAAAAATCATATCTTTTTCATTTTTTTATAAATTTCGAAAATTTCAAAAATCTTTTTCAAAATATTTTCAAAATCTTTTTCTTATCTTTATATCAAATTCTCGAAAATTAGCTAACAATTAATGTGATTGGTTCAAAAATTTGAAGTTTGTTACTTTCTTGTTAAGAAAGGTTCAATCTTTAAGTTCTAGAATCTTATCTTGTAGTTTCTTGTTAGTTGAGTCTTTTTAAAAATTAAATCTTTTTCAAAATATCTTTTTATTAAAATTTTTATCTTATCTTTTTATCTTTTATCTTATCTTTTTCAAAAATTTTATCTTTTTCAAAATTTGATTTCAAAATATCTTATCTAACTTCTTATCCTCTTATCTTTTTCAAAATTTGATTTCAAATCTTTTTCAATCAACTAACTAACTTTTTGTTTGTTTCTTATCTTTTTCAAAACCACCTAACTACTTTTCCCTCTCTAATTTTCGAAAATTCTCCCTCTCTTTTTCAAAAATTCTTTTTGTTTTAAATTTTAATTTTAATTATATTTTGTCTTTGATTTTCGAAAATTACTAACCTCTTTTTCAAAAAATTATTTTCGAAATCTTCCTTCTCTTTTCTTCTTCTATTTAATTATTTAATTACTAACACTTCTCTTCACCTCTCTTCATCTAAGAATCCGAACTTCTTATATCCCTTGTATTTGGATTCTTCTACCCCTTTCTTCTTCTACTAACATAAAGGAATCTCTATACTGTGACATAGAGGATTCCTCTTTCTTTTCTTGTTTTCTTCTCTTTCATATGAGCAGGAACAGGGAAAAAGGCACTCTTGTTGAAATTGATCCAGAACCTGAAAGAACTCTGAAGAAAAAATTAAAAGAAGCTAAATTACAACAATCCAGAAACAACCTTTCAGAAATTTTCGAACAAGAGAAGGAGATGGCAGCCGAAAATAATAATAATAATGCAAGGAGAATGCTTGGTGACTTCCCAAAGCCAACGTCCAAGTTTGATGGAAGAAGCATCTCCATTCCTGCCATTGGAGCCAATAACTTTGAGCTTAAGCCTCAACTAGTTGCATTAATGCAACAAAACTGCAAGTTTTATGGACTTCCATCTGAAGATCCTTATCAGTTTTTAACTGAGTTCTTGCAGATCTGTGAGACTGTAAAGACGAATGGAGTTGATCCTGAAGTCTACAGACTCATGCTTTTCCCTTTTGCTATAAGAGACAGAGCTAGAATATGGTTGGATTCACAACCTAAGGATAGCCTGGACTCCTGGGATAAGCTGGTCACTGCCTTCTTGGATAAATTCTTTCCTCCTCAAAAGCTGAGCAAGCTGAGAGTGGATGTTCAAACCTTCAAACAAAAAGATGGTGAATCCCTCTATGAAGCTTGGGAAAGATACAAGCAGCTGACCAAAAGATGTCCATCTGACATGTTTTCAGAATGGACCCTATTAGATATATTCTATTATGGTCTCTCTGAATTTTCGAAAATGTCATTGGACCATTCTTCAGGTGGATCTATTCACTTGAAGAAAACGCCTGAAGAGGCTCAAGAACTCATTGACATGGTTGCAAACAACCAGTTCATGTATACCTCTGAGAGGAATTCCGTGAATAATGGGATACCTCAGAAGAAAGGAGTTCTTGAAATTGATGCTCTAAATGCCATATTGGCTCAGAACAAAATGTTGACTCAACAGGTCAACATGATCTCTCAAAATCTGAATGGATTGCAACATGCATCCAACAGTACTAGAGAGGCAGCTTCTGAAGAAGCTTATGATCCTGAGAACCCTGCCATGGCAGAGGTTAATTACATGGGTGAACCATATGGAAACACCTATAACTCATCATGGAGAAATCATCCAAATTTCTCCTGGAAGGATCAACAGAAGCCTCAACAAGGCTTTAACAATGGTGGACGCAATAGGCTGAGCAATAGTAAGCCATATCCATCATCTTCTCAGCAACAGACAGAGAATTCAGAACAAAACACTTCTAATCTAGCCAATATTGTCTCTGATCTGTCAAAGGCCACTTTCAGTTTCATGAATGAAACAAGATCCTCCATTAGAAATTTGGAGGCACAAGTGGGCCAGCTGAGTAAGAAAGTTATTGAAACTCCTCCCAGTATTCTCCCAAGCAATACAGAAGAGAATCCAAAAGGAGAGTGCAAGGCCATTGATTTGATCAAAGTGGCCGAATGCACTAGGGGGGAGGAGGACGAAAATCCTAGTGAGGAAAACCTCCTGGGACGTCCCTCAAGCAAGAAGGAGTTTCCCATTAAGGATCCAAGGGAATCTGAGGCCCATACAGAGACCATAGAGATTCCATTAAATCTTCTTCTGCCATTCATGAGATCTGAAGACTATTCTTCCTCTGAAGAGGATGAAAATGTGACTGGAGAGCAAGTTGCTCAATATTTAGGAGCTATCATGAAGCTGAATGCCAAGCTGTTTGGTAATGAGACTTGGGAAAGTGAACCTCCCTTGCTCATCAGTGAACTAGATACTTGGATTCAGAAAACTCTACCTCAAAAGAAACAAGATCCTGGCAAATTCTTAATACCTTGTACCATTGGCACCATGAGCTTTGAAAAAGCTCTATGTGATCTGGGGTCAGGGATAAATCTTATGCCACTCTCTGTAATGGAGAAGCTGGGGATCATTGAGGTACAACCTGCCTTGTTCTCATTGCAATTGGCAGATAAGTCATTGAGACAAGCTTATGGAATAGTAGAGGACGTGCTAGTAAAGGTTGAAGGCCTTTACATCCCTGCTGATTTCATAATCCTAGACACTAGGAAGGAAGATGATGAATGCATCATCCTAGGAAGACCTTTCCTAGCCACAGCAGGAGCTGTGATAGATGTCAACAGAGGAGAATTAGTCCTTCAATTGAATGGGGACTACCTTGTGTTTAAAGCACATGGCCATCCCTCTGTGACAAAAGAGAGTAAGCAGAAAGAGCTTCTCTCAGTTCAGAGTCAAGAAGAGCCCACACAGTCAAACTCTAAGTTTGGTGTTGTGAGGCCACAACCAAACTCTAAGTTTGGTGTTCAGACCCCATATCCAAACTCTAAGTTTGGTGTTGGGACTACACTAACATTGACCTGATCACCTTGTGGCTCCATGAGAGCCACTGTCAAGCTATTGACATTAAAGAAGCGCTTGTTGGGAGGCAACCCAATTTTAATTATCTAATTTTTATTTTATTGTTATTTTGTGTTTTATTAGGTACATGATCATGAGGAGTCACGAAAAAATCAAAAAAATTAAAAACAGAGTCAAAAACAGAAGAAAAAAATATTTCACCCTGGAGGACGCACGGGCTGGCGTTCAACGCCAGTAAGGTGCATCTGGCCGGCGTTCAACGCCAGAACAGAGCACCATTCTGGCGCTGAACGCCAGAAACAAGCAACATCCTGGCGCTGAACGCCAGGAATGTGCCCAGAGAGGAAAAACTGGCGCTGAACGCCAGTAACAAGCATGAAACTGGCGTTCAACGCCAGAAACATGCTTTACATGGGCGTTGAACGCCCAGAACGTGCACCAATGGGCGTTTAAACGCCAGAATGGTGTGCCAAGGCAATTTACATGCCTATTTGGTGCAGGGATGGAATTCCTTGACACCTCAGGACCTGTGGACCCCACAGGATCATCTCAGGATCTGTGGACCTCACAGGATCCCCACCTACCTCGCCCTCTCTCTTTCCATTCATGGTCATTCCTTCTATTTTTCATTCACCACCTACATCTATCCACTCTTCCCCATACACCCCACCTACCTTTACAATTCAACTTCTCTTTCCCACCCAATCCCACCCATATAGCCGAATCCATCTCCCCTCACTCACCTCCATTTTCTTCTTCTTCTTCTTCCTCTCTTCTTTCTTCTCTTGCTCGAGGGCGAGCAATATTTTAAGTTTGGTGTGGTAAAAGCATAGCTTTTTTTTTGCTTTTCCATTACCATTAATGGCACCTAAGGCCAGAGAAACCTCAAAGGGAAGACAAAAGCTTCCACCTCTGAGTCTTGGGAGATGGAAAGAATATAAGCCGTCATAGCTCAGTGGTAGAACATGTGGCTGCAAATCAAGAGATCCCTGAGATACCTCAGGGAATAAGTTATCCTCCACACAAATATTGGAAGCAACTAAGGGGAGAAACACCAAAATTACTAGGAATCATTCAACAGAAGCAAGGAAGAGACATAGAGGAGCTCAAAAAGCACCATTGGACCTTCAAGAAGGCACCACCCTCACTCAGGTGGATTCATTCCTTGTTCTTTATTTCTTTCTATTTTCGGTTTTTACTATTGTGTTTATCTATGTTTTGTGTCTTTATTTCATGATCATTAGTATGTAACCATGCCTTAAAGCTATGAATAAAATCCATTAATCCTTCACCTCTCTTAAATGAAAAATGTTTTAATTCAAAAGAACAAGAAGTACATGAATTTCGAATTTATCCTTGAATTTAATTTAATTATATTGATGTGGTGGCAATACTTTTTGTTTTCTGAATGAATGCTTGAACAGTGCATATTTTTGATCTTGTTGTTTATGAGTGTTAAAATTGTTGGCTCTTGAAAGAATGATGAACAAAGAGAAATGTTATTGATGATTTGAAAAAAATCATGAAATTGATTCTTGAAGCAAGAAAAAGCAGTGAAAAAGGAAGCTTGCGAAAAAAAAATTTATAGAAAGAAAAAGAGGGAGCAGTAGAAAAAGCCAATAGCCCTTAAAACCAAAAGGCAAGGGTAAAAAGGATCCAAGGCTTTGAGCATCAATGGATAGGAGGGCCCAAGGAAACAAAATCCAGGCCTAAGCGGCTAAATCAAGCTGTCCCTAACCATGTGCTTGTGTCATGAAGGTCCAAGTGAAAAGCTTGAGACTGAGTGGTTAAAGTCGTGATCCAAAGCAAAAGAGTGTGCTTAAGAGCTCTGGACACCACTAACTGGGGACTCTAGCAAAGCTGAGTCACAATCTGAAAAGGTTCACCCAGTTATGTGTCTGTGGCATTGATGTATCCGGTGGTGATACTGGAAAACAAAGTGCTTAGGGCCACGGCCAAGACTCATAAGTAGCTGTGTTCAAGAATCAACATGCTTAACTAGGAAAGTCAATAACACTATCCGAAATTCTAAGTTCCTAGAGAAGCCAATCACTCTAAACTTCAAAGGAAAAAGTGAGATGCCAAAACTGTTCAGAAGCAAAAAGCTACAAGTCCCGCTCATCTAATTAAATTAATATTCATTGATATTCTGGAATTTATAGTATATTCTCTTCTTTTATCCTATTTGATTTTCAGTTGCTTGGGGACAAGCAACAATTTACGTTTGGTGTTGTGATGAGCGGATAATTTATACGCTTTTTGGCATTGTTTTTAGATAGTTTTTAGTGAGTTTAAACTACTTTTAGGGATGTTTTCATTCGTTTTTATGTTAAATTCACATTTCTGGACTTTACTATGAGTTTGTGTGTTTTTCTGTGATTTCAGGTAAATTCTGGCTGAAATTGAGGGATTTGAGCAAAACTCTGAAGAAGGCTGACAAAAGGACTGCTGATGCTATTGGAATCTGACCTCCCTGCACTCGAAATGGATTTTCTGGAGCTACAGAACTCCAATTGGCGCGCTCTCAACGGCGTTGGAAAGTAGACATCCAGGGCTTTCCAGCAATATATAATAGTCCATACTTTATTCGGAGATTGACGACGTAACCTGGCGTTGAACGCCAAGTACATGCTGCTGTCTGGAGTTAAACGCCAGAAAAACGTCATGATCCGGAGTTGAACGCCCAAAACACGTCATAACTCGGAGTTCAACTCCAAGAGAAGCCTCAGCTCGTGGATTGATCAAGCTCATCCCAAGCATACACCAAGTGGGCCCCGGAAGTGGATTTATGCATCAAATACTTACTCATGTAAACCCTAGTAGCTAGTCTAGTATAAATAGGATAAGTTACTATTGTATTAGACATCTTTTGGCAGTTTAGTCTCTTGAATATTCGGTCACTTGATCATGGAGAGGGCTGGCCATTCGGCCATGCCTGAACCTCTTTCACTTATGTATCTTCAACGGTGGAGTTTCTGCACACCATAGATTAAGGGTGTGGAGCTCTGCTGTACCTCAAATATTAATGCAATTCTATTTTCTTTTATTCAAATCTCTCTTATTCTTATTCCAAGATATTCATTCGTACCCAAGAACATGATGAGTGTAATGATGAAAGTGACGATCATTATCATTCTCACTTATGAATGCACGTGATTGACAACCACTTCCGTTCTACATGCAACAGAGCTTGAATGTGTATCTCTTAGATTCCCCAACAGAATCTTCGTGGTGTAAGCTAGATAGATGGCGGCATTTATGAGGATCCGGAAAGTCTCACCTTGTCTGTGGTATTCCGAGTAGGATCCTGGGAATCCGGAAAGTCTCACCTTGTCTGTGGTATTCCGAGTAGGATTCCGGTAATGAATGACTGTGACGTGCTTCAAACTTGCAAGTGCTGGGCGTTAGTGACAGACGCAAAAGAATCAAGGGATTCTATTCCAGTAGGCGCAGGAACCAACCAGTGATTAGCCGTGCTGTGACAGAGCGCGTGAGCGTAGTTTTCACTGCGAGGATGGGATGTAGCCATCAACCATGGGTGATGCCTCCAGACGATTAGCCATGCGAGTGACAGCCGCATAGGATCATTTTCCCGAGAGGATTGAAAGTAGCCACCGCTGATGGTGAACCCCTATACACAGCTTGCCATGGAAAGGAGTAAGAAGGATTGAGTTGAAGCAGTAGGAAAGTAGGCGTCCTTGAGCCATACAGTATCTCCATTCGCTTATCTGAAATTCCCACTATTGATTTACATAAGTATCTCTATCCCTTTTATTATCTATTTTCTTATTTCTATTTTCGAAAACCCATAAACAAATTTAATCTGCCTAACTGGGATTTACAAGGTAACCATAGCTTGCTTCATACCAACAATCTCTGTGGGATCGACCCTTACTCACGTAAGGTTTATTACTTGGACGACCCAGTACACTTGCTGGTTAGTTGAACGGAGTTGTGAATTCAACTGGTGCCACAATAATAATTTCATACAACTTAAAGAACAGTGATCACAATTTCGTCCACCAATAACCATGGTCCTTGCCAATGCCCATCTTCACAGAACCTTAGTGGATCAGGGAAGCTCAGCCGACATCCTGTTTAAACCGGCATTTGATAAGCTATAACTGGATGAAAAAGAACTAAGAGCTTATCCCGACACTATGTATGGGCTAGGGGACACACCAATAAATCCACTAGGATTTATACCCTTACACACAACTTTTGGAAAAGGGGCAAAATCCAAAACTCTGAGTATCAACTTCATAGTCGTCGATGTGAGTTCAGCCTACAATGCCCTAATAGGCAGAACCACCCTAAATTGGCTCAAAGCAGTGGTGTCTACTCCCCATCTTTGCATGAAGTTTTCGACGCTAGAGGGAATAGCAACCATCAGGGGAGATCAGAAACTAGCAAGGAAATGCTACAATGAAAGCCTAAACCTGAGAGGAAAGGACAAGGAGGTTCACACCATAGAGCTCGGAGGAATCAGAGCTAAAGAAGAGTTGCAACCACAACTCGGGGGAAAAACTGAGGAGGTCCAGATTGGAAAAGAGGAAGGAAAAAATACCAACATAGGAGCCATCCTAAAAGAAGATCTGAAACAGGAACTTATAAGGCTCCTACGAGAAAATTCTGACCTCTTCGCCTGGAAAGCCTCTAACATGCCAGGGATAGATCCCGAACTCATGTCACATAACCTTTCAGTAAAGAGGTTAAATATCCGACATGGCTGGCAAATGTAGTGCTGGTCAAAAAGCAAAATGGCAAGTGGAGGATGTGCGTCGATTACACTGACCTAAATAAGGCATGTCTCAAAGAAAATATTGACACCCTAGTAGATTCCATCTCGGGGTATCAGTACTTGTCGTTTATAGACGCATACTCGAGATATAATCAAATTTTGATGTACAAGCCAGATCAAGAAAAGACATCTTTCATCACACCAAGGGCAAACTATTGCTATGTGGTCATGCCTTTTGGGTTAAAAAATGCAGGGTCGCATACCAAAGGTTGATGAATAAGGTGTTTTCCCCTCATCTTGGGAATCTAATGAAAGTCTATGTAGACAACATGCTAGTAAAGACCAAAGATGAGGTCGACGTCTTAGCTGACCTCTCGCAAGTCTTCAATACCATTAGGATGCATAGGATGAGGTTGAATCCTGCAAAGTGCATCTTCGCGGTAGAAACAGGAAAATTTCTAGGATTTATGCTTACAGAAAGAGGGATCGAAGCCAACCCTGATAAGTGCAAAGCAGTTCTAGAAATGAAAAGTTCGCATTGCTTAAGAGAGGTCCAGCAGCTGAATGGCCGACTCGTAGCACTCTCCAGGTTTTTGGCTGGATCAGCATTAAGATCCCTACCACTCTTCTCTCTACTAAGAAAAGAATGTCAGTTCGAATGGACTCCTGAGTGTGAAGAAGCATTCCAGGAGTTCAAAAAGTTTTTAAGCCAACCTCCCATTCTGACCCGACCTAAAATTGGGGAAGAACTCGTCCTGTATTTTTTCGTAGCCGATAAAGCTGTAGCATCAGCTCTAATACGGGAAGATGAGGTCGGGTAGCATCCTGGGTACTTCACCAACAAGGTTCTACAAGGCCCAGAATTAAGGTATCAAAAACTTGAGAAGTTTGCATATGCCTTATTTTCAAGCTCACACAATAAGAGTTCGAATGAACCAACCCATGAAGCAAATCCTCCAGAAAGCAGATATTGCGGGCAGAATGGTTCAATGGGCTATAGAGCTATCCGAGTTTGACCTTAGGTGCGAGTCTCGGACGACAATAAAAGCCCAATGCCTCACCGACTTCGTGGAAGAATATGCAGGAGATCAAGAGGAAGCCTCCACCACATGGGAACTATACGTAGATGGATCCTCTAACAAAGTCGAAAGCGGTGCAGGAATAATCTTAGTCAATCAAGAGGGAACTCAAGTGGAAGTCTCTCTCAAGTTTGAATTCCCAGCTTCTAACAATCAGGCAGAGTATGAAGCCTTGATTGTAGGATTAAAACTGGCCGAAGAAGTCCGCGCAACAAAAGTAGTTATGTTCAGCGACTCTCAGGTGGTGACCTCACAAATAAATGGAGAATATCAGGCTAAAGACCCTAATATGAAGAGGTACTTAGACAAAACCTTGGAGTATCTCATGCGTTTTGCAGAGACCAAAGTCAAACACAAAACTCGGGATCTTAGTAGTAGAGCAGACGCCCTCTCCAAACTAGCAAGTACCAAGCCAGGGGGAACAACAGAAGCCTGATCTAAGAAACTCTCCAAGAACCCTCTGTCCAAAAACAAAGGTCAAGCAAGACGTCCTTGAAGTATCTGGATTAGACCTCGGGTGGATGAACCCACTAGTCGAATACATGAAATTCGACATCCTACCCAAAGAAGAAAAAGAGGCCAAGAAAATTCGAAGGGAAGCACATAGCTACATATTGGTGAAAAATATCCTCTATAAAAGGGGAATATCCACACCACTGCTGAAATGTGTCCCGACCTCAAGGAAAACAGAAGTGTTGGAAGAGGTCCACAATGGTATCTGTGGAAATCATCTCAGAGCAAGGTCATTAGCCAGGAAAGTTATCCGAGCAGGATTCTACTGGCCAACCTTGTAGAAAGATGCCAAATGTATGCAAACTTCCACGTCGCTCCTCCCGAAGAGCTCATTAGTATAACTTCTCCATGGCCCTTTGCAAAATGGGGGTGGACCTATTAGGACCCTTCCCCCAAGAGCCTGGACAAGTAAAATATCTAATAGTGGGAGTGGACTACTTCACGAAGTGGATAGAAGCAGAACCATTAGCCACCATCAGAGCTCAAAGAAGTCGAAAGTTCCTCTACAAAAATATTATCACAAGGTATGGGGTGCCTCACTCCATCACCACTGATAATGGCACTCAGTTCACCGACTCTACCTTTAGAAACCTAGTAGCCAGCATGAAGATCAAGCACTAGGTTACCTCGGTAGAACACCCACAAGCAAATGGGCAAGCCGAGGCGACTAACAATGTCATATTGGCTGGGTTAAAGAAGAGATTGCAAGATGCAAATGGGGCATGGGCCGAAGAGCTTCCTCAAGTACTATGGGCTTATCGGACCACACCTCAGTATACCACAAGGGAAACACCCTTCTGACTCACTTATGACATAGAAGCCATGATACCAGTTGAAATTAACAAACAAAGTCCAAGGGTGAGCTTCTACGACAAGGTTGGAAACATACAGTGGCACAAAGAAAAACTCGAGCTACTTCTTGAAGTCCAAGAACAAGCCCAGATAAGAGAAGCAGCATTAAAACAAAGGATGACAAATAGATATAACAAGAAATTCATTCGAAGAAGCTTCGCTCCGGACGACCTGGTCTTGATCAGAAATGACATCGGGTTTAACAAGTTTGGGGAAGGAAAGCTCGCTGCTAATTGGAAAGGACCATACAAAATTAGTGAGGTCTTAGGAAAAGGCTACTACATGGTGACCGACTTAAATGGCACCAAGCTACCTAGGTCGTGGCATACTTGTAATATGAAAAGGTACTATAGTTAAAAGTGAACTCCATTCCCTGATGTACTCTTTTCCCGACTTCATGGTTTTTTTCCCAAATAAAGGGTTTTCCTAAAGGGGGTTTTTAACGAGGCATCAAAGTAGAGGCTAAGGGGTAACAATTTCAAAACCCTTGGTAGCACAAAAAGTACCTTCGCAAGATAAATAAAGATCTTTTCCCACATCTCTTTGTAAATTCCATTAAATTATTACTTCTACGAAACGCGCCGACTTAAGCTCGACAAAACGTGAAAATCCCATGAACCGACCTATCAGGTCGTCAGGATAAAACGACGAGGTACAAGTCGGTGTAAAGAGGTTATGAAAGCAGATCATAATAAACTCGAAAAATTATCGACTCAGAAGTCGGAAAAGCCAAGAAGAATGAAAATGCATCGCGAAAATAACTTAAGTTACAAACAATTCAAATAAAAAAATTTGAATGAGTAAGGAAAGTCAAAAAAAGATAAAAGAAAAACCATCAAAAACGAAAGGTAAAGGCCGTGTCAAGTCTTTGAAAATCCAACTTAGGCAAAACACAGCCTGCCCCGATAAGAGGTTTTCCAAAAAGCAAAAGATAAAAAAGGTTTTTACGAAAAACCTAACAAAATAAAAGCCAAAAGCATGCACGCACCAAAGAGATGCTAAACCTTTATCCAAAAAAAGGTATTTCTTATTTTGTTAATGGCCATAAAAGGCCAGAAAATGTCAGGAACAAACAACCATCAACAAGCAAAACATAAAGTGTTTAAAAACAAGGGGCCCATTGGCCGGACCCCCAAATAGCCAGAAAGAGGATCACCACCACTAGAAGAAGGATCATTAGGGAGAGAAGACGGAGCAGCATCAGGGAAGGAAGAAGCAGGCAGTTCTGGACCTTGGGAAGGAACCCAGAAGAACTCGGGAGATCTCCATCTTGTCGCTCCAAATGGGGAGAAGACTCTATTATCCTTTTCCTCAGAGTCTTCAGGTCGGAGTCAGTCTTAGGTCAGAGAGGAGAGACAATGGATCCATCCACTACAATCTTGTCGGGGTCAATGAGTGTAAGGTCTAGGTCGGGAGCAATAACCTCGACCTGCTCCTTGAAAACCCTCTAAGCCTCCTCCGCACCTTCAGCCATCGAGTCTTCCAGATCCTGGAAAGCCTCTCGACATCCTGCCAACTCTTTCTTTAAGTCAAGGTTCTCCCCCAAAGAGCCTGATATAGTTCTGCTCCGCCTTCTCCTTAAGACCCTCTGCCATGGAACATTGACCCATCAACTTCTTCTCCCTCTCCCGAAGCCGATCCTTCTCCTCCTTCAACTTGGCGACCTCCTCCTTTAGCCTCTTCTCCTCCTCTTGATAAAGAAAAATCCTTCCCTCAAGCTCCTCCACCTTTTGGGCAGAACCCAAAGAGCTAAGGGGAGTCTTCTCGAAAATATCAAGGAGTTTGGTACACACCCTTGCCGCCCAGACACTCCCCTGAACTATAACATTCAGATGGTTCCGAACCATAGCATCATCCATACTTATTGATGTATGAGGAAAGACATGGTTCCAGACAAATTGAGGACCATCGAATGAAGAAGTCCCAGAAGAAGAGCCAGAAGTCTTACGCTTCTTCTTCTCGGGTTCAGGGGACGATCCGGGCGGAAAGGGAGGAGGAGGAAGAGAAGAGGCAGAAGAGGAAGATACCAAAATGGGACGAGAAGAGGTCCCCAAGTCACGAGGAGGAGGAGGAGGAGGAAGAGTGCCAGCAGCCCTGGCGGCATCAACCTGGGCCTGAGATCTCTTTTTGGCGTCCTGAACTTTCTGGTACGAGGAGTTAGAAGCTTTCTTCACCATCTCTGAAAGAAGAAAAAAGACTTTAGTTTTACAAAGCAAAAGTCTACAAGTCGGAAACTACAAAATCAAGTCGGGGATCATCGAAAGTCAACAAATCTACCTATTTGGGTCCGAATAAAACTCGGAAACCCTTGGAAGAACTTCTTTGTGTCCAGAAAAGGGGCCCTCCCCCAAACTTCTCAGAGGAACACCACAACAGCCTCCTCAACTTCATCGAGGTCATCCAAACTATACTTATCGACAGGAAAGGCCTCTAACCAGTAAAGAGGAAAGCGAGGGTTGGAATCTTCATCGAGAAAAAGGGGTGATGACCCTCTACTGCCAAGACTTTGAAAAAGAAAATTTTGAAATCGTGGAAGGACTCATCAAATATAGAAAAAACTTTCTGACCTTGAATAGCTCGGAAAGACACCCACTGTTGCTTATTGTTTTGCCCACTGAAGGGCTTGGTCATATGAAAAAGATAAAAGAAGATTTTTAGAGAAGTCGGGAAATCCAGTGCCTGGCTAACAAGTTGATAAATCTTCAGGAAACCACAAGAATTGGGGAGAAGCTAAGTAGGAGCGACACGGCAGTGAGACAAAATAGCTATTTCAAAATCAGAAAAAGGTATATAACACTTATTCAAATAAGTATCTGCCTCTAAAATCTCTCAACTCACTTCCAGGAGCCATATCTCAACTTTCTTAAGATAAAGGGACGGTTATCCTCCTTAAAAGGTGGAACTACTCCAACGGTGGTTATTAGTTCAACACTATAAATACATTGACACCCCTCATGTATCTCTAAGTTTCAATACTCTCTAAACCTGCTTAGCCCCTTGCTGACTTAGGCATCGAAGTGTCTTTGTAGGTACCACCCCCATTCTTTCACATACGCAAGTCGGATGGAAGCTCCCAGATACAAACCTAGTCAGCGGCTTCCTCCCTCAGACGATTGGGCCAACTCAACAAGTTCAGCCCACTAATCTCCGGTTACCCATCATAACAACGTATTATAAAATAAATAAAGAAGATATAATAAAATATAAAATAATATGTATAAATAGAAGATTCTAGTATTAATATTTACTAATTTTAATATCCTACCATAACGATAATAATATATATTAATATTGTATTTGTAGTATATGAAGAGAGAAAGAAAAGAAGAGTTTTATATTGTATGTAGAGAGAGAGAGAGAGGAAATGTTTTATTGATTGTTGTGTGTAGTGTTATTCAGTTGCTTCTCTATTTATAGGTAAGGAAGTTTTATATTTTTCAATTTCATTAATTTAGTTTGCCTTGAGAAGTTAAGTATTGAGAATAAAACTAGCCGCCCATATTAATGGGCATTCATCTTGACCATTTTGATCTTATCACAACAATATAAACTATTTCTTAAAATACGTTTATAAACCATTTCTTAAAGATCATGTATGAGCAATAAATATCTACCCATGTAAATATCTAAGAAGTGTGATAAACCACTATTTTATGGTTTATCTTGTGCTTAATTGAGTGGATTTTATTAATCTTTCATACACTTATTCATACTAAATGCATGGATTTACATTCTCCTTCCTGATTTTGTACTATGATTGAAAACATGCTTCTTTGGTCTTAATTTTTCTATGTTTAATCCTCTCTTATTACCATTCGATGCCGTGATATGTGTGTTAAGTGTTTTCAGAGATTACAGGGTAGGAATGGCTTAGAGGATGGAAAGGAAGCATGCAAAAGTGGAAGGAATACAAGAAGTTGAAGGAACTGCAAAGCTATCAGCCTGACCCTCTCGCACTAAATGATCATAACTTGAGCTACAGAGGTCTAAATGATGCGGTTCCACTTGCGTTAGAAAGTTAACGTTCGGGGCTTCGATTTGATATATAATTCGCCATAGTAGCCATACAAATAGATGACGCGAACGCACGCTCCACGCGGATGCGTCGCATCTGCCAATCTCATTCCACGCAAACGCGTGGACGACGCCTCTGCGTCACTTTGCCGTGACCTGTACGGACCAGAAAGTAGTGGGAGTGACTTTTGGGCTGTTTTTGACCCAGTTCTCGGCCCAGAAAACACAGATTAGAGGCTGGGAGTGGAGCAGAATCAGATTATACACTCATAACACACTTTTCATAATTTTAGATGTAGTTTTCAGAGAGAGGGGTTCTCTCCTCTCTCTCAGGATTTAGGATTAGGATTTCTATTAGGATTAGGATTGTTTCTTCATACCAGGTTCAATAATTTATGTTTCTCTTCTATTTTTGTTTATTCTGAAGCTTTTATTTGTATTTGATTTATGTTGCCTAATTGGCTTATGAACTTTTCCATGTTAGAATTGACATCTCCATGCAATTTGAGGTATTCCAGATATTTATGATTTTAATTTAGTTTTCTATATTCTTGGCTCTGGTTGATTAATTGGTGACTCTTGAGTTATCAAACTCATCGTGATTGATAATTGCTATTTTTGCTAATTGAATTGAATTCCAATAACTCTAGTCATTTCTTAGGAATTGACTAGGACCTGAGGATCAGACTAATTAGTCCACTTGACTTTCCTTTGCTTTAGTAAAAGTTAACTAAGTCGGATTAAAACTCAATTCTCATCACCATCGATAAGGATAACTAGGATAGGGCTTCCAATTTCTCGTATCTTGTCAAGAGTTTATTTTACAGTTATTTATTTATTTTACCTATCAATTAACATACTTCTTCCTTACTTTCAAAACCCCCAATTTACAAGACTCATAACCAATAATAAGAACATACCTCCCTACAATTCCTTGAGAAGACGACCCGAGGTTTGAATACTTCGGTTATCAATTTATTAAGGGGTTTGTTACTTGTGACAACCAAATGTTTGTACGAAGAGATTTTCTGTTGATTTAGAATCTATACTTACAACGCGACTATATTTTTATAAAAAATTTTATTAGCAAAAATCCTAACGTCAAAGTGCAAACTGGAACTCCTCCTGTAGATAAAATTCAGCCTAATCATCTTAGAAAACTACTTAAATGTGAAGAAAATTCAGTAACATAAATGACTCTTATTGGTAAGGCAAAAAGAATGGTGTTATTGCACAAAAATGAAAATACCATGTGAATTAAGCCATCATCAATAATTGCACTACTTAGCTTTTTGTACAATTCAATATTTTTCTCTGAGCAGGAATAATCCATCATCCGTATCTATATATCCCCCACAGAGCACTGTCATGTCTGTTGCAGTGCACTTAGAATACCTCCATCAGCAACATATTGAACTATTGAATCCAAAAACATAGAAGGTGAACTATGTAGATCAAGATCAACCTGAAAATACAGAAACACAAAGACCATACAAACTTATTGAACTTTCAAAAAAAATTAATTAATTTGCTTTAAATAGAAAAATAAAATGAAGACACCGTCGAGGAGAACGTGATTTTCATACCCTTATTTTCACATCTTTCGACAGAATAATTTAAATTACAGACGAAAAATCCGTTTGTAATAATTTAATAACACGTAGCGTTTTGTCTATTTAATTATAGACAGATTTTCCGTCTGTAACTATTTTTTACGAAAAAAATTAATTTTTCTGACGGAATTATAGACGGATTCTCTTTTTCGTCTGTAATTTATGCTAATCTATTTTTTTGTTTTCCGACAAAAAAATCCCTCTGAAATTCCGTCTGTATTTCAGTGGGATAAAATCCGTCGGAAATATCCGTCTGTAATAACTAATTTTCTAGTAGTGTTACAGAGGTTATGGTACTAGAAGTCAAACTCAGACAAAGGTTGCTGAGTTAAGTCAGAATATAATTCAATAAATAATAGAGTAATCTTAAAAGCTTTAGAAAACAGCGACTTAATTAAAGAACCTTATGATTATTTTCCATAAGATATTTAGTGAAGGGTGTGAGAATAATGCGAAGATAATTTGATTTATTTATGTTGATAATCAAAAGACTGAAGAAAAGATAAATCGGCACGTGTGATTATAGGAAGGTCATGAGAGGGTGACGACAGTATGGTTATGGTGCCGAATGATAAATGTTAAAAAGCCGTAGGCTTTGTATGTGAATGATTGTGCAGGGACGCTCGTAAATATAGAATGGCTTCTATGAACATGTGTCACATGCTTCAGCTGGAGAATCAACGCCTGCAAGTACTTGCAGAGGTCATGTTCAACATACTTCAGCTAGAGAATAAGCGCTTGCAAAAAGTAGAAACTTGCAGAGGTTATGTCGCTGGAATGCCTTATCCGACTTGTGAGTTGGATTGTGCCAGGAGAGGGTCGAAACCGACAAATGAGCTCATTACCTGCACTAGGGATAGACATGCATCATGTTTGTTTGCGCATATCTTTGTGCTATGTAACTCTGTAATTGTGTGTGTGTGTGTGCTGTATGACTGATTAACTTCTGTGTTCTTTTATTATTTATGCTTGTATGTGTTTTGCTGTTAGTTGGGTTGGCTAATAATAGCAAAATGAACTTAACTTCTAACTCTGACCCTACTAAGAACTCTCTAATTCTTACACACTATTTCCACACCCTTTCAGCTACATGTGCGAAGGTTTATTATGGAGTTACATGAGCATAGAAGATTATGTTCATGAGTTGAGTTGTTAGAATTTATTTTTCCCTCGTTGTTTATTGTTTTTAGATTTTAGAGGGGTAAGACTTATAATTGAGATTCTTTGAATAAGTCTATGTATATAAAGTTATATGAATATATATACTTTTGTGATTAAGTAATTTAAAATAAAGTCCCCTCTCATTTTCTTAATTCAAGTTTCGGTTAGTATTCGCGAATGCTTAATATTAAATAAAGATAGTATATAATAAAAAGGTTAGGGGTAAGTAACGCATGAGCTTTTAGTACAATCATGAGGTGCTAAATGTTAGGGTGTTACAAGACGCAACGAAAGCGACAGCGGAAGGAGCTTGTGTGACGCAAGTAGTGACGGAGAGAGTTCGTGTGACGGCGGCATCAGCGGCGGGAAAGCTCGTATGAGAAAGAGAGGAATGTGTTTTGTGTACAAATGTGTGAATGGAGCTCGAGAGATGGTACTTTAAGTTAGGGTTACTCAAATTTGTGACAAATTTATTCATTAATTACAAACGAATTTTTTATCGGTAATAACTCTAAAATCAAAAGTTTAATTTTATCGACAAAATTATCAGAAGATTTTATAATCTGTCGATAAATATTTGAAATTTTTTTTAATTATTTTACCGAAAAAAATTTGTCAGTATTTTTGATAACAAATTTTATTTTAAAAATTCGTCTATAATTTTATATTTTCTAGTAGTATATGAAATTAAAATCCAAAAAATCTTGTAATTCTTTAGTAAGATAGAATTTTCACTTATTTGATAAGTTCCTTAAGATCAAGAACTTAGTCAATTTTCAATCAACTATTCAAATATTTAGTTGTCAGAATACATTACCTCAAAAATTTATTCAATCTCAAGTTAGTATCGCAAAAAAGAAGACAAATTTAAGTTAAAATTTTCTCCGTATTCAATGTTAGGAAGGAATCGCAGTGTACTTGTATAAACATATCGTTCATTGTACAATGATGAAATATGTAAGCCAGTCATGCCTTACTATGGAAAATACAGTGTCAATGCGAAGAACAATGCTTAGATAATATCTTTGCATTTGATTCAATACTTAGAGCAACTCCAATGGGAGAACCTTTTAAGGTTCTATTTTCTCTTTTTCTGACATAACACAGAATTAACTATTAGAGAGAAGAAAAATTGAGTTCCAATTCATATTTCCTTCTGAAAGAACTTGAAAATGCCAATGACTTATCACATCGCAAGTTATCTTTAAAATAAATAATTATTTAATTAATTATTATAAATTTTTTTATATAATTATATAATTAATTAAATAATTATATTAAATAATTAAATTATAATTAATTTATTAATAATTATAATAATTCATTATGTTAAATAATTATATATCTATTTAATTAATTATTTATATTAATTATTTAATAATTAGTTATAATAAATTATAATTAATATAAATAATTATATTTAATCAATATCAAATATTATTTATATTATTATATTAAATCATAATTAATTAAATTTATTGATTGAACACATATGACAATTTCATAATTTTTATTGTTAACTATGGAACTTAATTATATTATTTTTATATTTAAGTAATTTTATAAATTAATAACATCTCAAATTATGTATTATATATTGTGTATTATTTTTATATATATTTTTTAATATTAATACTTTTTAACAATGAATTATTTTTGAATTTATAAATATAAATAATATTATTGTAAAAAAATAGTAATTATATTAATTTTAATTAATTAAGTAAGTAAGATCACAATAGAGACTAAAGTTAGTGAAGAGAAAGATATTTAGAATTCTTATTTACTGTTTATGACACAAAAATTGATATAGAGTTATTTTTTATGACAAGTGGGTCATAAATAAAAACTGAAATGAGTTCTCTACTAAAAATGATGTTAGATAATCTATATTCAATAGATAATATTTCAGTCTAGAGAATTGATGTCTGGTATCACAGAGACGCTGTCTGTGCCCAACCCGGGGAATAATAGACATAACGTCAAGGAGTAGCAACACCCACATCATTTCATCACATAAAGAAGAATAAATTGTTCATCACCAGAGAAACGCCCATTATTTGTCAAAGAATTGTTCGAATTCTTTTTCTTTCCATCAAGAAGTTTATTATGTCCCCCCCAGCCCACCCACAGAAGATAAAACAAAAGAAGAATTGTCTATTTTCTTTTGGGTTCGGAGAATTATATTGTTCAGTACTTTTTTCTTGTGGAGTTTGTATTTGTTGGCTTTGGGCCTTGTGTCCTGTGCTCCATTAATTTGGAAGAACTAAAACCAAAAATAGCATATGTTTTTGGGTGACAACCAAAAACAGCAAATGATTAAAAGGAATTCTCCATCTAACAATTAAAAGAAAACTATCCAATAAGAGACAGACATGTTGCCTGTCCAAAAAAAAAAAATATATATATATGGTGCAACATTGAATTATTTGATAAGATGGTAGAACCATGTTGAAAGTCAACTGTGCATAATGAAAAATGGGCTGTTAAGATGTTGAAATTTCTTTTAAAGATTATGGTGCAAGCTTGAAAATCATATTCATGTATTATGCTTGCGATGTTGAAATCCTATAAAATGCTAAAGAGTATTTATTTAAATTTGTCTCCAAAAATTTTTGAAGTAGACATTTTGATCTCTAATAAAAATTAATTACTCAATTAATCCTTAATATTTTTTAGCGTCAGACAATATAGTTTTTCTGTTAGATTATTCTCTTAAACTCTAACAACAAAGTCTAATGTATCACATTAAGCTAATGACTCAGCGGTTAATTGACACGTAGATACACGACAAATTAGGACAAAAACGACGATGGAAAATTGCTATAATCCCTGAAACGACGTTGGAATCCATCTTCTTCTTCCTCTTGCCACAACCCTTCATTCTAGAATAGCAAATAACTTAACAGAAAAGGTTGCAATCGGTAACTATGGCAAGTAGTGAAAGTTCGGGAAGTACATATCACCAGTGTACACACATGTGCTCTGACTCAGGAAGGGGCATTTTACGCCTGGGGTGATGGTCAATCCAGGCAGTTAGGCCTTGGCCCCCAAATTAAACTGGGGTGTTCTCGTGCGTTGCTAATGACTCTTGTATATTTTTTTTGAAACATCCCAGCTTTGGTTGTTCCAAAAGGCGTGAAATTTATTGCTTATGGACATTCCCACACGCTTATTTTAACGAGGGATGGTCGAATTCATGGATGAGGTTACAATAGCTACAGTCAGGCAGCCAATGAAAAATATACATATGCTTGGTACTCGTTGCCTGTTGACTGGTACGTGTGTCTGTATGGAGTGTAAGTAATCTCCTCACTCTTCATAACTGCATAGGTTTTATGTGAAAAATTCCAAATCATAGGTGTGTTGGGGAGGTTCGAAAACTAGCTATTGGTCGGGGTCATTTAGCTGTATTGACTAATGCTTGTTCGTTAAAGGAGTTGTGCGAGTTTATACCTGCTGAGACGATGATTTTGTCTGATGCCGCCAAGGTTGAGGATGTTGCATCTAGAATTGGATAAGATGTTTTGGCTGGCCTGTGTGAAACTTAGGTACATGAAAGTATTTTGTGATGTCAAAATGAAAAGAATTACACAATTTGTTGGTACTTATGCACTATGCTAAAAGTCAAAATCTTGCTAAGCTATGCAAAACTAAATCTAAGAAGAGTTCTACTTGTCAATTATGTTTATGTTAGAACATCAATTTAAAAGTTATGTGTTAATATCTTTTTGGGTTCATTGACTTTGTTGTCCTTGACTTTATATGAAACTTTGAGTTCAAAATCTATTTATGATTGTGGGAAAAAAGAAGGCCCTCCATAATAATTGGTGACATTTCTTTGTTAATCCCTGCATTCTTTGAATAAGAAAGAATGGAGGGAGTATCTTGTTAGTGGAAGAGCATAAAGTGAATTTTAGCATTTTTCTTGTATTGAGTTGTGGCTTTTCTAGTTAGTATTCTTCATAAACTAATTGCTCTATCATGACATATTCAATTGCCTTTTTTTCTTGCATTTTGTTTGCTTTTGATGTTTCAATGGTGATTCATATCATTAATGTTATCGCAACTTTTTCATGGCAGAGAGTATATCTTTTTTTAGTGGTCATCTTGAACAAGAGGAGGATGCTAAGGGTAAAATTTGAAACAAATTTTTAATGATTATTATTTGTGCATTCTTGTAACGTAATAGGATGTATTCATAGCTGGAACTTATGATTATTTGAATGAAAGTAACTATATAATCTTTAAATATTCATTGTCTCAATTGTAATCCAAATCAATAAGGATTTGAGTTTACATATCAGGAAGACAAATGGATAATGGATTAGCCTCTATTGTAAATTGTAGCATTGAGAATCTCAATTGTAGCTGAAGATTGGTTTTTATGCATTTTACCATGGAGGGCTGTGGCAAGAGGAGGAAGAAGATGGATGTTCCAGGAATTATAACAATTTTTCATCGTCGTTTTTGTCCTAATCCACGCAGGGATCAATTAATTGTGTATTCCACATGTCACTTAACTGTTGAGTCATTAATTTAATGTGACACATTGGACTCTATTGTTAGAATTTAAGAACAAACTAACGAAAGGACTATATTGTCTCACGACACAAAACATTGAAAATCAATTGAGTAATGAATTTTTGTTAGAAACTAAAACGTCTACTTTAAAATTTTTTGTGCACCAATTTAAATAAATACTTAGCTAAACCGTGGAATGTCAATTTTTTGCCAAAAAAAAAAAGAAAAAAGAAAGATTATTTGAAAAGAAAAACTCTACAAAGATTATTTAGAAAGAAAAACTCTACAACTAGTGAATTTTGCTTAAGAAATACAAGTAGAAAGGCTTTTTTTATGCTATAAAATCTTGATATTTTCCCACTAAAGTATAATCAATCTCTGATTTTCAACATTTAAAATTTAATACATAAATCTAAAATTATACAAAATATTAGTCCAAATAATAGCACCAAAATTTCTTATGCGGTAGTGGAAAATTTATCAACGATTTTATTTCACGGTAATATTAAGAAAATAATAATTTAAAATTATTTTATTTAACTAAATATTTATAATTTTATAGATATAATATTTATAATTACATACTTATTACATCTAATATTATATAATCATTTCAAAAATAATTAAACACTACAAAATAAGGTAACTGAATATGTAAAATAAAGTAATTTTATGATAAAGTAATTTTATGCTGCTTTGGGATAATTTTTTTTTATATTTTTTTAAAATATATTTGTTTATCTGAATAATTTGGCATGTGTGAATTTGATTCCTTAGTGCCCAATTTTCACAACTTGAAATCTCGAAGCTGCATATAAAACGGGGAACTGAAAACACAAGAAGAAGAATCTTGCATTTCTGAAATTATATTTGGGAGACGACGCGTCACGCATATATAATATGTTTTTAACGGACGAAGTTAAGTAAACCTTGTTTGAAAGAAATTTTAATGGGAGAAGAAAAAGGGACAAGTTATTGTTAGCCATCCAAAATCCCAATTTTTTTATCCTCGCTCCAAGAAAAGACACACGCTCGAGAACTCATTCTTTTCTATCATAAATGTTATTAAACATCTAAACGAGAAAGTGACAGATTCTTGGTCATTCTACTCGTTATATTGCTCCATTATGAGCCATGCTTTTTTTACTCTTCATAAAACTCACATACGCAGAGGATTTTTAGCCTCCAAGACTCCTTGTTTCTATACCCTAAGGTAGCGTTTGGTGGAGAGATAGAGACAGAAAGATTGAGACTGAGAGACAGAGACTAAGAGACAGAGATTGAAATAATTTTTAATATTTTATTTGGCGTAAAGTGTGAGACAGAAATTGAAATAAGAATGAAACTCTAATTTAATTTGCACAAAGGATAAAATTGAAATTAATTCATTGAAATGAGGGTATTTTAGGTATAAAATGTTATTAAAATTTCAGTCTCTATCTCTAAAAATTTTAGTCCTCTGTGTCCCTACTTTTTAGAGGTACTGAACTACTGAATTTTGGAGGACAGAGACAAAAAATTTAGTACCAATATCTAAATCAACAAACATGATACTAAGTCTCAGTCTCTCAGTCTCTGTCTCAGTACCTCAAAACAAATGCTACCTAGAGTTTGTTTATCTAACAAAATTTTTTACCTTAACAGATTGTTATATATAGGAGATTGATCAAATGAGAGGAGTGATTTTGTATGCGATTATACTGTGTATACACTAAAATCAGTTATTATTTTCAGTCAAAAATATAAAATATATATTAAAATATAAATATATATTAAAAATAAATTAAATCACACATGTATTTATATATAAATATATTAATAATTAATTTTAATAATTTATTTTAATGTACAAACAACATTTTTATCTTGTATGAGAGTATGAGAAACAAATATGTACTTTTTAATCTCACATCAATGATCAAGATTTAAACAGTCAGACAACCTTTTTTAACTCTTATGCGACGATATATCAAGTTTTGATTCTCATTATCCGTGTATAATACATAGATTGTTATATAAAACAATACTACATTACCAACATAACCAATATCAATTTTCTTTATACTAAATTCTAAATTCTAAACTTCTAAATTTTAATAGTATAAAAATAAAGTATTAACTCAAAGTACTTATTAATATTAATAAAAAGTATTATACTCTAATATCTTTTATTATATATAAAAAATTATAATAAACTAACTTTTAATTAATCAACATTAATCAATTTTATTTTAGGATTCATAATTTAGAATAAAAAATTTAAAATTTAAAATTTAAAATTTAAAATAAATAAAATAATTTTTAAAAGTTTAGTTGATTTTGACTTAAAAAAAAGTTGGCTCCTTAATATTACTCTTTATGTATACTTGATATATATATATATATATATATATATATATATATATATATATATATATATATATATATATATATATATATATATATATATATATATATATATATATATATATAGTCTAACACTCGTATTAAATTATTCGTCGTCTCACTACACATACACAACTTTTCCAAACAATTTATAGTTAAAATTAAACCATTCATACATATATAATCCGGATGTATTTATTATAAATTCCATGATCTAGAGGTTTAGTTTTAAGTGTGAGAGAGGTTTAATTTGTTAAGTTTCAAGCTATTATAATTGAGATATGAGAATATGGTATATTATAGCTTCATCGTGCCCGAAGAAAATCGAGTCATGTTTTAACTTTTTTTTCATGATCCTTATTATGCATTTATCTAAATATTTGTGTTTTAATAATGTTTCATTCCTGTAAAAGCATAAATAAAAAAGATGGAAACGACATACAGACAAAACATGTATGACTAGGAATAGCAGTATAGCACCAATTTTGAGAACCATCTTGTTCAAGCTTTAATTTCCTCCACCAACAAATAGAAGGAAAAGCACATGGATGATGTTTGGGCAAAGCTGTGTCGGTTTGGTTGGTACTTAATTGGTAGGTAGTAATGGAGAATGTGAGAACAAAACTAAAATGATAAGAGTTAAAAATTAAAGCCATGATTGAAGAGAGAGGGAAAGAGAGAGATTAAAGAGTTTGAACCATTGTGGACTAGTAATTGATTGCTTGGTTGTTCATGAGAATGATGTACGTGCAAAATGTGCAATGCAAATGATTGCCACAACAATAATAATGAATACCCAAACACTCTTGGATCATTTGCATGATTTCTGGGTCTTCCTTTTTCTTCTCTTTCTAATTTTTGAATTTTTATCTTCTTATTAACTTATCATTTTATCATGAAATAGATGTTAATTAAATTATCAGCTGTATGTTGACCTTCCGATTCTCACTCGTGACCCTACAAAGCCTAATTTATGTCTGCCACTCTCCAGGACATATGTTCCTGTCCTTGTTCATCAGTCCTCACTCCTCATTTCTTAGCAAAATTATGAATATCACCTTCAAATGTCTTCTCATGGGAGGCTGGAATACATATATATAATGAGGATAGGAGAGACATTTGATATTCAACTTTTCTTTTTTTTTTAAAAAGATATTTTTTATCGTATATAATTATTATATAAAAAAATATTTTTGTTATTTCTAATATTCAAACCCAAACCAAGTTGGGTTAATCGAGTGGTTAGCTCACTCGTCTGCTTAAGCAAGTGTCGGGAGTTTGAATTCCGCCTTGTGCATGCAGCAACCCATTGGCCAGCGGCAAACTCTTAAATAGAGCTCACATCCGCAACGGATTAGTCTTTAACCTGTCGGGTTTGGGAGATATCGTGGGAAATCGAAAAAAAATTCAAACCCAAAACTTCATATTTATTATTATTACATATTAAATTTATAAAAGTAGAACAATAAACACATTAATGTCTAAAAATAAATTAGTATATAAAAGAAAATTAAATGCCAACTTTTTAATTTCTATAATGTGAAAAGTGAATGTTGCTATTTTTTTTTTGGTTAAAAAAAAAGGGGTTAAGAACTTCGAAATAGAAATAGTAGAAGGAGAAGTCTTAGCCTTTTTTAATAAGCATGTTCGCATACGCATTGACTTCTCTTAGAATATGATTACACAACATATTGTTAATTCATTCCATGAGAGTAATTATATCTTGAAAGATGGAAAATTAGGAGTGAAACGTCTGGCACTCATTTTTATTGAACTTGGTATTCATGTGGGAATCAGACTCCATTTGAATTTGGTGCATCTCATTAGCAGCCGCTATCTGGAGCCCTTTAAGGATGCTCTAGAGTTATGTATGCATGATTGAACAACTTCTAGAATTATAGGAGAAGCTCTTGATACATCTCCGATCTCCATATGGTCCCTAAAAATGCCTCCACATGGAACATTGTTATTGTGAGCAAAAAATGAACCATCTAAAACTTTCAGGTTTGATTTTAGATTCTTAGGGGACACAGATCTCTTGCTCCAATTTAGAATTTCATTAGACCGAGCTCTAATAGAAGCAACACTAGCATCTGGTGAGGCCAGCAACCCTTCAAAGATTAATTTGTTGCGATAATACCATATTGAGGACACCCCAACTCTAAAGACAACAACCCAGTCTTCCTTGCTTGATAAATTAAACTGCAGCCAATCACGACTAGCTAGTACCAAAAATTGAGGACGAAGATTCTGAGGAAGCAAGCTATTCTAAACTATTTTAGCAAATGGATAGTCCCTAAGTACATGTAGAGTGGACTCCTCAACATTGTTACATCTCGGATAGCGCGAGTTGAGAGTCATATGTCGTCTACTTCTATTGGCATTGGTAAGGACACCATTTCATTTCCACACTAATCTAAATAGATGATCTGGTACAGAAGGTTCTTCTTCTAGGAAAGTATATGCCGATCTTAGGGTGAAATTTTCATCTGAAGTAAGAGCTCAGACAATCTAGTATTCTCTTTTTCACGATTTGATTGACCAACCTCTGATCTCAAAAAGCCATTGTTGGAATATCTCCATATTCCAATGACCTAAATAGACAAAAAGTAATTTAGGGACTAGTTACAATCAGTTGAATTTATTACCTATGCTGATTCAAAAGTCCGACTCCTCACACCTAGTTATGATTCTAAAAATTAATCATGAAGCCATCTTTGATTTTCCAGATTGTGTTCTGCCCCACATTCTTCAAAGCCGAACATACACCCTTCCATAGGCTAGAATCACTCGGCTTTCTTCTTACATCCAGGAGAATATCACTTCCACAATTGTATTTATATAGCATAAATCTAGCCCAAAGTGTGTCGCGTTTAGCCACGAGTTTCCAACCAACTTTCATAAAAAAAGGCTAAATTAAGATCCTTTTCATGTCAGATACCTAACCCCCCTAGAAGCTTTTGATTTATTAACCTTTGTCCAACTTAAGAGGTGAACTTTCTTTGTATTCTCAATTTCACCCCACAAAAAATTTTTGCATTTAGAATCAATCAAGGTACAAGTAGATAAAGGTAACAAAGTACTTTGCATAGTATAACTAGATAATGAAAAAAGGACAGATCTTACCAGGGTGGCTCTCCCAACCAAGGAAAAGGAGCTAGCTTTCAGTTATTAAGACTAGACTGCATCTTAGCCATAAATTGTAGGTATCCTTCATTATTTTGGAGTGTAAAAAAGGAATTTCGAGATACTTTTCAAGATCATATGTGATAGAGAACTATCAGACATTTCTGATATATTTTCTAATGGTGTTGTTGAGTTTAAAGAACTAATAACAATTAATTGATGATGACTAAATATTATTATTAGATTAAAAGCCCAAAGTGTGTGAATAATGTGTTGGCTAAGTGTGCAGGCCAAAAATTAGAAGAATCTAGCCCAGTAATGATTCAGGCCCACAAACACTCATTCACTTACTAAAGACCCAAAAGAATGGTAACTGATCTCTATCAAAGGAAAGAAAATTCACTCTTCTCTGAAACAAAAATAAAGCAACCAAACTCATTGTCTCTCTTTTCTTTTCTCTTACACATGTGAAGAAGTCAAAGAAGAAAGAAAGAAAAAGAAAGTCTGATTAGGGCTCAAATCAAAGAAGAAAAAAGTGGATTACCAAATCTAAGCAAGTCAAAAGTTAGGGTTCATAAGTTAAGATCATATCAAAGAAGTAAATCAGAAGATCTTTACCATCTTTGTGCTTCATTGATAACTTGTTGAGAATGCTCTCCTCCCACAAGTACCGAACTAAAATTTTGAAGAAATTGGAGGTTATGGAGCTCTTCTACAAATCAAAGGTTAAGAATGAAACTTGGAGTAAAAGCATTGATGAATGACTCAGATCCTTGAAGAAGATTGAAAAAGGATGAAAGAGAAGCAACTATGTGAGAATTCATGTAAGCTTTAATCACTGCTACAGTCCTATATCTCTTCTGCGCTGCTAATATTGTATTTGGGGAAGAAGAAGTCAAAGATGTTCAAGCTAAGTTTCAAACTTTGAAAGCTTTACTCCTTTATTAAAGGGGTAAACCCCCAAAGATTGATTCAAGGAGTGAGCACACAAGTTTGAGTCTTCATAACTTTCGAGCTAACCCTTCTTCTCCTTTACAAATTTTTATTAAATTTTCTGTTTTTTAGTGTTCATCTTTCTTTATTTTTTTTTTCAATAAAGAAGGTATTAAAGTATCAGTAAAAGTTATTGAGAAAAAAGAAAATAAGAGTTATCAAGAAAAAGCCAAAAAATTATGTCAAAACTCTTTTGTATATTTTTCTGTTTTGTACACATGATCATAAGGGGATTTTCTCGCTAAGTTAGGTGAGCACTTAGTGATTTCAAGTCTAGGGAGTGAATTTAGCCAAATCTAGCTTGGGTAGAAGCTAGGTTGGTCCCAGATAGGATTGGATTGAATCATAGGAAAATTAGTTTTTGTAATCTTTGTAAAAGATAGTAAAAATTTTTTCATTGTTGTAGGGAAAACTGGATGTAGGTCACGTTGCATATGGTAGCTGAACTAGAATACATGACTGTGTGATTTTTTTTCTCTACTCTTCTTTTGTTTTATTTCATTAAGAGACAAAATAAAAATGTCTCATGCATTGTATATTCTCAGAAGTCACAACTATCCAAAAGTAAAGAGTTGCTCTGTTCTTAAACACATCATGAAGAGAAAAAATAAAATTGTTTATTGAATTTCAACTTAACAGACTCATCAGCAACTAAGTTCCATTTCTAGTCAGAAGCAAATCGCAAAGAAATTCTAAAAAGGAGGCTATAGATTCAACCTTCTTTTTTACGTCATTCATAAACTTTCAGGTGTGTCCCACATTATTGAAGAAAAATACACGAGTATTTTCATTGCTAACTTTTTGTCCTAAACTATTATAGAAGGCATCCAACACCTTTTTAATAAGCTCGGCTTGATCTATGAAGGGTTTAGCAAAGAAGATAAGATTATTCGCAAAGCATAGGTGAGATATGTCAGGTCCATCCCTATTTAGCTTTAGAGGCTTCCAGAAGAGCTCCATTGTAGCACTAATAAGACGTGCTAACCGTTCCATATACAACGCAAAAGATACGGTAAAATTGGATTCCCTAAACAAATGCCTCTAGAGGGAGTGAATTCTTCCAAAGCTTTTCCATTCCAAAGAACTCTCATTTAGGCAGTTGAGATACGTGCACACAAAAAGTTGATGAAATGCAAAGAAAAACCAATATCTTGCAAGGTGTCCATAATGAAGATCCACTTCAAACAGTCATATGCATTTTTCAAGTTGATTTTATTGGCCATCAACCATTTCTTTTCTTTTCTAATTCTTTCGAGTTAATGACCTCTTGAGTAATGATAATATTATCTGAACTCTATCTTCCACTAACAAAATTGCATTGAGTTGGCTGGACAAGCTTCTTCATCACCCTTCTCAATCTTCTAGCCAAAACCTTAGTAATAACCTTATATGAGATGTTATATAAACTAATAGGCCTCATTTGCTTTAAATTCATTGCAGGATCAATCTTAGAAATTAGCATAATAAGAGTTTCATTTATATCACAAATGTCAAAGGAGTTTTGAAAAATATTTTCTACCACCCTACACATATCCTCACCAACATAGTCCCATTTATTTTGGTAGAAAATAGTCTGAATACCACCTTTTTCTGGAGCTTTCAGACTCTCCATGTTGAAAAGAGAGTTCTTAATTTTTATATTTAAAATACAGCCACCAATTAAGCTCAAATCTTCACTACTAAAGTAAGGAATGCCTTATTAAGGGCATAGGGGATATTGAGAAGATCATTTAGAATAAAAGGTAGTAGCCATACCATGTAACAAAGTACAATTAGAAACCAAACTCCCTTCCTCATCTTGAAGAGCTTCCATTCTATTTCTCCTCCTATTGGCCATAGTAGTGCCATGAAAATATTTGGTGTTACACTCTACAAACTCAATCTAATTACACCTAGACTTCTGAAATCAAAGGAGCTCTTCTTGGGCCATGATCTTTTCATATTTAACCCATAACTCTTTTTGAAGATTCTTCAAGAAACAACTATTATTTAAACTGAGACTATTATTTATACCTTGAAGTCTTCTTAGAAGTCATGGTTTCAATCTCGCAGTATGTTTTAAAAATCAATAAGAACCAAACTCCACGAGCCTTATATCTTCCATATCTAGTTCACCACATCATCAAAACCTGGATGGTTTAGCTAGGATGCCACAAAATGAAAAGGTCTCCGATCCCTATTTGAAAGCCAGGAATGGGATAGATGAAGGCATAAAGAGGAGTGATCAGATTTTAGACAAGGCGTATGTTGAATGAAGGCCTTTAGAAAAGCAATATGCTAGTCTAAGCTTGACAAATCTTTCAACAAGGTTACCTCTTTTTCATGTAAACAGACAACTCGAATATCCCAGATCAAGAAGCCTATAGTTCAATACATAAGTGCTAAACTCAAGAATAAGCACCACAATTTTGAGAAGCTGTACCACATCTACACTTATGATTGCGGAGTAGGGCGTTGAGATCACTCATAATACACCAAGACAAATTAACAGTGCTACTAACAAATTGAAGAATATCTCACAAAGACCTCTGAATCAATCTATTCGGACTTCCATAGATTGCCATAAGCAACCACTTGGTAGAGTTTCTTCCCTCAACTTTCATGTGTACGAACTACTAATTGTGCTATAAAATATTAATTTTCAAATATTAAGAATCCAAAAGACACTATATACCACCAGATTGGACCTTTACATTCTCTCATAAAACACCTATAAACCCAATTTTTTTCCTGGCAAAGTTCTCTCGGTGTCCATGACGTTAGGATTTTTGCTAGTAAAGAATTTTATAAAAATAGCCGCGTTGTAGATATAGATTCTAAACCAACAGAAATTCCTTCGTGCAAATGTTTTGGTTGTCACAAGTAACAAACCCCTTTAAAATTGATAACCGAGTATTTAAACCTCGGGTCGTCTTCTCAAGGAATTGCAGGGAGGTATGTTCTTATTATTGGTTATGATTTTGTAAATTGGGGGTTTTAAGAATGAGGAACAATTATGATGAATGACAAGTAAAATAAATAATTGATTGTAAAATAAACTCTTGGCAAGGTATGAGAAATTAGAAGTCCTATCCTAGTTATCCTTATCAATGATGATGAAAATTGAATCTTAATTCCACTTAGTTAACCTCTGCTAGTGCAAAGGAAGGTCAAGTGGCTAATTAGATTGATCTTCAAATCCTAGTTAATTCCTAGAAAAAGATTGGGATTATAGAAGTTCAAGCTAATTGGCAAAGATAGCGGTTATCGATCATGTTGAGTTTGATAACTCAAGAGTTACTAATTTCTTAACCAAAGCCAAGAATGTAAAAAGCTGAATTAAAATCATAAATCTGAAAACATCTCAATAATGTATAATCCTAATATGAAAAGTTCATAAGCCAATTGGGCAACATAAATCAAATACAAATGAAAGCATCAAAGTAAATAAAAGTAGAAGGGAAATATAAATTATTGAACCTGATGAAGAGTTAAAATAAATCCTAATTTCTAAAAATCCTAATTTCTAAATCCTAAGAGAGAGGAGAGAGCCTCTCTCTCTAAAAACTACATCTAAAACTAAAATTGTGAATTATGAAGGCCTCCTCATGAATGGATGCATTCCCCCACTTTATAGCCTCTACTCTGTGTTTTCTGGGTCGAAAACTGGGTCAAAAATAGCCCAGAAATCGCCCCCTGTGTATTCTGGTACGTTCAGGTCGCAGGCAAGTGACGCGGAGGCGTCGCCCACGCGGCCGCGCGGATTGAAGTTTGCAGATGCGACGCGTCCGCGTGGATCACGCGTTCGCATTGCCTAGCATCAGGGCAACTATGGCATATTATATATCAAATCGAAGCCCCAGACGTTAGTTTTCCAACACAACTGGAACCGTGTTGTTTGGACCTCTGTAGCTAAAGTTATAGCCATTTGAGTGCAAAGAGGTAAGGCTGGACAGCTTAGCAGTTTCTCCAACTTCTTGTATTTCTTCCATTTTTGCAATCTTCCTTTCCATCCTCTGAGCCATTCCTGCCCTATAATATCTGAAAATACTTAAACAGATATCAAGGCATCTAATGGTAATAAGAGAGGATTAAACATAGGGAACTTAAGGCCAAAGAAGCATGTTTTCATTCAAAGCACATAATTAGGAAGGCAAATGTAAAACCATGCAAATAGTATGAATAAGTGGGTAAAGAGTTGATAAAATTCACTCAATTAAGCACAAGATAAACCATAAAATAGTGGTTTATCAACCTCCCCACACTTAAACAATAGCATGTCCTCATGCTAAGCTCAAGAGAAACTATAAAGATGAAGAGGAATGGTAGGATGTATGAAATGCAACCTATCTATATGAATGCAACTACATGAAAAAATGTTTATACCTACTTGGTTAAAAATAAATAAGTTTTTCAAGACAAACATAAATCAGATTTCACTAATTCAAATCATATAAAATAAAGACAAGTAAACTTGTAAGAAGATAGCTCATGAAAGCAGGGAACATAGAATTAAGCACTGAACCCTCACTGGTAGTGAATATGCGCTCAAATCTCTCAAGTGTCTAGGGTCAATCTCTCTACTCTTCTCTAATCATGCTTTCTAAAACTTTGTTCTTCATCTAACCAATCAACAAATATTTAGTATACTAATGCAAACATCATGAGGTCTTTTCAGGGTTGTAATGGGGCTGAGGTAAAGGTAGGGATATATATATAAGGCTAAGTGAGCTAATTAAGTGAATCCTTGATTAGTCTAAGATCTCACCTAACATACATACTTTGTAAAGCAAAGCTTCTTTATCTATTCTCCTATATTTTTCCCACTTTTGATGTTACATGCTCATGCATTAGTTTTAATTTTGTCCCATGTGCATTGCTTTATTTTGCATTTGGGGAATTCTTTTGTATCCCCTTTATTCAAATACTGAATTATATTTTTTTAATGCACATGGTAATTCAATTATTTTGATTTCACATGAGCATGCTTCCCAAAAATTTTATTTTGAATTATTTCATTCATTTCAACTTCGCACCCTTTGTTTTTATCATCCATGTTCCCAATAGGTTTCCCACACTTAAACAATTACACAATTTTTATCTTAAGCTAACCAAGGATTCAACTTGGGATTTTAAATTTGTTTTTCTGCTTAAGGCTAGTGTTGTGGTTTATAGAATAAGAGGAAATTAAAGGCTCAAGGGGGCTAACAAGGGTGATGTAAAAGGTAGGCTAATTTTAGGATAAGTGAGCTAGAATCAAACAATGGCCTCAATCATATGCAAGCATGTAAATATATTAAATATTGGACATATAGAATGGAACAAAGCAAAGATTACAATTATAGAGAAGAAAACACACAAGAATAAAAATTTATGGTTAAATAATGTAACTATGTAAATAAGCTCAAAATCTCACAGGTTGTGTGTTCTTTGGCTCAAAAACCATGTTCCAAATACAACTTCAAACAAATTTAACACAAAAATTTTCAATTTAAATTAGTGAAATTTTTCAAAAATAGGATCTTAAAAAGAAACTTATTATTTTAACCAAGCAGTAGCTAAATGTATAAAATCAAACAAACATGCAATTAAACATGCAAATGCAATAATGAACAAACAAAGAAAATAAAATAATGGTATTGAAAAGAAGAAAATAGCTAACCCATGGAGATCGGTATCGACCTCCCCACACTTAAAGATTGCACCGTCCTCGGTACATGCTAAGATATACAAGTGGACGGGTTGCTTCAACTGGGGCTCTTTTTGTTCCTTTCCTTGTCGGTAATTTGGGAGTAGCTTTCTCTTTACCCTTCTTGGTGGCCATCCTGAAAAGGGAAAAAGAAAGTAACTTTTAGAGCTAAGGGTTAGAGCCAGGAAGAGAGCGGGAAAGGTGGTAATCAATGCACAATAAAGAAGAATGACGTTAACACACGCTCATGAGTACATGTGAAAAGTCATCAATGGAAAATAGCTAGTGCATATGATAACAAGTGAATGCAAGGTGTTTATTGGCATGCTGGCAAAGGCATGAGTAGCATAGATCAAGCATTCAATGTCCAAGTTAGATTACCAAGTCTTTCAAACTAACAACATGTTTGTAATAAAAATTATATTTAATTAATAAAATATAAAAAGGGTTTTGTGAAAAGCAAGTATTTATAGTAGTAGATTAAAAGAAATCTTAAAAATAGTGCACAATGCCATACGGGCGTTTGCACAAACACATAGCATGCATGATAAATAAGCTATTTGAAAGTATTAAAATGAACATGCAAGCAACCCTTTAAAAAGTAATATATAATTGTCAAATAATCTACAAAAATATAGAAATGACAATGACCCAAATAAAATTCCAACACCAATGAAAATAATGCAATGAATGAAAGTATGCAATTAAGTAAAAGAAAATGAAAGATAAGAAGAATGAGAAGGGAAAGAAGGAAAGAAGAAGTAAGTAAGAAAGGAGGGAGGAAAAATTAGGATTGGGGAAGAAAAGATAAAATATTTTGGCATATTAGGTTAAGGTGTGCGACGCTGGTGACGCGGTCGCGTGGGTGACGCGGCCGCGTGGTGTGCAATAAGGTCAGGCGACGCGGACGCGTGGGTCACGCGATCGCGTCACTTGATTTGTGCTAGTGGCGCGAGTGCAGCCCCGCATTCGCACAACTCTCTGTTTGAGTTGCATTTTGCCAAAAATCTGGGTGACGCGGTCGCGTGGGGGACGCGATCGCGTGGATGGCCATTTTTGAAAGACGACGCGGCCGCGTGGGGCACGCGTGCACGTGGGAGGGCCTGGGCTTCTAGCACGAGTCCAGCCCAATTCTAGCACAACTTTCGGCCATGCACCTTTTTGACATCGATTTTTCATGGCACGCGGCCGCGTGCGTGATGCAGTCGCGTGGAAGGCCAAAGTTTCACATGACGCGGTCGCGTGAGCGACGCAGTCGCGTGGGGTCAAATTATGCTAATGGCGCACCTCCAGCCACGCTCTCGCGTGACTTTCTATTCGTTTTCTTTTCTTCCCATTGCACTGGTGACGCGGACGCGTCATCGACGCTGCCGCGTCGCGTGCGTGTTTTCGTTTTTTTATGCAATTATGCAGTATGCAATATGCAGTGTTAATGTAGATGCTATGAAAACTTCCAGGTTCAATGAAAATAAAATAAAAAATAAACAACACGAAATAAAATTGAAAAAGAACGATCATACCATGGTGAGTTGTCTCCCACCTAGCACTTTTAGTTAAAGTTCTTAAGTTGGACATTTGGTGAGCTTCCTGTTATGGCGGCTTGTGCTTGAACTCATCCAAAAATCTCCACTAATCTTTGGAGTTCCAGTAGCCTCCGGGGTCCCAAACAAGGCGCTGAAAGCCTTCAAGCAAGTTAAAGCAAGTGACAAGGCCCCAAGAGTGTTGATTTCTAGATTGAATTCCGAGGTCCCAAATCTTGCTTTTGCACCCGTCTTCTTGTTGAGCAATATTGTTCCATCCGGGTGGCAAACAGTCTGAATTCTCACTGAAGCAGCCAGACAACTTCCTAGACCCATTTAGTTGAGCTCTACACCAACCTTTGCGTTGAAATGTTGAGCACACAACCATGTTGAACCTTGCAGGATAAATCTTATTACTGACCATCTTCTTCTTACTCTTAATGCCACAAAGAGCTCTAAGTTGACCATCCGTCTCCAGTAACCCATATTCAAGTGGAATTAGAAAGCTAAGGGATATGAATTTTACCCACTTGAATGTTGTGAAGGATGATGGCAACTTAGGGGGAGGTGTTTCTAATGAACGTGCAAGCTCCACTCCCTTGTGCTCTTCTTCGACATCTTCTACCTCTTTGTAATCTTCAATATCAACCTCTTCCTTTTGGTGAATTTCTTCCAATTTAATCTCTTCTTCATTGTTCACCAAGGGCATGGGATGTTGTGTTTCATCTTCTTTAAACTCCATATCAAGTCCAATGGAAGAGGATTCAAATGTAGATAAGAATTCATCAATGATTGAATCCATCTCTTGATCATCTCCTTCAAAGTCTTTAACTATGATATGCCTTGGAGGTTGTACACCCTCCTCAACAACAAATTCAAACTTCCTTGAAGGATGCTCTATAACTTGACTTTCCCATGGAGGTTTAGCATCTCCTAAGTCTTCAACCACTTCTTCCTCTGCAACTATTATGGCTTTCTCCACTTGTTCCAGTACAAAGTCATGCTCCTTATTGTCCACTGGAGTCTCTAGTGTCTCCTTCATGCTACGTTCTTCATTAGATTCTCCACATGAAGCCATGGGGTCCCTTGAGTGTCCGAACGTCCAGAAGGTAATTGACTTATTGCTTGCTCCAATTGATGAAGGGTTGCATGAAATTGATCTACTGTTTCCTTGAAATGATCCCTTGACTCTTGCTCCTCCTTGATGATTACCTTTCCATGATAACTCCCTTCCATTACTCCTTCACCTTCAAGGGTCTCTTCTACCTTCACTTTTAGTGCCTCCTCTAGCTCCTTATGAAGTATGGATTCGCGAAGACGATTCTCTCTCTCTTGTTCCATATCAATAGCATAATTGGGATCATCTTGCTCTTGGATTGGTGGATGTGGGTGTTCTTCCATGGATGGTGGTGATGGGATGGATGGATCATTATGTGGTTGAGATGGAAGTGCATTGGAGCTTGAGGGTTGTATATTGAAGGTATTTGGTGGTCCGATTTGGGCGGCGAGAGCTTGTATAGTAGAGTTCAGATCGGCAAATGCTTTCTTCATGGAGGTTTGGGGTGGATAGGAGGGTTCATTTGTTGGGAGAAAGGGTTCATGGTAGGAATGTGGTTCATCTTGATAATGATAAGGAGATGGTGTATATTGAGGTGGTGATTCTGTGTATGGTTCATTTGGCTCATAAGGTGGTTGGTATGGTGGATACGGGTTAGGGTCATATGGAGGGGAATGGTGGAAAGGGGCTTGTGAGTGTGGTGGTTCAAAGTTATGTTGTGAAAATGGTCTCTAAGCATACGGTGGGGCTTGTTGGTAGCTACTAGGCGGTCCACCATATCTATCATCTTGGTATGCATTGTAGGATGGTCTTTGTCTGTGATATTTAGGAGGGCGTTGTTGCCTAAAGGGTTGATCAGATCCTCTTGCCTCCATCCATCTTTGATTGCTTTGACCTTGATGCATATTCCTATTATAGTTTCCATTCATTGCAACAAAATTAGAACTAAACTCAAAGCGAGAGGGGTGAGAATTCATAGTAGTTATCAGAAATAAGGGGGAAAAGAAGAAACAAATAAACAAGTAAAAGAAAAATATATTTTTTTGAAAAATATTTACAATAACCAATAATAAGGCACACGTTTGCAATTCCCCGGCAACGGCGCCATTTTGACGTTAGGATTTTTGCTAATAAAAAATTTTATAAAAATAGTCGCATTGTAGATATAGATTCTAAACCAACAGAAATCTCTTCGTGCAAACGTTTTGGTTGTCACAAGTAACAAACCCCTTTAAAATTGATAACCGAGTATTTAAACCTCGGGTCGTCTTCTCAAGGAATTGCAGGGAGGTATGTTCTTATTATTGGTTATGAGTTTGTAAATTTGGGGGTTTTAAGAATGAGGAACAATTATGATGAATGACAAGTAAAATAAATAATTGACTGTAAAATAAACTCTTGGCAAGGTATGAGAAATTGGAAGTCCTATCCTAGTTATCCTTATCAATGATGATGAAAATTGAATCTTAATTCCACTTAGTTAACCACTGCTGGTGCAAAGGAAGGTCAAGTGGCTAATTAGATTGATCTTCAAATCCTAGTTAATTCCTAGAAAAAATTGGGATTATAGAAGTTCAAGCTAATTGGCAAAGATAGCGGTTATCGATCATGTTGAGTTTGATAACTCAAGAGTTACTAATTTCTTAACCAAAGCCAAGAATGTAAAAAGCTGAATTAAAATCATAAATCTGAAAACATCTCAATAATGTATAATCCTAACATGAAAAGTTCATAAGCCAATTGGGCAACATAAATCAAATACAAATGAAAGCATCAGAGTAAATAAAAGTAGAAGAGAAATATAAATTATTGAACTTGATGAAGAGTTGAAATAAATCCTAATTTCTAAAAATCCTAATTTCTAAATCCTAAGAGAGAGGAGAGAGCTCTCTCTCTAAAAACTACATCTAAAACTAAAATTGTGAATTATGAAGGCCTCCTCATGAATGGATGTATTCCCCCACTTTATAGCCTCTAATCTGTGTTTTCCGGGTTGAAAACTGGGTCAAAAATAGCCTAGAAATTTCCCCCTGCATATTCTGGTACGTTCAGGTCGCGGGCAAGTGACGCGGAGGCGTCGCCCACGCGGCCGCACGGATTGAAGTTTGCAGATGCGACGCGTCTGCGTGGATCACGCGTTTGCGTCGCCTAGCGTTAGGGCAACTATGGCATATTATATATCAAATCGAAGCCTCGGACGTTAGCTTTCCAACGCAACTGATGACATGTCATCATATACCTATTTTTCTATGCTTTTTCATACAAGAAATTGATGAATTGTGCTTAAATATTGAATGCTTTTGTACTTAAATGATATATTTTCTTGATATTTTAATTTTATAAATCTTGTAGAAAAAAAGAAGAAAAAGAAGCAAAGAAGCACAAAAAAAGAGGAAAAAAGAGCTTTGGAGCACACTTTGGAGGCTTAGGCCACGCTTTTAAAAGCGTGGCCCATGACCAAATTAATGAAGAATAGGCAAACAGCACACACTGCCCTGCTCTTGCCAAGGGCAGGGCAGAATCGTGATGCAAAGTGAGGTTGGAAGCAAGAATTTCGCTAAGGTAAAATCTGGGCGCTCACAGCATGACCATGCCTCCTTCAAAGGGCTATAACTTGAGCTACAGACGTCCAATTGATGTGCTTCCAGTTGCGTTGGAAAGCTGACATTCAGAGCTTTCCAACGATATATAGCAATCCATATTTGGCACACAATTAGGGCAGGAACGAAAGGCATCTTTAAGGGCCATGAGAAAGCAAAAAACTAGGCCTTACTTTGGTGCCAAGAAAACCAAGGAAAAGAAGTAGCGTGTGCATCCACCAAGTTTCGAACTTGGAACTTCACTTTTGGAAACACTGCCCTGCCCTCCGCGAGGGCAGGGCAGCATTTTGGTGATGCACACAGGCGCACCATTCTGGCGCACCAAGGGACGGTTCGGCAGCACCAGCAGCACGCACAGGCACCAAACTGGTGCACCAAAAATTTCTGCCCTGCCCTCCGCGAGGGCAGGGCAGCATTCGGAGGGCAGGGCAGCATTCTGCAGCACCAACTTGCACACCACGCTCGCACCAAGGCCGCACGCATCAATTCCTGCCCTGCCCTCCACAAGGGCAGGGCAGCCTCCTGGGAGCAAATAATCATGGGCCAAAAATTCAATTTCATATAAATTCAATTCCTCACCAAATTGAATCAAGGCCATCCAAGACCCATTCTCCCTCAAATCCAAAGCAAGCAAAAGCCCACTCAACATGACTCAAAGGCACACAGAGAAGCTAGATTAGGAATTTCATTTTTTGTGAATTTGTTTTTAAATTTCAATTTCATTTTATTTTCATTTTTTATTTTGTAAAGCCTATATAAAGGCATCAATTAGAGCTCGGAGGGGGAAGCTAGCACACTAGGGAGTATTAGGATTTGAGAGCTCTCTCTCTTAGTTTTCATTTCTGTTTTGAAATTTTGGATTGAGGTTGGAGGAATTCTGTTTCAATCTTTAATCTGAAATCCATCTTTGTTCATCTTCTGCATAATTTCTAGGAATTGAAAGTTGAATCTGCATTCTCATTTACGGCTTCCATCTTTCTTTCTTCTTCAATCTTCTTTCTACTTTGATCAAGGAAGGGATTGAGATCTAGACTTGTTTTCTAGTCTCATTGATTCCCTGAGATCTTGTCTCTTTAAATTTCACAATTGAGCTTAATCACATTCTGTGTTGCTTCTTCAAGCAATTTTTCATTTCTGTTTAAATCTGCTGCACTTCATCTTTTACTTTTCTGCTTGCTGCTTGCTTTAATCTCCTTGTTCCCAATCCCCTTTACATTTGATGCAATTTACTTTTCTTGCAATTTAAGTTTCAGCTATTTTACTTTCTTGCTCTTTAAGTTTTCTGCCCATTTAGATTCTGCAACTTTGTCATTCCTGCAATTTACTTTCTGTTGATCAACTTCACACAATTCACTTCAATGTTAGCTTGACTAAACTAATCACCCACTAAAGTTGCTTGATCCATCAATCCCTGTGGGATCGACCTCACTCTAAGTGAGTTATTACTACTTGATGCGACCCGGTATACTTGCCGGTTGGATTTGTGTGTTGGAAATTCGTTTTACACAAAAACACCATCAGCAACTGAAACCGCATCGTTTGGACCTCTGTAGCTAAAGTTATAGCCGTTTGAGTGCGAAGAGGTCAGGCTGGACAGCTTAGCAGTTTCTCCAACTTCTTGTATTCCTTCCATTTTTGCATTCTTCCTTTCCATCCTCTGAGCCATTCCTGCCCTATAATATCTGAAAATACTTAACACACATATCAAGGCATCTAATGGTAATAAGAGAGGATTAAACATAGGGAACTTAAGGCCAAAGAAGCATGTTTTCAATCAAAGCACATAATTAGGAAGGCAAATGTAAAACCATGCAAATAGTATGAATAAGTGGGTAAAGAGTTGATAAAATCTACTCAATTAAGCACAAGATAAACCATAAAATAGTGGTTTATTAGTCCACTAATATGGGTTAAAGGATGAAGAAATGCAAATCATAGTCCCATCTAAAGTTTCTAATCAAAGTTGTGAAACCTTTACCTGCCACCCCATGATAATTTAGGAAATAATATTCATCGCAAAAGTAGAAAAAAAAGGTAGCCTTAGAGACCAAGACTTAAGATGAATGCTGGGCACTCGCCTTAGCAACCGATTCGGTTTGATCATAAAACACTTGTTCCTTTCCTTTGGAGCTAGCAACCTATTTCTTAACTTCATCATTAAGTAGTTTATCAGAGCCATTTCATTCCTTCCCCCATCGACGTTGACCCTGTTGGATTCACAAGAAAAGAGTCGGAATAGTTGAGACACAAATTCATTCTGAGCCACATAGTTTTGAAGAACATCATTAGCTTTCTTTGAGAAATCAAAAGCTTCCCTTTGTTGGCAAGCCACGTCTTTCATCCTTTCCATCACCTCCCATTCCATATCCTCACGATCTGGATTTTTAGAAGAGGAGCTAGGTTTCTCTATGATTAGAGGGGGGAAGTGTCGAGGGAGGTATTGTTTTTCTCAAACAGCTTTTGTTTGTGCTTAAACTTTTTTTTAAAAGGGTTGGCACAATTCACAATGCAGCAGCTTTCTTGGAACCTTTTGAATTTTTCCCTGCTCTAGATCTCATCATGATATGCTTAACTAGCTCCATCTGGGACATCTTGGTCTAGACCTGAGTGATAGTGATTGGTGACCTAATTGAGGTATTATATTTTTGGACTTGTTTTGAAGACCAGTTTGCAGAATGGCATTATTGGGAGAGGACTCCTCATGTTGATCAGTATCATGCAAATGATCACAGTCTTTTGTGAAAAGCACATTAAACCTGGATCCCCCTCGTTAAAGTTTTTCATTGAGACAATATTTCTTTCCTCATTTGACCCCGATACTGTTACTTGTGGTGATTTTTTTTCACCAAATGAGATTTTTCTCCTATTTCTTCCTCTGCATTCTCACCATCATCCAATGAACGAAATCAAGAGGATCCTGATTTGTACACTACACTTGCTAATTTTTTATAATTTCTTGATTTTCTTGACTAACGATACTGTTGGGTTGCTCCCCATTCACTGCCTTCTTTGATGTATGTTTGGTAGCCACTTCCACCAGTTTTTCAACCTAATCTCCACCTGGTTCACTATACTAATGGGATCGGTGACCATACTTGCCATAAGAGAAATAAAATGTAGGCTTTTCCCTTGAGTGAATAGACGTAGCTCGATCAATTTTGAGCATAGTCCCAATTACAAAACCCACACGTCACAAAAAGTGATGATTATATCATTCCATTGATATGTTTGGTATACGGATCCAGGCAATAATCTTCCTCACCACATTCTCTGAAGCAAGAAAAAAATGTCTCTATCTTTATACAATAAAATAGTTCTTCATTATCATCTATAGACCTCCTAAGAGAGCATGAGAATAATCTTCATCTTCATCAAAATGAGCTAAATAATAATCACAATCTATATCTATAACTCTAATATTATCCTTTTTCGCTCTATCTCTTCTCACGTGTTGCTCAATGAAATCGAGATGCACTCCCTTCCCAAGAACCTTAACAATTAGCACTACCTTCTATGGCTTGCACCATTCTTTGAACTCTTCCTTTGAAACTGGGATATTTGGACATGAATTGAAAGGTTTTCCCTCCTAATTTAGTCATCCTCATCCCTGTACCAACGGTCCTCTGAGTTGGGCACATCTTCTTCCAATTCTTCAATACCCTCCATCATGTCACCAAGCGAGGAGAGAAAAGACTCCTCGTATGATAGAATTATTTTTTTGCTGCTTCTTTAGGCTCCTTTGATAATGTCTCCATGATTTCTCCTTCTTGGTTCAAATCAATTACCTCATGAGGTGTAACTTTCTTGGTACTTCGCTGGACTAAGTAGGATTCTTGCTTGAAAACCTAAGCAGATCTTTCTTGAGACATTAAATGCCATGAATGTTGCTAATATATATTTACCTTATAAGAGTGGAGATTATCATAGATATATCGTTATAAAAAAGTGTTAGCCTTATACTTGTGTAGTTATTAGTGCTGGTAGTAATAGTATTATTCGTATATGTAAATATCTAACCAATTTTAATTTAGTCGGAACAGATTGGTAATTTGATTTTGATATAGAATTGGATTCGGGTGCCAATCCATCTTATTCTTTCAACCCACTTTCTTAAAATATTATGTGCATGTTCATATTATATATATAATGAGTAGAGATTTAAATTCAAGTTTTTTTCTTATAAATATTTGTGCCATCAAACTATAATTTAATTTACTAATAATACATTAATAATATTTGATATTATAAAATGTGAAAGGACTAAATATTATATTTGAGCCAAAATAAACTTTTTTTTGCAAGTCAGATCAAATAGAATTAAATTATTGGTGGATTCAACTCAAGTAAGATCTCAACTCTAATGAGATCCGCAGGTTAAATCAAAAAATTAAAAAAGAAAGAAGTGACTATAATCCACCTGAGAGTCAAATAAAGAAAGAGAAAAAATGTACATTCATTCATACAAAAATAAATAAATAAAAAAAACACATAGAGTGAGAGGGTAGAAATTGGCATCAAAAAGAAAAAAAAAGAGAAAAAAAGGTAGCGTCATTTTGATCTTATCAAACTTGTAAACTTGTTCCATTTCTTATGAAATTTTAGTATGCTATTTCTGGTATAGAGATGAATATTAGGATATAACTTACTAGTTATATTGTCTTCTCTTTTGTCTGATTTGAGATATCCACTTTGTGAAAAATTTATGTTATTTTTATCAGTTTGATGATGTATTATGTTGATTGTTGACATATCCTAGTGCTACTTGAAAGATTGATTGTATACTCATTATATCGATAGTGGAAAATTTTACTAAACTAGGTTACGTAAGTTATTACCACTCTTTTGAAGAATTTTCTACGATAAAATTCTAGTGTCTTATCTTTAATTTCTATAGTTGTATTTTCTATTTGAAGTATCTTTAGTGTTGCCTATTCGATTACACAGGTTGTGGGCGTAACACCTTCATTATAAGAATATCATGCTTAAGTCATGATATTGTTAATGGTAAAAGTACTATATATACTTTCTGTATTACCTATTTACATATTATATGAGCCTTTAAAATAAATAAAACTAAAAACTAAAGGTATTTTTTAATACATATACATACATACATATATACATATGTTTTATATTCCAATTACAATAAGATAATCAGCAATAACAACTCAAATAGCTTCATCTATTGTCATGAATAAAATATATCAAGTATATTTATATAAATAATTATATACATACTACCTGAAAATATTGGATGTAGGGAGGTGAGAACCTAACCCGAAGGTCTCAGTAGAGGAGTTTTAGAATTATCATAGAAAGATGTATAAAATAAAATTTGGTTTACGATAGTGATCAGTGCTTGTCTTATGAACATTTCTCTTGGGATTTCCTTATCTTTCAAACTTTTATGATTCAATAGTTACTCCTTCGCAACTCTTATTTCTCAACACCATTCTCTGCTCTAAATTATCCCTCTTCAAAAATTAACCGATTTAACTCCACTGCTGTTTACTTTTCTTATGTCTGACCACGAGGTATATTATTCACTTTCTATTCCTTTTTAAATTTACTGTTCATTTAGTCTCTTTCTTTAAAGACCATTATCACTTACCATGATTCCAAACCAATAATTTCAATCACAATTAATCAAATAATCAAACAAACAATTAAATAGAAAAATAATTTCAAGCAATTTACAAACAAATAAAATTACCCGAATATTGTCTCTCTGTTTTGCATCCCCAAGAGGAATACATTAAGGGAGTGTGCCCTATCACCTTCTTCTGGAGGCATCACCAGGAAGAATACGTCAAGGGAGAGTGTCCTACCACCTTCTCCGGTGAAGTTGTGCCATATAAAAAAAGGAAAGTGCCTTTCCACCTTGCAACTAAAGAGAGAATATGAAAAAATATATCGAGAGAGAGTGCCCTACCACCTTCTCCATATCTGCACAGCAACTACGAGTAAGCGGGACAAAACCACCATCCTTTCCTGGTGTAAGTGCCTCGTCAATAACACAAGCGGAATAAAATCTACGTCCTTGGTAATTCAATTATCATATTCCAATCACAATCACACAAGCGGGACAAAACCTCCATCCTTGCTAATTCAGTTATTATATCACTGTAATAATCATAATCACAATCAAACAAAATCATAATCATAGCTAAGATCAAAATCAAAATCATAATTATTTATGTTCACTTTTATCACAAGGATAATTATCCTCAAACTATAAGTGGAATAAAATTCCATCCTCACCGTGGGCAGGACAAAACCACCATCCCCATAAAATAATAACGTATTGAGCAAGTGGGACTATACCACCATCCTTGTCAGGCAATCAATTAATATCACAATTCAAATCTCATATTGGCATCTTTTCTTTCTAAAAATCACATTTTGACCCATTTATTTTCAATAACAATATACTAGGTCTACATGATACCAAAACTCACATTTTCTTACCTATTTTATCTTTAAATTCACAATCGGGTTCACATACCTTTCAAAGACTCAATCAAACGTCATATTTTATTGTTAGATCACAAAACATATCGCTCACTTCTAAATGTTTTCAAACTGATCCACATAATGCTTAGTTTCATCCTAAGACTCAAATGATATTTTATGACCTTAGTACATTAACCAATCCAAGAAAAATTCACAGTTATTATTCACATCCATCAATCACACATAATCGATTATGGCTTTGTATTTTACTTTTCATGTTAACAAAATCTTTATTTCTCAATTCCCACCAAAATCTTAATTTGAGTAACTCCAACATAGCATAAATTCCAACCGAGGTCACAACCTTCAAGGAAATCATAAAAATCAATACTTCTAAGGATAGAAAGTTTAAAGACTCATTAAAGTTTGTGCTAATTACTCTCACTTATAATCTTAGAAAAATTTGACATATTTTCCCTAAAAATATGGACTTATCCACCATTTAAGGTTCTCTCAAATTCAACCAACCTCAAACCATATAATCAACAGTTCTCCTATATTAAAACCAATATCAATTCAGATCCCCCATTCTCTTAGACATAGCCATTACTAAGGTAACCCAACATACAATCAAGCACTCAATGTTAACAAAATCTATTTTTTAACAATCATCACCAAAAATCTTAGTTTTGAATCAATCCACTGTAACACAAACTTCATATTCACACTTCCTATTCCTAAAATTCTTAAGTTGATAATTAGTTATACTCAACCATAAATCCCAAACTAACTTCAAAATTATTTCACGTTAAAACTTCTTTTAAAAGACTCAAAAATCATCTTATTTGCAAATCAAAATCTTAACTGAAACAACGTAATTATTTACTCTTAAATTAATCACTTAAATTACTTTAAATCAAGATTTACAAAATTAAATTGCATGGTAAAGTCTCTAAACTTTAGGGGGCATCAATCACTTTCAATTTTCCTTATAATTCCATTTGAATCCAAACTTATGAAAATTTTAGCAGCACCTTTCCTAAAACTCAGACTTTACCACCCTTACGGGTTTTCTTATTCTCATAAATTTTCAATTTATCTTGATCCAAAACAGCATTCAATCTAGAATTAACCAAATCAATTAGAATTTTTGACATTTAATAATATCCAATCAACTTACAAAAATACACTTCGTCAAACAAATTTCAATCCAATACCCAAATCAAGGAATTCAATGTAACAAAAAAGTACAACAACCATCACTTTTGATAATTCAAGCAAAACCAATTCAATAACCACCAACTCAATCAAGAAATCACTTTAACCATAAAATGCCAACGTCATCAATTACTCACGATATTTCAGTCCCACACAAATATCACGTTATCAAGCAACCACTAACTAAACATTCTCAATAAATTAATAAATCAGTCAAGCAAACAAACACATCCATCCCACGTAACTCAATTCAATCCATAAGACTTACAAAATCATAAAAATATGTTTTTCATATCAATATTGACTTGTAACAATTCTTGAAAATAAAAAAATTTTAAGAAAAGTTCCTACCTCAAATAGTCAAAACCTGAAAGCCATAAAATGCGCCAAAACTCTTCTTCTCCCGGTCTGCAACAGCAAAAACCGCAACCACAGCTCCGTTTTACCTCCATAGCAACAACTGAAGCTTCAATTGCGCCATGAAATAATCGGAACTCAACCCTACGTTACCAAAATCTCAGAACCTTTAATAGATTATAACAGAATAGTGATTTTCAAATGTTCTGGAACTAAAAGGCTTATAGTAACTAAGGAGGAATGGCTGAGCTAAATAGTAGTAGCTTCGGTGGTGGTTCCGGTGGCCACAGCCATGTTCCCAATGACCAGAACAATAGTAGAGTAGCTCAACGGCGATGGCGCATGTAGTTCAATGACGATGGCATGAGCTTCCTCCCCTCCATCACATTCTGCTCCTCTGGCAATGGTGGATGGTGACGAACTCAGCAGTGGTGAGGCAAGGCACAACGGCGACACAGCTGGCGGTAACGGGAGGCACGAACGACGGTGACTCCTCCCCCTGAGCCACTGGTTTGCGTTCTCTTCTCCCTCTCTTCTTCAATGGCGACGTGACAGCAACATTGGATGACGGCGATGGCGATCTCAATGGTAGCAGCAGCGTGCGACAATGGTGGTGGCGAGCTGGACGGTGGCTGGGTGTGACGGCAACGTGGCGCAGGACAACTCTCTCCTTTCTTCTTTCCTTCCTTCCCGAGCTCTCTCTTCTCTTCGTTCATGTGGGGGTGTGTGTCTTTGTGTGAGTTTTGAAAAGGGGCTGGCGGCTACCGAGGAGAAAAGAGAGAGGCGTGTTTTTGTGTAGTTAGGGTTAGGGTTTTAATTAAGAAAAAAGGGGCTACGGCTAGATTGGTAATTTCTAATAAAAAAATAGGGATAATGTAGTAATTGAAAACCAATTTAGTCAAACAATTATTATATATAAAAATACTAGTTATTCATAAATTTATAATTTATTTTCATATAGATACTTTAATTCAGGAATTAGAGATAATCAAATAAATTTTTTCTTTATTTATAAAATAAGGTTCAAAGTCAATATATTCAAATTAAAACATATAAAATTCTCATTATTTCTCAATTACTAAAGTTTTAAATTATAGTTGAGAAATTGCCTGATTTATATATAAAAATCTCTGAAAATATAATCTTAAATAAATATAATAAATCATAAATAACTTATTATCTAATTATAAAAAATTCAGAGTCTTACAGAGAGACTTTGAGAAAAGGGAAGGAGAACGTGATAGAGCTCATCACCGGGAAAGAGAGGTGATGGTGGTAGGTTGTCACTGTTGCTACCACTGCTGCCGAAGGAGGTTTCTGCTGAGCTAAACCCCTGTATGGCTGTTGCAACTATTTCCTCCCTGATCTGTCATGGTCCTACCTCTGCTACACTGCTCGCTGCCGTGGTAGTTGCTGCCGTTGCAAAAGGAGGTTTTCAGAAAGGCCGTTAGAACTATTGTCTATTACTCTATTATATGATTTTTCTCAAGTTTCGGTAAATTGTTCTTGTTCCGAACCCTTACGGTCGTTGTTCTATTATACGTTGTTGAGAATTTTCAGGTATTAATATCTTAGGGCTGAGCTACTATAGCCGTGGACTGTAATTATCACTGCTCTAAGAGAGAGAGTTGGTGATGCCGCGCAGTTAGGATGGAGCTGCTTTAAATTAAAAGAAGAAAGAAGGTTTATCGCGTTTAGCAACTCCTACGAGTTCCGACTAGTTGAGGTAGGGCCTTTTCTTAAACTTATTTTATTTCAAATAATTGTTATATATCGATATCAATGTGAAAAATATAATTTTAGTGATTGTGTGAGTCTTATGAATTAAATTAGACTATTTTGGAGAAATGAAGTTGGTTAAATGAGGATAGATGTTAAAGTAATAAAATAGATTATAAATAATGGTTGAAGCCTCTTGGTAGGTGGATTATGATTGTGAATATCTTGCATCTTAATTGAGAATATGAGTTATAATTATTTGATTGCTTAGACCATTGGATGAGTTTTATAATTGATTTTCAGTGAAAATGAATATTGTGCTATGATGAGCGGATAATTTATACGCTTTTTGGCACTGTTTTTAGTATGTTTTTAGTACATTTTAGTTAGTTTTTAGTATGTTTTTATTAGTTTTTATTTAAAATTCACTTTTCTGGGCTTTACTATGAGTTTGTGTATTTTTCTGTGATTTCAGGTAATTTCTAGCTGAAATTGAGGGACCTGAGCAAAAATCTGATTCAGAGGCTGAAAAAGGACTGCAGATGCTGTTGGATTCTGACCTCCCTGCACTCGAAGTGGATTTTCTGGAGCTACAAAAGCCCAATTAGTACGCTCTCAATTGTGTTGGAAAGTAGACATCCTGGGCTTTCCAGCAATGTATAATAGTTCATACTTTGTCTGAGATTTGATGGCCCAAATCGGCGTTGCAATCAGCTTCAGAATTCCCGGCGTTTAACGCCGGAACTGGCACAAAAAGTGGAGTTAAACGCCCAAACTGGCACAAAAGCTGGCGTTTAACTCCAGGAAAAGTCTCTACACATGAAAGCTTCAATGCTCAGCCCAAGCACACACCAAGTGGACCCCGGAAGTGGATTTTTACGTCATTTACTCATTTCTGTGTATCCTATGTTACTAGTTCACTATAAATAGGATATTTTGACATTGTATCTTTACCTTATGACACTTTACACATTTCATATTGTACCTTCTACGGCATGAGTCTCTAAACCCCATGATTGGGAGTGAGGAGCTCTGCTGTGTCTTGATGGATTAATGCAATTACTACTATTTTTCATTCAATCACGCTTGCTTCTATTCTAAGATATCACTTGTTCCTCAACTTGATGAATGTGATGATCCGTGACACTCATCATCATTCTCACTTATGAACGTGTGCCTGACAACCATCTCCGTTCTACCTTAGATTGAGTGAATATCTCTTGGATTCCTTAATCAGAATCTTCGTGGTATAAGCTAGAATGGATGGCGGCATTCAAGAGAATCTGGAAGGTCTAAACCTTGTCTGTGGTATTCTGAGTAGGATTCAAGGATTGAATGATTGTGACGAGCTTCAAACTCCTGAGGGCTGGGCGTTAGTGACAGACGCAAAAGAATCACTGGATTCTATTCCAACCTGATTGAGAACCGACAGATGATTAGCCGTGCTGTGATAGAGCGCGTTGAACATTTTCACTGAGAGGATGGGAGGTAGCCATTGACAACAGTGAAACCCTACATACAGCTTGCCATGGAAGGAGCCTTGCGTGTATGAAGAAGAAGACAGTAGGAAAGTAGAGATTCAGAAGATAGAGCATCTCCAAAACCTCAACCTGTTCTCCATTACTGCAAAACAAGTGTTTATTTCATGTTCGTCCACTTTTCACAATTAAACCTGAGAATTATTGATATCCTGACTAAGAGTTACAAGATAACCATAGCTTGCTTCAAGCCGACAATCTCCGTGGGATCGACCCTTACTCACGTAAGGTATTACTTGGACAACCCAGTGCACTTGCTGGTTAGTTGTGCGGGATTGCAAAAGTGTGATTGCAATTTCGTGCACCATGCTACAAATTGATGAATTTGTTTTAATTACTATAATTTAGTGCTATGAAAACTTGAAAAGTAAGTTGAATCCTAATTAATCATGTTGTGTTTATATTGAAATTAAAGGATTAAATATGGCTAATTCATAAGAATTTGATCAGCTATTAGTGTGTTGTTATGATTTCAATAAAAGGAATTGAGCAGTTAATTATTATGTTGAGTTTATGGTTTTGTGCATGAGAATGAAGGATTTAAATTGATGTTTAGATTGATGTTGGAGAATTATAGAATATATGGTATGAGATATTAGTTGGATTTGAGGGAATCTTTAATGATGGTTAAGCCCAATTTTAGAGGAGGTTATGTTAAAATTTTTTCAAAATTACGAGTGAAAGTAATTAACATAAACCTTAATAAGCTTTAACTATTCTATCTCTAAAGGTTTGTAATTTTCTTAAGGATTGTGATTTTTGTTGAGATTCTTATTATAATATAATTATTAAGATTAAGGATTTTGGTAAGAATTAATAAATAAGGATTTTTATTGACATTGAAAATTGAAAAGCAAAGTTATGATCAATTAGATGTGATTGATTAATATGAATAATAATTGTGATTAATAAGTGATTTGTTATATATGTTTATAAACTATGCTTGAAAAAAGAGTAGGCAAGAATGGTAAATTTTTTTTGGGTTGGTTGAGGTATTACGCTCTTTGAGGTTTAAGATCTCTATTATTCAGAATTATTTTAAAAGAACGAGACTTTGGTTAAATTTAGAAATATACTAAAGACGTAAAGTGGAATTTAAGTCTTAGGATGAACTTAAGCATTATTTGGGTCAGTTTGAGAAAGCTTGGAAGCGAATGATATCTTTTATTATCTAATAATAGAGTATGACGTCTGATTGAGTTTTTGAAGGATATGTCAACCCGATTGTGAATTTAAGGATAAATGAGTAAAGAATGTGATTCCTGACATGGTGTCGACCTAATATATTATTATTTTTGAAAGTAAAGATCAAAGTATCGTTTTAAAAAGAAAAGGTCCGATATATGATTAAAAAAAGTATGTTACTTGAATTGTGATATGATTGTTTAATTAGTAAGGATGCGGATTTCGTCTTGCTTGCCTGATGAGATATGATGATTCTAATTGAGAATTGATTAAAGATATTAATTACTTACTTGGCAAAGATGGTGATTTCGTCTCTCTCACAATTAAAATAAAATTTTTCTTTTAAAATTAATAAACTCTCACTCTCACTCTCATTCTTCATATTTATCTTTCTCTCTCTTTTCTTTTATTCTCTATTTTTTCTACCTTTCTGTTCTACAGAAAATAAAATTAACAAAATAATATAATTTAAATAAAAATTATTATTATTATTATTATTATTATTATTATTATTATTATTATTATTATTATTATTATTATATACATACTTTTTTAGTTTTAAATATTCACCACTTATCTTTCTAATCTATACTTTCATTTTTCTTCTTTCAAATATTTAATACATATAATTTGGAGAGAATACTAATATTATAATTAAAAGTTAGAATCAAAATTCAATTGTTTTAAAAAATTAATTTTGAATTAATTTTATAACGATTAATATAATTTTTTATGCTAATATCTAATTATATTTTTATATGCATAGAGAAAAAAAATATTATTTTTAAATAACAAGTATAAAAATTAATTATTTCTATTTGTACAACAGGCTTAACACCCAATTAAATATAAAAATATACATATTAAATTATTTTAAATTTTAAATAACAAACATTAAAATTAATTGTTAAAAAAAATTAAACATTTTCATATAAAAATAATAACTAAAATTTTATTATTTAATTTTTTATTTATAGATATTTTACAGAAACTTTTATTAACTTATAACATTTTTATAAAAAATTTAATTTTATAAATTTTTGTGTCATATATAATCTATATTATCAAAATAAAATAGACTATAATTTTTAAAAAATATATTTTTATAATATTATTATAAATAAAAATACTAATTAATAACTAGTTTTAATAATTAATTTTAGTATACACATAACCTTACTCGATTAAAATTATGAATGAGGTGATAGAATGCCGGAAAACTATGGCCTGTGGGAGTGGATAAGCGTTGAGACTTGAGACTGCTTTATTCGTTTTATATTTTGGAGCCCATATGCATCAATCAAGTCAGACTTTGTCTTCATTATGTTTTGAGTGAACTATACCAACTCAATTTCTTTTTCTTTTTTAGAATTGTAATGTAATCTTTTAAGATAAAAATAATTTATTTTAATTTTAATTTTCTATTTTTGTGACACAATATAATTTTGTGAGTATTTTTTCATAAATTTTAAACAAAAAGCGCTAACGTTTTAAATTTAAAAATGAACAACGTTGATGTATGAAATTTAGAAATAGACAAAAATCTAATTATTTTTAAATTTTTAAAAATTTATTTTTCTTTAAATATCTTTTTAAAATTATTTTTTATTAATTATATTCATATTCTTTTTTTAATAAATTATTAAATATGATATAATAAATATAAATTAATTAATAAATTATTTAATTTTAAAAATATTATTTGTTATGAAATTAAATAAATAATTTTTAAATATATAAATAATAAACATTAAAGTACGGTTAATACATTAATAATAATAACCCTATGATATACTATTATTATTATGATTTAGATAATTTTACAATAAAATGAAAACTAATGAACACATTATTTTGATATATATAGTAAAATTTTTTTGAGTAATAATAAATTTGATTTTTTTAACTAAATTAGTAATTCTATTTGATATCTTTACACTAAAAACACTATGAGTAAACTACTAATACTAAATAAAATAAAATTAACATAATATATATATATATATATATATATATATATTACTCAAAAAAGTTTACTATATATCAAATAATGTGTTCATTAGTTTTCATTTTATTGTAAAAATTATCTAAATCATAATACTAATATATAGTATATCATAGGATTATTATTATTAATATATTAACCGTATTTTAATTTATTATTTATATATTTAAAAATTATTTATTTAGTTTCATAATAAATAATATTTTTAAATTTAAATAATTTATTAATTAATTTGTACTTATTATATTATACATTCAATAATTTATTAAAAAATATTAATATAATGAATAAAAATATAATTTGAAAAACATCTTGTTTAAAGAATGAAAACAAATAAACCTCTAACTAATTTAAATTTAGAGACAATTACGGTCTTATCTATTTTTGAATCTGACACATTAGTATTTTTCATTCAAAGTTGACAGAAAAATACCCACAAAATCATGTTGTATCACGAAAGTAAAAGATAAAAATTAAAATGGATCATTTTTATCTTAAAGAATTGCATTATCATTCCAAAAAATAGATAAAAATTAAATTGATATATTTTCTGAGTTTCCTTTCTTTTTTAATTTCCAGCTTTTTGGCTCTTAAAAGAATCAATTATTATAAAGCAATTGACTTGAAATTTTGCATTATTATATATTGTATTCAACTTTACAATTTTCCAACCAAGTGAAAGGAAAAGTACTAGCGAATTTATGTTTTTCCCTACAAGTGTCGTCCAAAATTGGCTGAAGAAAAGTTTATCAACTTTGATTACTTCCGTTTACTTGCTTTAACTTTTAATTATTTTTGTTATTTCATTTGGTAGTTGATATCTTTCTTTATCTACCGTATCAATCCCCTTTCTATTTTACACTGACTTTTTCAAAAAATATATAACAAAAAAAACACATATTATAATATTTAAAAACGCTAAGTGATTAGTATTTTTTATTTAAGTGAATATTAACCAATTTTTTATTTTCTTTGACTAAATTGTTGGTCTTTTAAAACTTTAATGTTATATGATTACTTTATTATTATTATTATTATTATTATTATTATTATTATTTTTTCTTTCCTTTTTTTTCTTTTCCATTTCTTTGACGTTTCATGAATAAATATTAAATAAAATATTATCAATTTACGTCTTACTGTTATTAAATGCCTTATAAATTTGATTTTAAATATTTATATTTCATTATCTAATAATAAAATATAGAATAAATTTTAAATTAATCTTTGGCAACCAGTGTCAGACAACTTTTGTCTTTCACTATTTTTCATATCGTTTCAAATACTTAATCATACAGATTGTTACAAGACAAATTTATTCCTCCCTGCTAAACAGAAAGACATATTAGACCTTCTTCATATATGTCTAGGAAACTAATAATTTGTCACATATTTTTTTTATTAAAGATGAGATGAAATGATCATTTTAAATCATTGTTAGAATTACAGTTGTCCAACACAAGTCCTTAAAATTTTAATTTAGTCCCTCAAATTTCATTGGAGATTTAATTTATTTTTCTATATTTTAATGAACCTAAAATGGTCATTTAAATTTAACTTTATAATAAAATTTGATTCATCAAAATTTAATTCAATTCACCTTCTAAATTTGCATCTATCATAATTTAATTTAATCTCTTAGCCATTATTTCATAGATATCATAATAATGTAACGTAAAAAATCGAACTTTAAAAGATCATATTAAGTTATTTTATAAAAAATTTAGAGAATAAATTGAGCTAAATAATCAAATTTTGAGGAATATTTTGAATAAATATTGAAATTAAGAAACGGAGTTAAATCATAAAATTAATTTTATATGATCTTCTTGAATTAATTAAAATTTGAGATATCAAGAACTTTTACTTAAAATTTACTCTATATATATTTGAGTCAACAAAATATTTAACACGATGGTACTGTGGCATAGTACGATACTACTGCAAGATTTTTGTTTGTATCTTGAAGATGAAAATGATTAATGAGGATGAGTTACCGTGGACTTGATCCAAGACAGGGTGCACAGGATCTCATAATTAGTTGAGTGCCTGCAGCATTAATTGAAGTCAAAGGAGAGTAATGAGAAGAAGCAAATGCAAATAATGGCAATGGCAATGGCAATGGTGTGGGGAACCACACACACAAAGGATAATCAATCAGCCCAACTACGATGCGGACTTGTACTTCTCAATTTTCATCCTCTGTCAACTCCTTTTATTGCCCTCAGTTAAAGTTTCGTTGACTATATCATCAGTAGCAACTGATCTTACTAAGTTACAACTTACAACTATTAAGCCTTTCTTCACTAAAATAAATATTAGGAATACACTCATTTTCAAAATGCACCCGGTTTAAAATGGGATGCACATAGTTTGTGCCTATTTTTCCTGCTATGCATCCAAAATGGGGCAATTCTTGACTGGCCCATGTGAAGTGGTCTGTTACGTACGAAATGGTCTAGGAAATGGGGATAAAAATTTAGTATAGGTTAGAGTATAATTAGCATTAATTAATATCAGTTATCATTAATTATATTTATTTAGCATCCATATATATATACATATATATATACATATACATATATATATATATATATTATGTTTTTATTGTTTTGATTCATCTAATATTTATATATTTTTGTATATTGTATTATTTATTTCATATTGAATAATACACGAAAATATTTTTTTTTTCAAATAACTCTCTTGTTTCTAATATGATAGCAAGAGTTTAGGTTTTTTTTTTTCAATGAAAATTCGTTCATAGTCATTTATATTTTTCTCTTCCGACAATATTTTTCTGCTCCTGTTTTCGATCCTTTCACGATGCTGTATTTTGTGGGAGACTACACCATCATCTTCGTCTCGCCATTTTGAGTCCAACGAACCTAACATTGTTGCCGGAGACTGTCTAACACGCCGCCATGCGCCGCCGCAACCTTCATTGCCCGTTTTCCCCTTTTTCCTACACCCAGCACCGTTGATCACCACCCATGGTCAACGGTCCAGAATCGTACACATATCTTGCAGCAGTGCCTCCCCCCAATTCTGCATGTCAACCCGCCCCTCGACCCGTTTCGGACCACTTCGTTGACCCGCATGTCAACCCTCACTGACTTAGCGTTGACGTGTCTTCCCTCTCCACTTAGATGTTGCCACATGTCTGCTGACGTGGCATTGATGTTGCGCTAACATGGCACATAGTAGGACCCATTTTAAGATTATTTGGTGTACTCTTTTCGATTTTTTTTTCTGTTTTCTCAAATTTTTCCCTGATCTTGCAGTTTCCTTCTTTGTATCTACTGTTATGAAAAAATCAAATGTTTTTTAGCCTATTCCTGTTATTCTCAATGGCTTCAACTATGCTCATTGAGTTAAAGCTATAAGAGGATTTTTTAAAGGCGCAAATTGTGGTGCTATATTATTGGTGATGTTGTTTGTCCTATTAAACCAATTGTGACTGACAAATCAAAATATGGGACCTCCAAATCCAAGGAGGAACTTGAGCAAGACTTTGCAAAAAAATTAGAAGATTGGGATAGTAAAACTCACCAGATTATCACTTAGTTTTGCAACACTTCTACCCTAGGTATTCATTTATGGTTTGGGCATTTTGAAACTACTAAAGAGATATGGGATCATTTGGTAAAATACTACACTATTTCTAACCTCTCTCATCAGTACCAATTACTAAAGGAGCTTCATAGCCTCAAGCAAGAACGTGGACAAGGCAGTCTTTGATTTTTTTGCTCAAATGAAAATTATTTGGGAATAATTGACCTCCTGTGAGCTTCTTATGATAGATACAACTGATGCTAAGGCATATGAGGATTATCTCAACTGAACTCGTCTCATATAGTTCCTCATGGCTCTAACTGATGACTACGAGTTGGTTAGAGCTTCTCTTATTCATCAAAATTTCTTGCCTAGTCTTGAAGACGTGCTTCCTTGTCTTAAGTCTGAAGAAACACTCCTCGGGTTGACTTGCTCTAAGAGTAACATTGTCTTTGCTGCCATCGACAGAGAAGGTAAATTTTGTCGAAACTATAACCATTCTGGGTACCTCTTCTCAAACTGTCCTTCTATTGAATATCAAAGATGCAAACAGAAAGATCACATTGACTCCAATTATCCAAAACTTTTTTATCATTATTGCAAGCTCTTGGGACACTTGATTACTACCTGTCTTACTCACCCACCACGTTCAGATTAGAACAAGTATCAATCTCGTCCCGACTAAGAATTGCCTGCATCTACTGTTGCTGCTACTGCTAAATCCACCAACTCTGCTTCTCTCAACCCACCTTCTCCCTCTCCATCCAACACTGAGTCTCTTCTTAAATAACTTCTCTCTGATGCATGAGCATCTTTTAGTAGTTTTCCTTATTATTCTCTTAATAAAGTTAGTGATCTTTCTTTATATTCCTTGAAATCTTTCTACTTTGAGTACTTTGTGTTTTATTTTGCAGGAGATTATTGAAACGATGTTAGCAAGAACAAAGAGGAAGAAGACAAGAAAAGGAAGCTAGCATGAAGTAGAGGAAGGTGGCGTGCAACTCCACCCTGGAGTGCTATGCCCTCAATGAAGCAAAGAGAGGTGGCGTGCAATGCCACGTTGGACATGCCACGCCTTCCACCTAGCATGAAGAAGAATGAAGAGTGGCGTGCCATGCCTCTCTACCAAAGTGGCACGCTGGGCCAAGTTTCAGGAGCCAAATCGCAACGCCAAAAGGTAGTGTGCCATGCCCTCCCAGAGTGCCAGGCCAAGTTCAAGATAACTCCCAGGGACCAACCAAGCATGGGCGTGCCACGCCCACACCAAGTGGCATGCCTTCGACTCCCCTCCAAGAGTGTGTGTGCCACGCCACACCATGAAATGGCACGCTGGGCCAAAGTTTAGTGAGCCTCCAAGTGCCACGCCTCTCCTACCAAGTGCCACGCTGATGCCTCACTTCCTTGGGCCAAGCTCCAATAACCACCAAAGCACCTTAGCGTGCCATTATCCACTTTCACTAAGTATCACGCTAACTCTCCAAGCCCAAGACAAAGTGCAATGCCCATGATTTCAAGAAAGCAACTGTCAAATTTTGAATATCAAGTTCAAGGAGAATATCACCTTTAGTTGAGATTGATTAGGAAAGATTTTATTTGATTTTGTTTTGAATTTAAAAGTTAGGTTTAGGTTCGAATATAAATAAGTCCAAGGAATTCCACTGAAGGACATCCCCCCTTAGCTTATCTAAATTTTAATCTCTGTTTTTGTTTTCTGCATCATGAGTGACTAACTCTCTTCTGTTAAGGTTAGGAGCTCTGTTTATCTTTTCATGGAGTATTAATCTAAGTGTTCATTTTATTTTAAGGTTTATGCTTTGATCTATTTCATGGTTGAGTTTTGTTCTTCATCCCTAAAGATTAGAATTGTTGAAAAATATTCTAACTCCGCTTTGGACTCTGGTATTATTTTGGGTAATTTGATATTAGAATTAGCTTGAAAACTCTTTTTCATGACTTTTAAACTCAAATAGGAATAGTGTTTTAAAAGATGTGCGACTTTATAATTTCTCATGATCTTCAATTGGTTTAGAACTAGTTTGAATAAGTGACATATAATTCAACCTAGGATCACTCTTGAATTTTATGTTAATATAAATCGCAATTGTGCTTAATCTCTTTTCTTGAATAACTGACTAAGAAATTAGCGATTAATTAAGATAAGAGAAATTGAATTACTAAGGAATTAGAATTTGATTATTTGTGATTTGTCATGAATTGATCTTTGCATGCCTCGAAATAAATAAAGCATAAGGATTGTTTTCCTAGAGAATGAACATCTCCAAAACCTTAACATTCACATCATTATTGTTTTTCATCTCATTTCCTTGCTTATTTACCTTGCCTCTATTACACATTTCAATTCTCTGATTCCTCTGTTTTCAATTGTCTAATTACTAGTAATCAATTAATCATTACTTGCTCAGTCTATTAATCCTCGTGGGAACAATACCAACTCATCGTGGTATTACTTGATACGATTCGATGCACTTGTCGAGTTAGTGTTTACACCATCAAGTTTTTGGTGCCGTTGTCAGGAATTAATTGAGATTGACAACAAACCAGTTAAATGATTCTCTAAGTTATACTTTTATTCTTTTATTTTCACCTCACCTAAAATTTTCTTCACTATGACACTAGGAATTCTAATTTCACTTGTTGTTTATGTATTTTTTATGCAACACAATAAAGACAAGGAACCTCTCCAGTATGATCTAGAAATAAAACTCACTCTATTTTGATTAAGAAAGAAATCTAGAGCCCGGAAAGAAGAAGAGGAGAAGATGGCAGACGATCCAAATAGTCAGGCCTAATGTGCAAGTGAATAGTTTTGAATTGAAGCCCTCGCTCATCCAATTGGTGCAACAAGGTCAATTTAGTGGGAATCCTCAAGAAGATCCAAATATGCACATATCCAACTTCCTACAAATATGTGACACAGTCAAGAGCAATGAATTATCCCCCGAAGCCATCCAATTGAGGTTATTCCCGTTCTCTCTAAGGGACAGGACCAAGCAGTGGCTCCAACCTCAACTTTTGGATAGTATAGCAACATGGAAGGATTTGGTTAACAAGTTCCTAACCAAATTATTTCCACTACAAAAGTTGAAAAGGTTGAGGCATGATATTCAAACCTTCACCCAAAAAGAAGGAGAGTCCCTTTATGAAGTCTGGAAAAGGTACAAGGAGATGTTGAGAAAGTGTCCTCATGATATGTTTTCTGATTGGTTACAACTCTAGACTTTTTATGATGGAATCACCCACGCTTCTAGAACCTTGCTTGATTCATTAGCAGGAGGATTATTGCACAGAAAAACCACTGAATAAGCCCTGAAGTTAATAGAAATAGTAGCCAATAATCAATATATGTACTCAGCAGAGAGATCAATAAAAAGAGGAATGATAGAGTTGAGCACATTACATACACTGTTGGCACAAAACAAGATGATGTCTCAACAAATATCCTCAATCACAAAATAAATAGGGGACATGCAAGTATCCACAGTGGGAACATAAGTCATTACTTGTGACTTGTGCAGAGGAAGCCATAAGAATGAAGCATGTGAGCTATTTCAAGAAGATCAAACATCCACAGAGCAAGTAAATTATATGAAAAACTTCTCAAGACCACAACATAATGACCCTTTCTCAAGACATACATATAATCTGGGGTGGAGAAACCATCCAAATTTTGGTTGGAAAAACCAAGAGCAAAAGAACTTCAACGCACCATATCAATAACAAGCATCTCCAGTGTTGTAACGACCCAATTTTTAGTACATCACGATCATACCAAAAATTGAGTGTTACCAACTTACTTCCTTAATATAACTACTATTTATTAAGCTTGTAACCTTGTTAGCACGTGATCAATTTTGTTGGAAATATATTTTTTTTTATACAAAAGGATACGGATAACTGAAAACAACATACATGAATATAAAAGCAGTAGAATAAGTAAAACACAAGAAAACTAAACTCATAATATACATCATACACATTATATACAGAATAGAAACATTATCCAAAAGAAGTCAGTATTACATCCTTTCATACACCCTTATCCATAACTATGTACATATATATACACTTGACAATCTGGGGTCTGGCCCATAGAAGAAGCCCGTAGTTTGGCACTTGCACTGCCTAACAAGTCTAACAAACTCCTAATCTCTCTGTGGTTCTAACTAAAAGTAAGAGGCTAAATCAAAACATTGGTGCTAAACTATAGTACCGTCAAAATATGCTACCGTACTCTAACTGTCACTATCAGTAGACAAGATCTCCATCATCTCCGGATCCTCCTTCGGGTCCTCCTCATCATCAGAAATCACTATGATCTCAGGGGAACTCCTGGGACTACTATCACTACTAGTATCTATTATACAGGGTTACACACAAACACAAGTTTGTTTGCCAGTATATGATCCAATCCCTCTGCTGGAAGTCTTGACTGATCCCCTGAATGTGAGCCTAACGAATATGATACCATCAACTCAGAGAGAAGGTCCCAATCAAGATAAGGTGCATGAACAAACTCCTCAACTAGGTCAAGCTCAGGAACTACCTGGTCCACTGGCTATGCTGGAATAGGATGTCCAGGTCCGTCCAGGAAAGGATGGTGGGGTGCGTCTAGATGAAGCCACAATAGTGAAAACTCATACGGTGCATCTAGATCAAAGTACATGCTATCTATAGGGTGCTGAAAAGGATGGTCGCGTAACACATATAAGCATACTCAAGCCTCCGCAGCTACTACATAGAAACTATGGAATATCGGATCCTCGTATATATAAGAATGTGGAAGCTCATAGAACAGAATTCCTATCTCTACCTGAAGGGGGAAAAGGAAGGGGTAAGAACTTGGGAGTCCTTAGTAGGGTCGGGGTAGTTAGTTAAGTTCATTCTATGTTATACTTAACCAACAGTAACAACCACATGATACATACAAACTTTAATAACCAAAGGCATAGAGAAATAATTAATCAAGAAGCACAAACACATAAATCAGAGAAACATATAGTAAAAAATATGTGCAAACAAGTATGATGTATATCTATTCCTAGTGTAGGTAATGAGCTTATTTGTCGGCTTCTACCCGCTCCCAACGTAACCCAGCAACCTTTGTCTAAGTATGGCTTCCAGTGGGATGGCCTTTGTAAGAACCTTGGTCTTCAAGGCACTGCTTCTCCAGTTGAAGCATGCCAAACATAACCAATCTAAGTACTTACAAGCGCTACTTCTTGATGCTACGATTTTAGGAAATTGCACAATCGGCAAAAATTCCTTCCGACAAGTGCACCGGTTATCGTCAAGTAAAAACTCACAATAGAGTGAGGTCGAATCCCACAAGGATTGGTTGAGTGAGCAATTCGGATTAGAAGTGTGTTCTAGTTGAGCGGAATCAAGATTTAGATGAGAATTGTGGAATGTTAAATTGCATGAATTAAGAGCGAGAAGCTAAATTGCTGAAATTAAAAAGGGATCGGGGTGATTGCATGAATTTAATTGCAGAATGTAAAGAGAAAGTGGTAGATCAGAAATGGGGAATTCATTGGGGTTCAGGAGATATTGAGATCTCCGAATCAAAACATTTTTATCCCTTCTTCAACCAATGCATTCATTGAATTTTGCTTGGCAATCTTATATGATTGGATCCCAATCCCTTGGCTCACCAATTCTCTCTAAAAACAAACAAATTCCCAATCCCTTGGTTTAAATGTTCATAAGAAGAGATGATGCTCGATCACTGATTATACCACACAGTTTCATGAACCACAATTTGGTAGGATTACATGTCACAATATCCATCCAAACCCCAATCCAATTCACTGTGAGAAAGCTTCTCTAGCATGAATCCTCCATTCCTTTCCCAAGGTTCCGAAGGATTCCAATTATGGATAGTTTCTTTCCCAAGACAACTAACCAATGGAATTAGATCGAAAAGCTTTCTAACAAAATTCAAGAGAAAAGATTGAAAAAGAAGATAAAAACTATTATTGATTCATTGAATTACAATAGAGCTCCCTAACCCAATGAAAGGGGGTTTAGTGAGTCATAGCTCTGAATTGAATTACAAAAAGTATCAAAAACTAGAAAAATGATCCCAAAAAGTCCCTTTACTAACTTAAATTCTATCCTATTTATACACTTTCTAAATTGAGCTTCTGTTGTGTTTCTTGGGCTTTGAGGCCTTTCCCTGATTTCCTTTTGCTTTGGGTTTATGATCCATAATCCTGATGAGGCTGCTGATCCAATTCTGTAACATTCATTGAGCCAACTTAGTGATAATCAAGTAATGACACATGACTCAACAAATTGAAATTCCAGACTCATCAATTCTTCAGGCCCAATCCCATAAACCATGATATTCAATTGGGTTTCATACCAGAGTACGTTTAAGTTAATGTTTGTGCTCAAATGCTAACTTAAACTGCAATATCTTTGGCCCAGAAACCTTTTCAAATAGTGGCGTTTAAGTTGCAGTTTAAGCTTCAGTTTAAGGTTAAACTGAAGCTTAAACTTGGAAATGGAAGAAGGCAACCCTGGAGGGTAAAATAGTCGAACACGTTTAAGCTTCAGTTTAAGGTTAAACTGAAGCTTAAACGTGGAAATGGAAGAAAGCAACCCCGGAGTGTGGAATGGTCGAACACGTTTAAGCTCCAGTTTAAGCTTAAACTGGAGCTTAAACGTGGAAATGAAGAAAGCAACCCTGGAGTGTGAATTTGGTCGAACACGTTTAAGCTTCAGTTTAAGGTTAAACTGAAGCTTAAACGTGGAAATGAAGAAAGCAACCCTGGAGTGTGATTTTGGTCGAACACGTTTAAGCTTCAGTTTAAGGTTAAACTGAAGCTTAAACGTGGAAATGAAGAAAGCAACCCTGGAGGAAAATTTTGGTCGAACACGTTTAAGCTCCAGTTTAAGGTTAAACTGGAGCTTAAACGTGGGAATGCTCCCTGGTGCATTTCTCATTTCTGGCGTTTAACTTCCAGTTTAAGGTTAAACTGGAGGTTAAACGCCAGTTTCAGCTTTTCTCAGCTTTCATGATTTTGGCGTTTAAGCTCCGGTTTAAGCTTAAACTGGAGCTTAAACGCCACTTCCCAGCATTATATGGCTTGGCAGTTTAAGTTCCAGTTTAAGCTTAAACTGGAACTTAAACTCCACATGTGATATTCAAGCTTCCTTTATTGATTTTGTTGCTTCCTTGCCTAGCCTCTTCTTCCCTGAAATCATCCAAACAACTACATCAAAGTCTTGCAAAATTTCATGAGAAATCTTCCATTCATAGCATTCAAGTAATATAACTAAAAACTCATGGAATTTACATCAAAATCATACTGTTTGGATGGTTCATTGCTTTGTTGTTCATTTAACCATTCTTGGTTACTTTAAGCTCAAGAAAATGCATAAAACAATTAAAACTAACAGGAAAATGCTAGTGAAACTAGCCTAAGATGCCTTGGCATCACAACACCAAACTTAATACTTGCTTGTCCCTAAGCAAGTCCTGAGTTATTTGAGAAGAAAGTATGAAACAGAAAGCAATTACATTGGCTATATTAGCAAGCATTTGAAGTTCATCAGAAGGGTTTTATGCAGAAAGTTGCAGCATCACTTTTTCATTCTTATCAGGTAAGATTATCACTTTTTCATTGCATCCATCAAACACTGCTATGGCCTCTTGTTATTCTTATGTCCTTGGCACTTTTCCTTTCTTTGTTTTTTTTTTTTCTTTTTCTTAGAGCTCCTTTGCTCCTTGTTTGCTCAGTGTCATGTGTTGCACAAGCCTTTGGCATTTTCTTTTTCTTATCAGTGCACTACACATATCCACTACAGGCATTTTAGTTCACATTTCTTCTTGAGACATTGGTGCCCAGCACCTCTTTGTGTGACTAAATGTTTTGTATTTAGGTTGCTCTTGATAATGGACTTTTGGTTGATAATCCCGGGTTAGTTAACCCAAGTTACCAAGTGTTGAAACACTCCTCAGAACCTATTCATCCAAGCATATCCTTAATACATAAACACCACAGGCATTTGTCTTAGAAGTTCAAACCATTGGTGCCTAGCTTATTTTCTCAAATTTTTTTGCTTTTTGGTTGCCCTTTTTCAGTGGCTTTTTCTTCTTCTTTTTCTCTCTTTTTCATGGCCAAAGACATTTATTCATCAAGATCCATAGACAGTATTCAAACTTCTACACAAAAATGATAATTCTACACTCAATTTCCAGTGATCTGACTAAACAATCAAGCATGCATACCACCACTTAATTCTACTTGATTTGTCACTAATTGAGCCAAGTTACTTTTGTTCAAACTTTTCTTTTATTTTTGGAATCAGAACAAGCATGGCAAGCATTTGTTTAAGAAGGTGAAGTTATATCCAAACATCTAGGCATTCACTTTATTCAAAGCAGTAAACTGACAAACATACTAAAAATTTCACATAAAAATTAAATGACTTAAAATGAAAGAAAGCTCATAAAGACAATTCACAAACTATTATTTGCTTATTAAGGAACAATACCACCTTTCATTTGTTGCTTGGTTCTTTTTGATTCTTGGGGTCCTGCTTCTTCTTGCTTCTTACCTCTTTTTAACCACTTGTACTTCCTTTGTCTTTTCTTATGAGCTTTGTCCAGAATCCAGCTTTTTTCATTGTTTCTTCCACTCTTTCTTCAAGGATCATTGCCTTGTTCATTTCTCCTTCTTTCCTCCCCTTGAAATACTCATCAAAAGTTGGGAATGCTGGGTCCATCTTGTGTAGATGTTCCCCTATGTAGTTAAGCTTGATTTGAGAACTGATGTTGTAATCAGCTTGAACTGCATATCTTGCATTCTGCAAAGTGGTGGCTTCCTTGATTGCCAAGATATTGTCATCTTGGTGTTGTCCTATGTGGCTGAGGGATTCTTGTAATTGTAAATTCTGTTCCCTTTGCAGATCTAGGAATCTTGATTCAAAGTTCCTTTGCATGTCCATCATTTTTAGGTGAAAGTCCTCTTGCTTCTCTTGAGACCTCATGTATTGTTGAGACATTCCTTCTATGATTTCCTGCATTCTGCTCATATCCATGGGGTCTCTGGGAACTTGTTGCCCTCTTTCTGGATTTCCTTGCTCTTCTTGCTCTTCTTCTCCTTCTTGCTCTGCTTCTTGCTCCCCTTCTTCTTGTTGCCCTTCTTCATTTCTTCTTTTTGTATGTCTTGGAGCAATTGGGCCAAGAGTCATTCTGTGAGCAGTCATGGCCATTCCAGGATGTAGCCAATTAGGTCTTGCATCTTCAAGTGGTACTTGGGCCTCGATGCATAGTCTGATGATGGTGCTAGGGAAGTGGAGCCAGGAGTCAGGGTCACTTTTCTCACTAAACTTTTGTATCTGTTCAGCAATGAGTTTATGAACTTTGATCTCCCCTCCCATCATAATGCAATGTAGCAAGACGGCTCTTTTAGGGACTATTTCTGAAGAGTTTGCAGTGGGTAGGATGGATCTCCTAACTATTTCATACCACCCTTTAGCTTCAGGTGTTAGGTCTCCCCTTCTCAAGATTCTTGGAGCCCCTTTTGTTTTTCTCACCCATTCAGCTCTGATGGCACAAAGGTCTTCAGCAATAGTCAAATAGTCAGGTTCTCCTATCATCCTTTCCTCATAACTTGCTTGGCTGAAACGTATGTTTTTCAGGCCAAGAGTTTTCATGATTGCCTTTGGGCTGAAATCAACTTCCACCCCTCTCACATAGCTTTTGTATGTGGGTTCCTCGGTTGGATCCTCCCTCACTGCATTTGCATAAAACTCTTTCACCAGATTGATGTTGATTTTAGTGATTGGCTTAGTCAGGAGCTCCCACTTCCTCTTTTTGATCTTCTCCCAAACACTTGGGAACTCCTCCTTTCCAAGGTCAAAGGGAATCTCAGCTAGTATCCTTTTAGGTCTCATCCATTCGGCCTGAATCTCATGAAAAACTGATTTGTATTTCCATGCATCAAATTCCCTTTCCTCCTCCATTGGCTGCTTGCCTTTTCTTCTTTTGTGGTTAGATGAGGCTGCCATTGGTTCTTTAGTTTTGGCAAGTGACAAGCTAAGGTTGACAAGGTGAAGTAAGAAAATGTTGTTAGAAGTGTGGTGAGGTTATTTTCGGCAAGAGGTAGTTATGCTATGATGAAAGAATATGTGCAAGAAGGAGATTTGGTGGTGTGGAACTCGTTCCCCAAGTGGTTCTTTATAGTGCATGCAAGTGAAAAATGGACGGCTAGGGTGATTTGTGAAGGATGGCTTGATGGTAAATATATGAATTAGGGAGAAAGACGAATTGCTTTTCACTTTCTTGGAAGTATTCTGGGTGCATTAAGTTGTACATGTAGCTATCTTTTCATGCAGAACTTCCTTTTCCCATGTGTTAGTTTCAAAGACTTGTGAACTCCCTTTTTGACCAAGCACCGTACCTCCCCCCTTTGTCTTTTTCATCCATTCTTATCCTTACTTTTGTACCTGCACAAACAAACAACTTTACCATAATTTTTTTTTCGGTCCATGTGAATAATGAATAGTACTTGCACATGTTTTTCATTCTTTTTGAATTGTAAATCAATGATTGACTTCATGAGCTTATAGCCGTGACCCTTGTATATATGCACACTTATTACTGGACACCAAACTTAGTGTTTGGTAATGTCTCCTGATGACATGAAATTCATGTTGGTTGTCCTTAATGAATGTGCATAATTCTAATAAATCATAGTCACTTTGGCTCTTTGATCCTAAACAATTTTACTACCTAAAGTAATTGAAATCAAAGTATTAAAACATGCAAATGGTATACTTGTCATGAATTTCTAAATCCAGAGGAGCTTCCTGCTTTTCATTAACTGTGTTCAAAGAGGAACACCAAACTTAATGTTTGGTTGTGCACCTTGAATGAAAGATTGAATACAATTTGAATAAGATTTGGGGGTGCCTTCAGGCACACCAAACTTAGAGACCAATTGTATTTTACATGCAATGTTTAGTGCACCTTATAAACAGTTGTCCTGAGGATTCAAGTTCATGCATAAGAAACCATGCTTTATTAGATGCAGAGCAAAACAATAAAGAGTAAGGATACTAAAACATGGGTTGCCTCCCATGAAGCGCTTCTTTAACGTCACTAGCTTGACGGTTGTCCCTTGTTAGGGTGGATTGTAGTGCTTGATGTCCTCTCCTCTCACTATGAAAACGTCCCCATTTGATTCCTTCATGATTTCCAAATGTTCCATAGAAAGAACTTTCCTGATTGTGAACACTTGAGGGAGCTGGGAAGGAATGGTTTTGAGGCCAGGTGGGATTGGCAGAAAATGACTTGATATCACTTTATCTCCCGGAGAGAAACCTTCAGTGGGAATTTTCTTGTTTCTCCACCCTCTTGGCAATTTCTTTACAATTCTTCCCTCTCTTTTGAGGATTTCTTCATTGACCCTTATGCCAGGAGGATCCTTCTGAGCTGTTTCTATTGATTCTTGTGGCTTTAACTCTCGCAATTCTTGTTTGCCTTCCAAGGACTGTTTCAGAGTTTCAGCTGCTGGATTGCTTTCCTCCAAACACAGATGGCTACTATCATCCTTAGGCTTTTCAGGTTCTGGTTCAGGCTCAGATGCAGGTTTGAAAACATGGAAAATGAGCTGTTCATCATGTATTCTCAAAATTAGCTCTCCTTGTTCTACATCTATGAGCGCTCTAGCAGTGGCTAGAAATGGCCTTCCCAGAATGATAGGGTGTAGGTAGCTTTCCTCCATGTCCAAAATGACAAAGTCTGTGGGGAAGAAATAATTTCCCACTTTCACCAGCACATTCTCAACTACCCCTTCAGCTTGCTTCTGAGTTTTGTCAGCCAGTTGTATGATTACATCAGTGGATCTCACCTCATTCAGTTGTAGCCTTTTCATAAGAGTCAGAGGCATCACATTTATGCTAGCTCCTAGATCACAGAATCCTCTGTCAATTTTGGTTTTTCCTATGAAGCAGGGGATATGAAAACTTCCTGGGTCTGTTTTCTTAGAGACTATGTCCTTCTTGATGAGGGCACTGCATTCTTTGTTCATTATTACAGTTTGTCCTCCCTTCAAAACTCTTTTCTTGCTTAGCAATTCCTTCAAATACTTGATATGTGTAGGCATCTGCTGGAGAATCTCAAGAAAGGGAATATTGATATGGAGAGACTTAAATGTCTCTAAAAACCTTGAATATGTTTTCCCTTTTTCACCACCTCCTAACCTCTGAGGAAATGGTGCTTTTGGTTGGTATGTTTCCAGCATGCCTTTATTTTGCAGTTCCTTGGCTTGCTCAGTTTCACTTTCCTGCTTAGCTTCTTCCACACCTTCCTTCAAGATTTTTGGCTCCTGTTCTGAGGGTCTGATTCCTTCTTCTTCTGAGACTTCCTTCAATATGGTGATGGCCTTGCATTCTTCCCATCTCACTCCCTTTTGTTCCCCTTTAGGATTCTTTTCTGTGTCACTAGGGAACACTGCAGTTGACTTGGGGGCCTGTTGAGATAGCTCTCCTACTCGAGACTCCATCCTCTTGAGTTTTTCACCATGGTTCCTTAAGGTAGATCTCACATCATCCCTAAAGTTTTTCAACTCACTTATGTCCTGACCCATGTTTGCAAGCATTCCTTCTATCCTGTTTAATTGATCTTGAAATTGTTGGTTCGGATTAGGTTGGGCAGGTTGATTATTTTGACCATGGTATGGTGGTTGGGAGTAAGTGTTTTGTGTGGCTTGGTATGATCTTTGGTTGGAGTTTTGGTATGTGGAATTGTTATGTTGGTTGGGGTTGTAAGGTTTGTGGTTTTGTGGTTGCCTTTGTTGATTTCCCACATAGTTGGCCTCTTCCCACTCACCTCCTTCAGTGCTTACTTCCTCTTGATCTTGTGTGTGTATTGCAGCCACTTGATTTGTTTCTAATTTCCTGGTGAGCTCTGCTAGTTGCTTGGCAAACACCTTGTTTTGGGCTAGAATTGTATCAACATGGTTCAGCTCCATGACTCCCTTAGTGTTGTGTCTCTCTGAAGCATAGTAGTACTCATTCTCAGCCACTGTCTCAATCACTTCAATGGCTTCTTCCACAGTCTTTTTCCTGTTCAATGAACCTCCTGATGAATGGTCTACAGCCTTCCTTGATTCATAAGAAAGTCCATCATAGAAAATATGCAATTGCACCCAGTCATGGAACATGTCTGGTGGGCATTTCCTTGTCAAATCCTTGAACCTCTCCCATGCCTCGTAGAGAGTTTCACCATCTTGTTGTCTAAAAGTCTGAACCTCAGATCGAAGCCTATTGACCTTTTGTGGGGGGTAGAAACGTGCCAGAAACTTGCTTTCTACCTCATCCCAGGTTGTTAGACTCCCCCTTGGGAATGATTCCAGCCACTTAGCTGCCTTGTCCCTAAGTGAAAATGGGAACAAGAGCAGTTTATAGGCATCTTCCTGGACTCCATTGGACTTCACAGTGTCGCAAATTCTCAGAAATTTTGTGAGATGTTGGTTTGGATCTTCATTAGCACTCCTACCAAATGAACAATGATCCTCCACCAGTGATATTAGCTGTGGTTTGAGTTCAAAATTGTTGGCCTGAATGGGTGGTTTCTGAATGCTGCTACCACAATTCCCAGAGGTTGGGTTTATGTATGAACCAAGAACCCTCCTCTCGGGAATGGCATTGTTTCCATCAGCTCTCTCATGGTTGTGAACTTCTCTATCCATGTTGAGATCTAGAGCTTCCTCAAAATTGTCCTCAGATTCTCCTTCAGATTCTTCCTCTCTCAGTACTCTCTTCCCTCTTGCTTCCCTTCTAAGTTTATGAAGGGTCCTCTCTGGTTCGGTATATGGAGGAGTTGATGTCTCTCCTCTCCTACCTGTCATACAAGAACACAGCACAGGCAACAAACAAGTGAAATACTCTTGGTTAATGGAAGAGTATGGTTAGAGCAGTTGAGGAATTAATTCAAATAGTTAGTGAGTCAGTGAGTTAGTTGCTTGAATTTAAAGGCATAAAGAAAGAAAGCAAGTAACAGAGTGCAGAAATTAAAATTCAACAAGTAACTTGAACGGAATTAACAAAACAAGAAAAATGCTCAATCTAGTTAACTTCCAATTTGAGAATTGTCAATCGAAAACCAATCCCCGGCAACGGCGCCATAAACTTGATGCTACGATTTTAGGAAATTGCACAATCGGCAAAAATTCCTTCCGGCAAGTGCACCGGTTATCGTCAAGTAAAAACTCACAATAGAGTGAGGTCGAATCCCACAAGGATTGGTTGAGTGAGCAATTCGGATTAGAAGTGTGTTCTAGTTGAGCGGAATCAAGATTTAGATGAGAATTGTGGAATGTTAAATTGCATGAATTAAGAGCGAGAAGCTAAATTGCTGAAATTAAAAAGGGATCGGGGTGATTGCATGAATTTAATTGCAGAATGTAAAGAGAAAGTGGTAGATCAGAAATGGGGAATTCATTGGGGTTCAGGAGATATTGAGATCTCCGAATCAAAACATTTTTATCCCTTCTTCAACCAATGCATTCATTGAATTTTGCTTGGCAATCTTATATGATTGGATCCCAATCCCTTGGCTCACCAATTCTCTCTAAAAACAAACAAATTCCCAATCCCTTGGTTTAAATGTTCATAAGAAGAGATGATGCTCGATCACTGATTATACCACACAGTTTCATGAACCACAATTTGGTAGGATTACATGTCACAATATCCATCCAAACCCCAATCCAATTCACTGTGAGAAAGCTTCTCTAGCATGAATCCTCCATTCCTTTCCCAAGGTTCCGAAGGATTCCAATTATGGATAGTTTCTTTCCCAAGACAACTAACCAATGGAATTAGATCGAAAAGCTTTCTAACAAAATTCAAGAGAAAAGATTGAAAAAGAAGATAAAAACTATTATTGATTCATTGAATTACAATAGAGCTCCCTAACCCAATGAAAGGGGGTTTAGTGAGTCATAGCTCTGAATTGAATTACAAAAAGTATCAAAAACTAGAAAAATGATCCCAAAAAGTCCCTTTACTAACTTAAATTCTATCCTATTTATACACTTTCTAAATTGAGCTTCTGTTGTGTTTCTTGGGCTTTGAGGCCTTTCCCTGATTTCCTTTTGCTTTGGGTTTATGATCCATAATCCTGATGAGGCTACTGATCCAATTCTGTAACATTCATTGAGCCAACTTAGTGATAATCAAGTAATGACACATGACTCAACAAATTGAAATTCCAGACTCATCAATTCTTCAGGCCCAATCCCATAAACCATGATATTCAATTGGGTTTCATACCAGAGTACGTTTAAGTTAATGTTTGTGCTCAAATGCTAACTTAAACTGCAATATCTTTGGCCCAGAAACCTTTTCAAATAGTGGCGTTTAAGTTGCAGTTTAAGCTTCAGTTTAAGGTTAAACTGAAGCTTAAACTTGGAAATGGAAGAAGGCAACCCTGGAGGGTAAAATAGTCGAACACGTTTAAGCTTCAGTTTAAGGTTAAACTGAAGCTTAAACGTGGAAATGGAAGAAAGCAACCCCGGAGTGTGGAATGGTCGAACACGTTTAAGCTCCAGTTTAAGCTTAAACTGGAGCTTAAACGTGGAAATGAAGAAAGCAACCCTGGAGTGTGAATTTGGTCGAACACGTTTAAGCTTCAGTTTAAGGTTAAACTGAAGCTTAAACGTGGAAATGAAGAAAGCAACCCTGGAGTGTGATTTTGGTCGAACACGTTTAAGCTTCAGTTTAAGGTTAAACTGAAGCTTAAACGTGGAAATGAAGAAAGCAACCCTGGAGGAAAATTTTGGTCGAACACGTTTAAGCTCCAGTTTAAGGTTAAACTGGAGCTTAAACGTGGGAATGCTCCCTGGTGCATTTCTCATTTCTGGCGTTTAACTTCCAGTTTAAGGTTAAACTGGAGGTTAAACGCCAGTTTCAGCTTTTCTCAGCTTTCATGATTTTGGCGTTTAAGCTCCAGTTTAAGCTTAAACTGGAGCTTAAACGCCACTTCCCAGCATTATATGGCTTGGCAGTTTAAGTTCCAGTTTAAGCTTAAACTGGAACTTAAACTCCACATGTGATATTCAAGCTTCCTTTATTGATTTTGTTGCTTCCTTGCCTAGCCTCTTCTTCCCTGAAATCATCCAAACAACTACATCAAAGTCTTGCAAAATTTCATGAGAAATCTTCCATTCATAGCATTCAAGTAATATAACTAAAAACTCATGGAATTTACATCAAAATCATACTGTTTGGATGGTTCATTGCTTTGTTGTTCATTTAACCATTCTTGGTTACTTTAAGCTCAAGAAAATGCATAAAACAATTAAAACTAACAGAAAAATGCTAGTGAAACTAGCCTAAGATGCCTTGGCATCACTTCTCCAGCTGAAGTATGTAAGATTTTACTTCTGGAAGCTACTTTGGGTGGCTGACAAACGAATTCTTGCGTGGTCTAGAATTTCACAGATAAATTCTCGTTGAAAGTATAGCTTCTAAACCAGCAAAGAATCCTTTCGTACAAAATCTTGGTTGTCACGAGTAACAAACCCCTAATGAAATTGATAACCAAAGTATTTAAACCTCGGGTCGTCTCTCAAGGAATTGCATGGAGGTGTTCTTATTATTGGTTATGAGTTGTGTAACTTGGGGTTCTGGGTTGAAAAATAAGAAGAGAAAATTGCAGAGAAAATAAATAATAACAATAAAAAGCCTTGACTAGGAGAAGATTAATTGGAAGTTCTATCCTTGTTGGACATTCCCAAGATCAGTGATGAACCACTATTTCATGATAAATTTTGTACTTAAATTGAATGATTTATCAACTCTTCACCTACTTATTCATATGAATTTGCATGATTTTACAATTCCTTCCTTGGAATTTGATATATGAGAAAACATGTTTCCTATGCTTTAAAATTACCAAATTTAATTATCCTTCATTACCATTCAATGCCGTGATTTGTGTGTTGAGTACTTTCAGGTTTTATAGGGCAGGAATGACTTAAAGGATGGAAAGGAACCATACAAAAATGGAAGGAAAGCACAAATTGGAGTCCTTGGAAGAAACTGACAGTGACGCGTCCGCATGGACGACACGAACGCGTGGTTCGCTCAAAAGAGAATCGACGCGAGCGCATGGATGAGGCGAATGCGTGACCTGCGAAACACAACTGACGCGGGCGCATGACTGACGCGACCGCGTGGAAAAGCAACACTCCAGATGATGCGACCGCGTGACCCACGCGGACGCGTGACATGCGCGATCTGCAGAATTTGCAGAAGTCGTTCTCAGTGATTTTTGGGCCCCTTTTGGCCCAGATCTAAGCCCAGAAAACATAGATTGAAGGATTATAAATGGAGGAATTCATTCATTCATGATAGAGGGAGATTAGAGACTGAATACTGGATTCATACATAGTTTTAGGATTTAGATGTAGTTTTTAGAGAGAGAGGTTCTCTCCTCTCTCTTAGGATTAGGATTAGGATTTATCTTATTGGGATTATCTCTTCATCACAGGTTCAATGTCCTTTTTATTTGTCTTTCCAATTTGATTTATGAACTTGTCCATGTTAGAATTGATATCTTTATTTAAATATATTTTGAGGTATTTCAGACTCATGATTGCTTTTCCTTATTTTTAATTTAGATTATTTACTATTGGCTTTGGTTGATTAATTGGTGACTCTTGAGTTATCAAACTCATCGTGATTGATAATTATTATTCTTGCTGATTAATTTAGATTCCTATAACTCTAGTCTTTCCTCAAGGAGTTGACTAGGACTTTAGGTATTAAATTAATTTTTCCACTAAACTGACCTTCATAGTTAGAGGTTGACTTAGTGGGAGCAACAGTATAATTCTCATCACCATTGATAAGGATAACTAGGATAGGACTTCCAGTTTTCATACCTTGCCAAAGTTTTATCAATTATTAATTTCTTAATTTCTGCAAACCATTTCTCTCATTCAAAACCTTTTCAAACCCAAACACTGTTTTCCATAACCAATAATAAAGCATACTTCCCTGCAATTCCTTGAGAAGACGACTCGAGGTTTGAATACTTTGGTTTATAAATTATATTGGGTTTGTTACTTGTGACAACTAAACGTTTGTAAGAAAGGTTGATTGCTTGGTTTAGAAATTATACTTGCAACGAGAATTTATTATAACTTCTCAACCAACAATCTTCAGTTCTTCAAAATGGCGCCGTTGCTGGGGAATTGCAAACGTGTGCCTTATTATTAGTTATTGTAAATATTTTTCTTTTACTTGTTTATTTGTTTTTGTTTTCCCTTCCTATTTCTGATAGCTATTATGAATGCTCACCCCTCTTGCTTTGAGTTTGGTTCTAATTTTGTTGAAAGGAATGGAAGCTATAACAGGAATATGCATCACGGTCTAAGTAATCAAAGATGGATGGAGCCAAGAGGATCTGATCAACCCTTTAGGCAACAACACCTTCCAAGATACCATGGACAAAGACCACTCTACAATGCATACCAAGCTGATAGATATGGTGGACCCCCTTGTAGCTACCAACAAGCCCCACCCTATGCTCAGAGACCATCCTCTCAACATAACTTCGAACCAACACACTCACAAGCTTCTTTTCACCATTCGCCACCATATGATCATTATCCGCTCCAACGCCAATCCAATTACTCCCAAGAACCACCACTTCCCTATGCACCATGTCCATATCCATCAAGCCAAGAATCACAGGTTCACTTCGAAGAATCAGTAGACCAATTTCATACAACCCTTCATCAACTGGAGCAAGCAATAAATCAATTATCTTATAGATGTTCAGACACTCAACAGACCCCATTGCTTCATATGGAGAATCTAATGAAGAACGTAGCATGAAGGAAATACTTGATACTTCAGTGAACAGTATAGAGCATAACTTCGTACTAGAACAAGTAGAGGAAGCTGTCATTATAGAAGAAGAAGAGTTGGTTGAAGATTCAGGAGATGCCGAACCTCCGCAGGAATCCAGAGTTGTGGAGAATTCCGTCGAAGACGTTACAATTGATGCTAAGGGAGATAGTGCACAGCCTCCAATGTAGATATCTTATGAAGAACTGGACGGAATAACCCAAGACGCAAGTTTCCTTGAAGATGATAATCACAAGTCAAGTTCTCTTAGTGATGAACTTGCATCCGCAAGTGAATTCTTTGAGACAGAAGAATCTTCCCCAAGTGAATACGAAGATGATGCAGAGGTTGACTTTTTCCAACCTCCCGATTATGACTCGAGTGATGAGGAAGATATCGAAGACTTTGATCAAGACATGGTTGAAACGGAAGAAGTTTGCAAAGAAGTGGAAGAATTCACAGAAGACCACAAGGGAGTAAAGCTTGTAGAACCACCGGAAACACCTATCCCAAGGCCATTACCACCCAACACAAACTTCAAGTGGGTAAAATCCTTGACTTTTATCTTCAATTTTCACTTGAATATGGTTTACTTGAAACAGATGGCCAGCTTGAGCTCTTTGTGGCTTTAAGAGCAAAAGGGAAATGACTCACACTTAGCGCTGGTATGCGAGATTCAATGAGGTTTCACACTTCAATTTGAGGTGCAAGGATTGGTGTCAAGCTCAATTGAAAGGATCTCGGAAGCTGTTTAGTCACTACAGTGAGAATTCAGATTACTTATCACCCAGCTGGAAAAATGCTGATCAAGATAAAAATGGGTGTAAAAGTAGAGTTTGGGATCCTGGAATCAATTCTGACATTCAACACCCCGGGAGCCTTGAAGTCTGTTTGAACTCACCTAAGGGCTTTACGTACCTTGTTTGGGACCCCGGAGGATGCTGGCATTCCAGACACTGGTGGAGATTTTTGGACAAATTCAAGCACAAGCCACCATAGCAGGAAGCTCATCAAATGTCCAACTTAAGGACTTTAACTAAAAGTGCTAGGTGGGAGACAACTCACCATGGTATGATTGTTCCTTCTCCATTCTACTCTGTTTTTCAATTTTGTTTGAACCTGAAATTTCTGCATAACATTCATTGCATTTTGCATTCTGCATACTGCATATAAAAAAATTGAAGAGAGAGGAAGCACGCGACGCGACAGCGTCGCTGACGCGTCCGTGTCACAAGTGCAGTAAAAGAAAAAGGAAAGTGAACAGAGAGTCACGCTAAAGCAAAGCTGGAGGTGTGCCTTTGGCACAAATTTTTCCACGTGACCGCGTGCCCCACGCGATCATGTCAGTTGAGGAAAATGCCTCCCACGCGTCCGTGTCACTCACGCGAACGCGTGATCTGGATATCGGCGTAAAGATCCAACGCCCAAAAAGTTGGGCTGGAATTGTGCGGCTAGTGTGCGTTTAGCACAAAACGACCCACGCGTGCGCGTCCTTGACGTGAACGCGTCACTTGCACAACACCCATTCCACGCGAAAGCGTGAGCGACGCGATCGCGTCGCATGGATTTTATGACCCCCTAAACCAAATAGAGAGTTGCACTAAAACGACACTGGAAGCGTGTGTCTAGCACAAATTCCAGCGACGCGATCGCGTGTTTCACGCGTTCGCGTCAACCCTATTTCACCCTACTCACGCGATCGTGTCCTCCACGCGTCCGCGTGGATTTGCGATCACTAATCCCAAGTTACGCGAACCCTAGCCCGTCGCGTCCCCAAACCTACCCTCTTCCTCTCCTCTGCAACTCTCTCTCTCTCAACCACCCCCAGCCACCACCAACAACCACCTCCGACCACCAAGGCCGTCGCCACACCACCACCTCCCAGACATCACCGCGACCACCACCCCTCCCCTCTCTTCCTTCTTTTGCCTTCCTCTCTCTCTCTTCCACCACTACCCCCACCGCAGCCAGCCTCGGACTGCCGCAGCCACTATTCAACCCCTTCTGCACCCCTGCCACCGCCCCTGCTCCACCGTCGCGCCGTCGCGCTTAACTCAGCACCGCCGCATCACCACCTCTCTGCCCTCATCCTTGTTCCATCTCATTGCACTTTACGCACCAGGTTCCGCCATACTGCGATTCCTCCTTACGATTCTTTAGCTCATTTTCCAATTTTTGTCCCGAATAGGCTAGATAGAGATGCATGTTTGTAGTGGATTTTAGGTGGTTAGGTAGCTAGGATGTGGTTAGTGGATTTAGGCCTGATAATTGCACCGTAATTGTTATTTGTTTTATCTGTTCTGTAATTTTAATCTGGCTGTGATGTTAATACTGTTCATACGCTGTTCTTTAAATGTTTCTTGCTGCTGTTAGACTGTTCTTTACCACTCCTACTGTTTGTGACTCTTTGCAGCAATTGTTATTCTCATATGAACTATTTTTCTTGCTGTTTATTTTCTGGAAACATCCAATTTTAGCCGGCTATGCTGCCCAAATTTTCTGTAAATTGTTTTGATATTCATTCATGTTTTGGTTTTAGCAATGTGAATTTGGCGCTCCTTCGCCTTTACCAAACCAATTCATGAATGCATAGGCCAGCATTCTTATTCCCTTTGATTTCCTGGCTAATAAATTGGATTATTGATGATTTTATTTTACTTTTTACTACTTCTATATCTATATGAATCATCATCAATACCCTGTTATCCCTGCTGGAATATGAGTTGACTGTTGCTTAAAATTGTGAAATTCTTGTTACTTAGAAACCAATCATCATGCCACTTACTCTGACTTCCTTTTTACTAACTCACTGATTTTCGCTTTCTAACCTCTTTTTCAATTTTACCCACTTTTAACTTTCTAACTTCCCCCTTTGCCTTTTCACTACTTCTTTCAATTAATTTCACTCATGGCATGATTATTGTTTTTCCTAATTAACAGGCTTTCCACTTCTAACATATTTTGGAATGTGATAAACCCCATTTGTAGGGTTTATCTTGTATTGATTTTTTGGGATTTTATCACATTTTACCCACATTTATTCAATGAAATTGCATGGTTTTGTATATTATCCTTTAATTGTGCTTAAGAGTGAAAACATGCTTTTTAGGACTTAAAATAGCTAAATCTAATTCTCCTTGATTCCATTAGATGCCTTGATATGTTTGTTAAGTGATTTAATGTTTAGGAGGCAAAGATTGGATCAAGGGAATGAAGAAAGAAAGCATGAAAAGTTGGAGAACTCATGAAGAAATGAAAGAACCGGAAAGCTGTCAAGCCGACCTCTTCGCACTTAAACGACCATAACTTGAGCTACAGAGGTCCAAATGATGCGGTTCTAGTTGGGTTGGAAAGCTAACATCCGGGGCTTCGAAACGATATAAGATTTGCCATAGTTGCTATATGTATAAGGACGCGTACGCGCACTGTACGCGTACGCGCCGTTGGTGCACGTGGTTCACTTCATGCAAACTCGTGGCTAGCGAATTTACAAGCCTTGTGGGCCCAATCCAACTCATTTCTGATCCTATTTAAGCCAAGGATTGAAGAGGGATGGACATGTTAGTTACCATTAGCATAGTTTAGTAGTTAGAGTTAGTTTCTAGAGAGAGAAGCTCTCACTTCTCTCTAGGATTAGGATTAGGATTAGTTCTTAGATCTAGGTTTTAATCTTTGCTTTCTTCTACTTCTACCTTTCATTCTTTGTTGTTACATTCATCTTCTTCTACTCTTTTGTTGTAATTTCCTTTATGTTGTTCTTATATTTTGTTGTAGATCTAGTATTGTTCCTTCTACATTCTTCCAATTCAATAAGAGGTAATTCATACTAAATGTGTCTTCTTTGCTTTTCTATTGTTGATCTCTTGTTTTTGTAGTTGTAGATTCCTTTAATTCTTGCAATTTATGTTGTTTACGTTTATTGCCTTGTATGTGTTTGTTGAAATGCCTCTTCTAGATATAGTGTAGATTTTGTTCCTCTTGGCCTAGGTAGAGTAACTAGTGACACTTGAGTTATCTAATTCCTTTGTTGATTGGTAATTGGAGAGATTGCTAATTGGTTTGGAGTGCACTAAAGCTAGTCTTTCCTTGGGAGTTGGCTAGGACTTGTGGCTCAAGTCAATTCATCCACTTAACTTTTCTTTATTTAGTAAGGGTTAACTAAGTGGTAGCAATGAACAATTCTCATCACAATTGAGAAGGATAACTAGGATAGGACTTCTAATTTTCATACCTTGCCAAGAGCCTCTTATAGTTGTTAGTTTATTTTCATTGCCATTTACTTTCATGCTTCTTATCCAAAACCCCAAAACACATTTCTAACCAATAACAAGACACTTTATTGTAATTCCTAGGGAGAACGACCCGAGGTTTGAATACTTCGGTTATTAATTTTAGGGGTTTGTTACTTGTGACAAACAATCTTTTGTATGAAAGGATTATTGTTGGTTTAGAAACTATACTTGCAACGAGAATTCATTTGTGAAATTCTAAACCGTCAAAAATCAAATCATCAAAATGGCGCCGTTGCCGGGGATTTGCAATGGTGTTATGTTATTGGTTATTGTATATATGTGAATAGTGTGAATATGTTTGCTTTTGTTAGCTCTTACTAGTTTTAGGATTTAATTTTCTTGCTTCTTATTTGATTTTTGTTTTCATTTTCCTCTTGCTATCATGCATTCTCACCTTGGCTATGAGTTTGGTTATCAACATGTTGTAGGAAATGAGGACTATAATGAAGATGTGTATCATGAATGGGATAACCAAAGTTGGGAGGAGCCATATGCTTATGATCAATCCTCATGGCAACAACCTCTACCAATGCACTATGAAGAAGAGTCATTCTATGATGCATATCAATCCAATGGTTATGGTGAATCATCTTGTGACTTTCAAGAACCACCACCATATGCCTATGAACCATATCCTCAACATAACTCTCAACCATACTCACAAGCCCCTTCTTACCAACCACCTTCATATGACCCTAATCCATACCCATCCTACCAACAACCATATGAGCCATATGAACCAAATATAGAGCTACCACCATTCCAACATCAACATTTTCAAGAGCCACCCCCTCCATATTATTACCAAGATGAACCACCTCCAAGATATGAAAATTTTCAACCACAATATGAATACTACTTTCTACCACAACCTCCCATAGAAGAATACTCATATCCATTGATCCAAGAGCCACATGATCCTAATCATATTATTCAAGAGGAACAAGAGTCAAGGGATCATCTCAAAGAAGCATTGGATCAATTTCAAGCAACCATGGAGTGTGTTATGCAACAAGTGGAAAGAGTGGAAAACATAGAACCACCACAACTCTACCAAGAAGAACCACCTTCCTACTATGAACCCTCCCCCCAATTTGATGAACCCTTCCACCCAACCCAACCTCCAATAGATGACATCCTTGGTGTTCTTGTTCAAGGGAAAAAAGAGATGGAAAGGGATGTGCAAAATTTCATGGCCACCTTGGATGCGGTAACAAATCAATTAGCCTCCCAATGCTTGAACACTCAAGGAACTCTTATGGTTACATGTGGAGAATCAAATGAAGAACATAGCATGAAGGAGAGATTAGAAACTCCGGTGGGAATGAAGGAAGTTGTTTTGTATTGGAACAATTGGAGGAAGCTTTCATTGTTGAAGACAAGGAAGAAGT